>NW_012113475.1:7576257-7612541 GCF_000951035.1 Colobus angolensis palliatus | reverse complement strand
CAAAATGATGAATTCTGATTATAAAAGTCCCCAAAAAAAAAAAAAAAAAATACAGATGAAAGTCATATTCAGAATTTTCCTTGAAATCACCCAACATTCTTTCTACTTACATTTCATTGTCAATTAGTGAAAAGGCCACACTTCATGAAAGGTGTGAAAGCTGGAAAGTGTAGTCTTTCCAATAGGCACATAAATAAAATAGGGAATCAGTTACTATAGAATAACAAGAGAATCAATTTTAGTATAGCTGATTACCAGTTTGTCACAGAACACATTAAATTAACACTAAGGCTGCTCTGTTACCAGGGCTAATTTCACCCATCCCAAATTATGTCTAGTCATCTTTCTCATGCAGCACATGAGAGGTTTTTGTGATTGAAAGAAGACAAAAACTCTGATAATAAAATATGAAACAAATGACGATAAGGTAAAAAACCTTTCCCTCAATTTTGGTCAAACAATGCAGAAGAACCTCAAGTGTCTCTTTGAAAAGCAGAGTAAATGGGGAAAAGTACTGGGGCGTAGCCTCATCGGAATACTAGTAAGTTTTCCAGAATACATAACCTACAAATTTAACTTGACAGAAACTTCTAGCTATTTAATTTTCGCACTATACATTTGACATATCGGAGCTGGGAGTAGGGCAGATGGGATTTTCCTGTGTCTACCATATTCTCTCTCAGAGAGTAGATCTCAGAAAGTTTAAAATTGGTGATAGAAGCTGAACACAGTGGCTCACACCTGTAATGCCAACATTTTGGGAGGCTGAGGCAGGACGGTCACTTGAGGCTGGAAGATCAACACCAGCCTGGGCAACATAGAAAGACCTTGTTTCTACCGATATGGTGGTGTGCATCTGTAGTCCCAGCTCCTCTGGAGGCTGAAGTGGGCGGATAGTTTGAGCACAGGAGTTTGAAACTGTAGTGATTCAACATCATGCCATGCATGCCAGCCTGGGCTACAGAGCAAGACCCTGTCTCAAAAAAAAAAAAAAAAAAAGATGATAGACACAGTCAAGTGGTCTTACATGTATGTTTTTCTTTTCAAATCAGCATATTTCAAAATCTTTTAACTTCTATTTGCTCTCAGTATTCGGTCCAGAATTTGCGGTGAGGGTTGTCTAGTAACATAGCCACCACCATTTCTTGTGAATCAGCACCATAGACCTGTGTTCAGTTGTTTCTGCCACTGACTCTCTTTAAAGAATTCCTGAGGACTAAGAAAACTGTGGCCAAAGAATTGTTTTCTATTCTGTACTTATATTTGTTATAGCATATACGCCACCTTCTGAGCTGAACTGAAGGCTTCTGTGTTGAAGCTGCTGTTGATGCTTCAATTGCACAGGCCTATGCTTCTGCAGACTGCCATTTCTCCATTTCTGATTTTCATCAAGTTCTTGGGAATGTTCCAACAGAGCAGAAGCAGCACTTGTAGGCCCAGTTATAGCAACCGAATCACTTTGAACCACACCCAGCTATTATTTGAGTAGTTTCCATTCCTGAGCCAAATGATGAGCTACATTAGATTAAAAAATGTCAATCCGGATTTTCTTTATTGGCCCTGAATTCAGAATGGAATTTTGGAGAACAAACCTAGTGCAACCTACCTAGGCCTCTCTCACACATTGCTTCACCTGTGCCTGTTTGGGAAAAGCTCTGCCTGCAACATCATGAACCTTGAAGGTATCTACATGATTAAAAACCAGCAGTTTTGCTGAGGCCCATAGTCTACCTGATTCTCTTACCTTTGTTGAGGGCTGTGCCTTTGCTGAGGTCACTGTGTTCTCATTTCTGCTTGCCAGGCTACCTGTGCCTGCCCGTTGGCCAGTGTTGGGATGTTTTTATTTTGCTCCCTGAAATTTTTCTTTCTGTGATTTCTAGCCTAAAAAAAGAGTTGAGATTTCCTAGGGAGACTAACAAATTGAGAGTTTAAAAAGGAATGTTAGATGATAGTCAAATATCGCATTTATTATTGGTAGAAGATGGAGTTGAGGGAGAAAGTCAAATTCACTTGCCGATTTTACCCCACAAATAGGCAGATTTACCCACCAAGACACAAGTAATACTGTGAAGTTTCCCACAAGGCAGAGTGGAATGGCAGGCAGCCCATTAAAAAGACATTACGTATGCTAAAGGGGATTCCTTGGTTATATTTTCCAAATTTACAAATCAAATAAGTTCTTCCCCTCAGGATGAATAAAGGGACAGGGTAGGTGAAGAATGTTACAAATTTGAATTCTCTTTATATGGAAGGAAGCATCAGGAATAAAGATCTCTGCCAAAATAAAATAAATAATTTTATTAGTCCTAATATTAAATAACGAATAAAAGTATTTATTTAAGATTGCAATAAAAGTAGAGATCAGGGAGCTACTAGAACTTTTAATAAAGGACTTGGTCTAGTCTCTTGATCATTATTTCTCAACGGGGAATCATTATTTGCATTTTGAGAGAGAAAATATTTTTGTGCAAAATCAACCTGTCTTTGTGGACAATTTAGCATCCCTGGTTGCTGAGCATTCAATGACAATATCACTTTCCTGGAGTCATTCTTACAATAAAAAATATTTCTGCATATTCTTAGGCATTTTCTAAATGGTGGCAACTTCCTCAATCGCTACCCACTATTCTGGGTGATCCAAAAGAATTCTCATACTTCACTTGGAATTCTGAAATAGGAGCAAAAATTGGATTAGCGAAGAGGGAAAAAACTGTATCTCAAGCAGAGGAAACATATTAGATGGTGGGAAGGAGCACAGCCCATTCAAGTACTAAGAAAACATCTTTGAGCCTAGAGCCCCGACAGTGGAATAAGTATTGGCAGAGGAGGTTGGTGAGTCAGATGTTGTTAGTGTAAGCCTCTGAAGTGTTTTTTTGTTTGTTTGTTTTTTGGTGTTTCTTGTTGTTGTTGTTCGTTTGTTTGTTTTGAGTCGGAGTCTCTGTCGCCCAGGCCGGAGTGTGATGGTGCGATCTCGGCTCACTGCAACCTCCGCCTCCTGAGTTCAAACGATTCTCTTGCCTTAGCCTCCCGAATAGCTGAGATCACAGGCTTCTGCCACCATGCCCAGCTAATTTTTGTATTTTCAGTAGAGATGGGGTTTTCACCATATTGGCCAGGCTAGTCTCTTGGCCAGGCTGGTCTCGAACTCCTGATCTCATGATCCACCTGCCTCAGCCTCCCAAAGTGCTGAAATGACAGGTGTGAGCAACTATGCCAGGCTGAAGTGCTTTAATAAGGGAATGGCATGTTGACATTTTTTTGTTTTAAAGTGAATCATTTCATTGCATGATTCTTATTTGCAATAAGCTTATTTTGAATTGATATTCATTGTTTGCACTAACATGAGAACCTTTCTAATTCACATGATTTATGTGTGTATGTGTGTCTGCTTTCTTCTCGTTTGTTAGATTGGCGGGATTTTTTTTAACAGAATGTTTCATATAAAATGAAAATGAAACATTTTTTAATTACCCATGCTTTCACTCCTCATTGATTTCCCTATCATGTTATAATGACGCCAAAGGAAATATGAAGAAATAGACTGGATATTGTACATTTCTTCATTTAAACATTTAATCGAGATGGAAAATTTATTTTATTTTTAAGACAAGAGTCAGTGACCAACCAGGTAACAATGTATACCTTTATACAATATGTATAGCAAAGTCCTAATTAATGCAGCTTATAGAATAAAGTCATTATGCTTAATCAAGAGACTATAATTTCAATATATCTAGTATACCATAGCAAGCCCAAGGTTAATTTTTTTGCCTCCATTTAACTAAATTTATCTTAATTGCCTGTAATATTCTTTTTGGAGTTTCAGAATTTATGCTTTTACTAATGATTAGCTAAAATAAAGCATTTCCCAAAGTGTACAACGCTATTTTCAAATAAATATCTGACATAGCCTTCAGTATTCATTATATCAGTTTCTAGAAAACCAAACATATAATTATGCCATAAATTTAGGGTCTAAACTTAAGTTAAAGTATTTTAATTCCCAACATATGCTTTCTCCATAGTAATTACATAGTGCATAGGAAATTTACAAAACATGTATTTTGGAATTCTTGCTTTGAGATGATTTTTATATTGCAAAGGAAATACCTAAGACAGCATCATGCTAAATAGATGCCTGAAACCAGCAGCAAATGAGATCCTTGGAGAACATGAACAATTATCATTTTATCTGAGGAATGCCTCAGCACAACTCCATACATAGCCTTCCTGAGAATTCCAAAAACGTATTCAAAAGTTTATTCATTCCATAACATGTATTGAAAGGATACTATGTGGAAGGGGATATAATCAGAGAGGGAACAGGCTGGCACTAAACACTGCAAAGACTTTAGATTTTAGTTTTAATAAGTTGGAGTTACGAAAAAGTTTTAGGAGCAAATCTACAAACTAAAATTTAAAAAAGTATATGTGAACTATTGCTTATAATAAACTTTAAATATAAAACATAAATTAATGTCAATTTGAAAAGAATTTATTCACCGGGCACAGTGGCTCGCTCCTGTAATCCCAGCTCTTTGTGAGCCCGAGGTGGTCAGATAATGAGGTAAAGACATCAAGACTATCCTAGCCAACATGGTAAAACCCTGTCTCTACTAAAAATACAAAAATTAGCTGGGCATCATGGAACACGCCTGTAGATGCTATTCAGGAGGCCGAAGCAAGAGAACCAAATCACTTGAACCCAGGGGGCAGAGGTTGCAGTGAACCAAGATCAGGCCTTTCGATAGAGCAAGATTCTGTCAAAAGAAAAAAAAAAAATTACTAATTACATATTTGTGCTGAATATATGATAAAGAGCTACTACTTTGTTACTCTTGGAACTAAAAATAAATCATTTCTTCAATAAAAATTAACAAACATCATCACCTTGACCTCTGCCATCTATTTTAAATAGAACTGTTTTTAAAAAAATTTTTGTAATAAGTTCTTCTAACAGTACTTAATAGTTAGAAGTACCAATGTGAAGTCTTTCTACATATCAAGGACTGTTCTAACAACTTTGCAATTTAGAGGGAGGTATAGTAAAATAATAAAGGCAGTTTATTAACATTCACTATGAAAATGGCTTTAGAGGAAGTATGCACCTGATTGTGTGAGTGCTTAATAGACTCTCCAGACTTGGGTGGTTTTGTCATTGGATAATCTTCTTCAAGACTTTGAGCTAATTTTGAAGAAATTGAAGAAATAATTGTATTTATCCATGTATTTATTCAATGGTGTGTATATACGTGTGTATTAAAAACAGGTGGAAAGAGAAAGTTAATGAAGGTGAAAAAGGAAATGGGAACTAGATGACTGAGCAATGTGTGCAAAGACATGGAGGCCAGGATATATGGGATTGTGACGTTGTATTTATGGAAGTAGAGTTGAAGATGCTGGGTGGCCAGAAATTAAGGTAGAGTTGTAAACTGGATATGAAGAGGTTTCTATTACAGACTAATGACTTTTGGACTTATCCTTAAAGATTTGATGACCCATACAATATGAAAAACAAAGAAGTGACATGATATTTGCATTTTAGGAAGATCGTTCTGGCATTATTATGTCTTGGAGAGAACAGCCTAGAAGGCTGAAAATATTCAATCAGCCAAGTAAAACATTATAAAGACTTTAATTAAGGCTGTCTGGTAAAGGGGATGGAAAGTAATGGACACTAATGAGAACCATCAAAGATGCAAAACTGATGAGAGATGGTGTCTGAATGGTGAGGGCAGGTGATGTCAAAGCTGCACGATTCCAACTTATTCAGCTAGGTGCATAGTGGTTTCATTAATTGAGATAGGAAATAAAAAGGGAAGGAAAATTGCCCAGCTATAAGGTCAGTGAAATTAAGGATTTCATTTTACATATATTAAGCTTGAAGTGTTGTGAAGCAGTTAGCTTTTCCAGTAGGCATCAGGTCTCAAGAGAAAGATTTGAGCTGAAAATACAGAGATGAGTTTAACAGCGCAGGCATGGAAACTGCATGAAAGTGCGTGCCAAATAAAAGGAGAAAACTGGGGCCAGAAACTTGGGACAACTAATATTGAAAGGTCATGAAAAGAAGACAAAATCCTGAAGAAAAGAAAAAAAAAAAAAAAAAGGCCATGCATGACAAAGGTAATATCCTGTAGCAGAAGGATATATTGTTTTATAAACCAAAGAAGATATCAATAGGGAAGAAGAGGATCAAACACAGTCACATGCTATAGGCAGGTTACAAGCAGTTGTTCTTAAATCAGAATCTTATATTTCCAACTGAAGCCTAAAATTCTGCTGGTGGCCAGGGATCTTGTTTTTATAGCTTCCTTTTATCCTACAGAATGCCCAGTGTATTATGTATGTATTTAAGTGCTTAACGTGATGATAAGTGTAAGATAGTCTGCATCTTTTTAAGTAAATATTTTTAAATGCTTTAATTAACGACATCACTTTTGTGTGTATAAGTATATAGGGCATAAATACATTAACATTTTTAAGGTATTTTAAATCTGTAAATATATGTGAGTTATATGGCAGAGCAGGCTCATTACATTTATCTCACTAATAAGTTGTTCCTATTAGTCATGATTCTTATTGATACATTGAGTATGGTTTTTCATATTTACTCCTTATATTCAAATATACAGGGTTCTTCATTTTGTGGTACAAGTATGGTAATTTTAGAAACGGAATATATTTCTACTTACTGAATATTAACTACAAATTGGCAATGATTTGGGCAGACTTCCCTGCAGATAATGAGGAAGTTGTAATTCATCAAGTTCACTTGTAATAACAACTTAATATCAAATAGAATGCTAGCTAATAAGTCTAGCAAAAACTTCCCTAGCATTTTTAAATTAATATTTAAATTTGCATGGCTTATTCCTACAGATAATTATTGTTAACAGGATTAAAAGTGACTATTTAATATTACTTTCAGACTTACATTGTTCTCAATATTGCTGCTCTTGATTTGGGTAATGGAAATACACAAGACACTTTAAGATGGGATTGCAATCATAATTTGTAATCTCAAATGCTCAAATGAATCTTCTGAGAACAAAGCAGGTTGGGTTTAACACAACAGGCTGTGGATCCAATGTGCCAAGGAAGTCATGTCTAGCTGACAAAGGAGCTACCGTTAGCTGCAGGCAATGTTTTTGTCCCCATGCTATGTTTTTAAAATGCTGTATATAAAATACATTCACTAATGGTTACCATGGAGAATAGGAGTATTTCTTTGGGGTATAATTCATATTTATATATAACGTCAAGTATTAGACATGTGATTGTGTCTTCTATATTCTGTACTTATGGTATACTTGGTTTTTCCTCATGGCATTTGGTATTTTAATTAAATAATGCCTTTCTTCTTTCTGTGCTAACATGAGGTAAGTCTGACTATGTAATTGCAGGGTTTTATTTTATTTTCCTTGTTTAGATTACCACTTTATTTTAATTGTATATCTTGCAGAAAGAATTATAAGCATATGTTTGAGATGGTTATAATTATAGTAGCACTTAGGTTAAATAGTGGAGAACATATTTTCCAAGTTTAAAGCACACTTAGTTCTCCTAGTTTGGCGATTCAGAGCATTAGACCGAAATGGGTGCTGTAATGATTGAGTTGTTATATTTTTGCTCAAAGTTTTTAAAGGAGCAACCAAATAAGCTGTGTTTCTGGAAGAAAAGGTTTGAGCACATAAATTTAAAATGTTTTTTAATATGTAAAGCCAAAATGCGGAATATCAGCAACTTCTAAGTCACTCGTGTGTGACTTTAAATGCCTAGTACTCCTCAAGAGCTCATCTGGTACTTATCTGTACAGGAGCTCTCAGCTCCTTGTTGAAGGACAAAGGGGAAAGTGCATTTCTATTTTAGCAAGTCTGTTGCTGAATCTAATTGGTAATTGATGGGAGAAAGTTCTGCTTTGTAGTTCACAAGATGGAGTGGGGAATTGTCTACTGGGAATTGTAGGTAAGGCTAGGAGTCTTATTCACCCATTTTGCCCCTTTCTTAGATTGAAGTTAAAAATAAAAAGGCTGTGCTTTATTAGAAAATAGTGTCTTTAGAGATTTTCCCCCCAGAGCATTTCAAAGTTCAATGTTTAAGAATTTGGTTTTTGCATTTGTGTGAACTTGGGTTATTTTCGACATGTTCCAGTACAAAATGTAGGTAGGAAACATGTCCTTGGATACTACCCACATTATTTTTCAGCCCAATCCTTGATGTACCCTGTATCTTCCTGGTTTTCCTAGACTTGCTCAACTCCAGGTATTTATTTAAAAAATGCATATGCTCAAACTCTTCAAACTTCAGCCTTTGTCCTTCAGAATTGTCAGAGATAATCATATTCACACTTGGGACATTGGATGGATTTTGGAATTAATCTCACAAGCCCAGGCTACTCCAAACCCAGAAAGCTACAGGCATTTGTGACCCACCCTTCTTTCTCCCATCCTTCCAATAATGAGGACCTGCCAGAGAAGTGGGTTTCTTCCCAATCACTGATTAGTATTTCAATTCCCCTGCTAGGTCAAGAAAATTCCTATGAAGCTGAGGCTTTTTGCTGTGGCTCTCACAACCTAGATTCTATCTCAGTTTTTCTGTGAGGAGCATTTATTATGCCCCTAGTCAATGCCACTGGGTTTGCTTCGAACAAGAGTGAATTCCTGGAAGTACTTGTTGCCTGACTCTTACGTATTAGATAAGTGTGTTCCCAGGAGATTCCTGTCACAAAGGCCCAGCCCCCAGATCAGATACTATGATGAATAATATAAGCCTGGAAGATTCTAAGTTCATGCTGCCTTGTCAGCCCTCACTTGAATTGGTAGCACCCCTGCTCCCACCAATGCCATTCCTATAGGTGAGGTAGACCCCTCATCACTGACCCATGCCCATTCCTGTTTAATCTGCATATCATCTGCTGAAGATATACCCAGGCTATTGGCTGAGGCTTCACTGACTATGACACTGTCAGCCACCTGACATTTCAATAAAAAATAACCAGCTAAAAGAGCAAACTAACAGGACACATAGATATGAACACTCCATCAAGAGGCAGAAGTCAAAATTATAGAAATATACATAATTTAAGATTCCAGAGTCTTCAATATAACAGTAAAGTCATTATCTTCCCTTCTAAATCTATCTCCATCTTCCCTCACTTCAGCTGCCAGGGGATTCCTCAGCTTCGCCTTCCATCCCAAATCTGAAGTGATTTTATTTTTTCACATGCTTAGTACACATAGTGTTTCTCTCCTATCACAAATTTCTACTCTAAAAGCAACAGACATAATAAAACCTAGAATCTTCTTTGGCACCCATTTTCAAAACTTCCCTTCCACTGAGGCATCCTATTTTGAATAGAGGAGTTTGCCTTTTGCAAATAGGTATGGGTCCAGAGAAACTGATTGCCCTCTTCAGCTGATTGCAATCCATGCTCCTAACTAAATTCTGCTTGTCTATGTTCATTTTTCACGCGGCAGCATCATAAACTGAATGGTGAACTGAATTGAGGAGAACATTGCTTTATTTGGTAGAGAAAACAGAAATAAAGCAAATTTTAATAAGTACCTTAAAAATATCTGTTTGTTTATCTGTATTTATCTAAATCTTCATATTCTATATCTATTTAATCTATATATCTATATCAGAAACCTCTAGAAGAATATGTAGTTATTGTCCATTATTAGAAATAATAGTGTTCACAGTCAGTAATCACAGCCAAATTCAGAATCCAGAGGATGGTGCAAAGTAATTAGTTACTGATCCCAATGGATCGCCTTAGAGTCTGGACAGAACCCAACTTGAATGAGTGCCTAGGAGCAATTTCCCCCTTGGTGTCCATTCCTCTTTCTTTGGCTAGTCCTCTACTCTGACCTCTGTGTCATTATTCCATGTTTCTGTAATCCCTTGAAATCAAGGCTGGAGTGATAAATTTGTAGTTTTATCCTGACACAATAGTAGTAGGTTCCTACATTCTTCAGATTGGAGCAAATACTAGAAAACTGTGTCAATACAATAACAACAAAACACAAAGCACCACCAAAAACAAACAAACAAAAAGGTTCTCTTTTGGTTATATTGATCACCTTCCTCCTATACTGTTGCACTATCTTGGTAACTTATTGTTCTAAAAGGCCACCTTGGTGGGGGAAGGGGAGAAGGTGTGGAAAGAGAGTGAGAGAGTGAATAGAACAGAGGGCTCTGTCTTGCTCAGTCTCTTTCTCACTCTTTTTTCTCTCTCCTTTTTCTCATCACTGTATCTCTGCATCTTTCTCTGTGTTTACATGTAAACAATACATCGACCAAGAATGCAGTACAGATTATAATCAAGTTACATTTTACTTTTGTCCTCCTCTGTCCTTTTAAAATATAGTCAGTGTTAGTAATCTGTCTCTTCCTCCCAGTGACCACTCCAGCATGTCAAATGACTTTTTTTGCCCACTTACAGATGACACTATGGTCAGGAACAGAGTCTCAGTTTGAAAATTATAATGTCCATTTTATGACAGGAATAGAATATTTGACTTTAATCTCCTATTAATCTTGTCTCCAGAGTCTCTGTAAGCCTATATGGTGTCTCTGTGCAAATTAGAAACAAGTGCCCTTTCCTCTGAGCAGACCCAGAATCCCCAGCCGGGTGAGAGGACTTAGCCAACGTAACACTGGCTGAATTTTAGCCCCATCTCAAAAGTTCAGGAGATTCAGAGAACACTATGGTCAATGTTGAGGGCACACCCTGCACAGCCATGCGAACACACCCCTTGTCCCTGCTCCTTTCCCACAGTGGCAAGGTGGGGGCACAGCCCCTTTGCCATTCACTCTCTTCCTGATCAGCTCCTCCCCTAAGAAACTAGCAGTTGTTTAACCTGACAAAGTCAAAAGAGTAGAGGGAGGAAAAAAGTAAGAGGTAACACAGTACTTTATTACCTGGGCAACTCTGCACCCTGACCATGATGGTAATTCAAAACAGACTGTTCAACTCATGAGTTGCTTTTGTGGGATCTTCCTAGGTTCTCTGCTGAGCACCTTTCTCCTGAAGCTGCTTTCATCTTAACAGATGCACCTCTCTTCTGTGTGGTCATTTGAATGCCAGGGCATCCCAAGACTATAGCCCCTTCTGCTGAGACCTCCTTGCCCTTCCATGAGGCCGTATCTAGTGGGGCACACAATGTACTCCCAACACTTCTTTCATCCTACTGGCTCTCTCTAGTGTTCTGTTGACAAAAAGCATCAACCTGAAAAATATTTGAAGAGACTTATTCTGAGCCAAATATGAATAGCCATGGCCTGTGACACAGCACTCAGGAGATCCTGAGAACATGTGCCCAAGGTGATCGGGTGCAGCTGGTTTCATACATTTTAGGGAGACAAGAGACATCAATCAAACACATTTAAGATAAACATTGGTTTGGCCCAGGAAGGCAGGACAACTCAAAGCAGGGTGGAGGGGGTACTTCCAGGTTATAGGTAGATTTAAAATTTTTCTGATTGGCAATTGGTTGAAAGAGTTTTGTATTTTTGTTTTGTTTTGAGACAGAGTTTCACTCTTGTTGCCCAGGCTGGAGTGCAATGGCGTGATCTCGGCTCACTGCAACCTCCACCTCCCAGGTTCAAGTGATTCTCCTGCCTCAACCTCCCGAGTAGCTGGAACTACAGGCAGGTGCCACCACACCTGGCTAATGTTGTATTTTTAGTAGAGTCAGGTTTTCTCCATGTTGGTCAGGCTGGTCTTGAACTCCCAACCTTAGGTGATCTCCCTGCCTCGGCCTCCCAAAGTGCTGGGATAACAGGCGAGAGCCACTGCACCTGGCTGAAAGAGTTATTATCGATAGAAAGGAATGTAAATGTTTCTTATCAGACGTAAGGTCTGTGTTGATGTTAATGCTGGAGGGTACAATGAGACAGGTTTGGCCCCCACTTCCTGTTATGGCCTGAGCTACTCTTTCAGGTGAAATTTTAGAGTGCCGTGCTCAGAAGGAATCCATTCAGATGACTGAGGGGCCTTAGAATTTTATTTTTGGTTTATAGTTCCAAATATACAAATGCATCTCTTGTCCAGACAAACTGCAGGACTTAAGACCAGCAGATCCCAATGAAGTAGTGCTCTCCTCACTCAGCCACCAATTAGTATTTTTCTTGCTCTCTATATTTCCCAGACAAAAGTCAGATCCCAATCCACAATCCATTCCATCTTTCACAGGTAGGAGTCAGGCCTCAATCCTTTGTGTCTCTCAACTGCAGCGAATACATTTCAAGGCATTCCAAGTATCCCTTCTTGAAGCTCTCTAGCTAGCCTTAGTGTCAGAAGGTAGCAACACATCCATACCCCACCCCCCCGAAAATGTATGGGATGGGGCGGCAAAACACAGCAAGGCAACTGCTATCTCCAAATAAATCTGATCACGTCGCGAAATTATGCTTCCTTAAAAATGATCTTTTAGCCAGGCACCTATAGTCCCAGTTACTAGGGAAGTTAATCTGGGAGGATCACCTGAGCCCAGGAGTTCAAAACCAGCCTGGGCAACATAGCGAGACCATATCAAAAAAAACAAATATATAAATAAATAAATAAATAATCTTTTAGACTCTCCAAGTAGATTTAAGATTTAAAATATGAAGTAAGCTTTGGCTGATTTCTTTAACATTCTGCGTGAGTCACTTTGTCTCTTTCAATTGGTCTCTCATATTGGTAATATATTCATAAATGAGACAGTCATAAATGAGACACTTTCTTAAATACTGTTTGTAAAACTTGCCATGTGTGTCAGTCAGCAGAGATAAAAATAACCCAAACATCTCAGTGGTTTAAAGAAAAAAAGGTTTATGCTTTGCCCCTGGTTTGTGATCCTAGGCTGAGGGCCCTACTCTGCATTGTCATCACCTTTACTCCATGACCCAGGCTAACAGTTCCATTATATGAAACCCTCACAGCTTCAGTGGTGGAGGAAACGAGGAACGTACTGCAGGATATGCTAGATCTTATTTATCTAGCTAAGGAAAGTTACATGAACTCACTTGAGTTCAACTGGTAGAAAAACATCATTCTCTTGCAGGGAGGACACTGATTGGTCAATTCTGCTACACCACCCTAGGCATCCCAGTCTTGAGGAGAAACAGGAGAGAAGACATTCAGTGGTTTAGTCACTGATTATATAAAAGAATGACAAATGATCAGATATGAGCCAGGAAAGAAAATTTCACCAATTCTGTCTTGGGGCTTTCCCACCAGGTAGAGTGACTATTTTAAGTTTCTTTTATAAAATATTCCTTTCTTTCATATGTTGTAAATATACTTTTTTCAGTGGTTATGTCATAGGGGTACTTAATGAGGTTAGGATATAACATATAGGCCAGAGAAAAAATAACAATTATTAAACACCTTTTATGTGTTTACCTAACAAGTGTAGGCATGTTACATCACTTTATGTGGTTAACATAGTTAATTCTTTATGAAGGAGTAACTATCATTCCTGTTTAAATATAAGGAAACTGACATTCTAGAGATTATGTGATTGCTAAAGTTTAGCAAACTGGTTAAGGCAGAGACAGAATTCAAACTCAGTTCTTAATCCAAAGCCTTTGGCCCTTCCATTAAAGCACCAATGTTTGATTTCTTGGGACTTTCACTTTTTTAGTAATCTAATATTGTTCCTAGTGGACTCTTCAGGCTAAACTTCCTAATCAGAATTCAGTAAGTCAACTTAAGTAACAGCAGGGGAATTTTTGTTTTGGTCTGAGTGGTTGTTTTGTTTTAAACACTAGTTTATGAGCCAGCTGATGGAAATTTTATTATTCAAAAAGCTACTTATTGTGCACTGGAATATGCAGAACCATTGCATACTCTTCTTTCCAAGAAAGAGTCATTGAACTAAATATAAATTAGTAAGAGGCTGGGAAATAGAGGATTCCAGCAGACTCTACCCCCCACTCTTTGAATATGCTCCCTTTGAGTGCCATAGGCCTAGCCAAAAAAGGAAATCATGAAATTGTGGAGTTAGAAGGGAATTGGAGCTCATATGGCAAAATCTGCATATTCAACAATTGAGGATACTGAAAGGTTGAAAGTCCAAAGAAAGTTAGTGATTACGGTAGTCAACCTCCAAAATAACCATCAGTGATCTTTATCTCCTGGTATTATGCCCTTGAGCAATCCCTTCTCATACTGAATCAAGCTGGATTGTGTGGTCAATAGACTATGGTAGATATGACCATGTATGAAGTTCAACTCTGGCTCATAAAGGTACTGGAGCTTTTGGCTTACTCTCTGATCATTTGCTCCAGGTGAATTCAGCCACCATCTTGTGAAGACACTCAAAAGCCCTATGGAGAGGCTCACATGGAGAGGATGCATCTAGTTAGCACTAACTTACCAGATATGTAGTGGGATCCCTAGGAATGGATCCTACAGCCCCAGTTAAGCCTTCAGATGACTGCCAGCCCAGCTGACCTCTGACTGCACCTCAAGAAAAACTGAACCAGACCTCAACTCAGCTCCTCACAAATTTTTGGCCTACATATCCTGACCTTATGGGATAGTAAATGACCATTGTAATTTTAGGTCATTAAGTGTTAGGATACATAAATAGATAACTAATATGAAGACTTACTCTGGGACAGAAAGGTCATTGAAAGAGATATACAAATAGATTTCTGTTCGTATTCTGAACTCCAAACATACTGTGTTTTTCCATGGCCAATGCCACCATTCTCACATAGTTGTATCTGCTCTATTTAAGCTTCATATTTTCCTTCTCTCCAGCATATTTCTTATAGCATAAAATTATCCTATCACTTTTCCTACTTAAATTAACAAAATAAAACTATTTTTCCTATATCCCAACATTCTCCAGCTAGCAACTCATTTCCGGATCTTCTTTATAGAAGCACTCCTCCTTAGAGTTATCTATAATAGCTGTTTCTGTTTCCTTAGTTCTAATTCTTTTTAAACCCACCTTACTCATTCTGTTATCCACACTTTTCTGAAAGCATTTATAAGATTACCAGTGACCTCATGTTGCCAAACCCAATGGACAGTTCTCAAGACATATTTTACTCAACTTTTCCATAGTACTAGAGCTGATAATAGATTTCTCCTTGAAATTATTTCTTCACGAGGGCTGCTGGACACCCCATATTCCCGAATGATCTCATTCAAGTTGCTTAATCTTCCTCCTACTGCTCACCTCTAAATGTCAGAGTGCCCAGGACTGTTTGGATTTTTCTCGTTTATCAAATTCACTCTCAGTGATTTCAGCAAGGCCCATGGCTAACAACTCTGGAATACAGATCTATATTCCCAAACTCTCCACCAAGCTCTAGATCAATGTATCCAGTAACCTGATTGATAGCTGCACTCAGATGTCTAATTGGCCTCACACATTTAATACGAACAAATCTAAACTCTTGATTTCCCACCCTAAGCCTGCAGTCCTCAGCCTTTTACACTTCAGCAAGTAGAGTAAGCAAAGCTGGTCCTCTCCAGTCTTTTTCACCTCCTAGAGTGAGAAACAACACTGGAGTCATAATTATGTTCTATGGTTCTTATGTAATCCCACCGCCGAACCATCAACGACGTATGCAGTATCTACCTCTTAAATACCTTCTCAATAAGACTGCTTACTACTTTGATAGTCACTGCCCCAGCTAAGCCACCTTCCTATCTTCCTTGGAGCAGGGTGCTGTTTCCAACTGGTCCCCTCGCATGCCTTCTTACAACCTCATGGTCTATTTTCAGCACAGCAGTTAAAGGAATCCTTAAAACTCCCCAGAGGCTTTCCACCATGGGAGGAATAAAAGTCAAACTGCAGCCTAAAAGGCCCCAAATGAGCTGGTTTGTCTAACGCTAATCTCATTTTCCTGCCTCATCCCTGTCTGGGATCACTGGCCTTTCTATACGGGAAACACACAAAACAAAACCCCACCTCAAATCTGCGCACATCACATTCCCGCTGCTGGAAATGATCTTCTCCTATATATTCACATGCTTCACTTTCCAATTTCCATCAAACTCTCCTAAAAAAAAAAATCCTCTTTCAAATGGCATTCATTAACCACTTTATGTGAAAATACCATCCATCTCTTTCACTCTCTACACCTTATCCTAATTTAATATGTTTCATGGCATTCATAGCCTTCTGTCATATTATATTGCTCATTTATTTTATTGTCTGTATTCCTTACCATAATATGAACCCATAAGCACAGAAACTTCCCCCTCTTTAGCACTGTCTAGACTAGTGCCTGATATATGTTTTTGATAAATTATAGTTTTGAATGAATAAATGAAGGAAGGATTGCTTGAGTTCTCAAGAGTCCTATATTTTGAACTGTTCATCACTGTTTCTCTAGCACTGAGTCCTGTGGCATATATGGGTGTTCCATAAATATTGATCAAATAGCTAAATGGAAATATGATTGTCATAGAAACAGGTAAACATCCAGAGTGAATGGGGAGCCCATGCCTTGCCTAATGCCACAATGCCGTTGCTCCCTCTGAGTACTGCCTAACTCATGCAGTACTCTGTATGAGTTTAATTGTTCACTGGTGAAGCATTTCTGAGGAGTACATGTTGAGAAAATGAATGAATGTCCTAATGAACAATTGAAGGGAGATTTGGTCCCAGAAACTATTTTAAGAAGACATAGCTTCCAATGCTGCATATAGCAGAATAGTGAAAGAAGATAAGAAGTGACAAGAGGAGTTGGTCACTAGGAAGTGATGAATAATTTCTAAAAGAAAAAAATGTAATAGAAAGGTCAAGGAAAAGGCAAGCTCACATTAAGATTAAATGAGTTAAACATCGTGGTATTAAAATCAGAAAAAATTTAGATGAGGTTAGCAGAAAAAGAAGAAAAGAAGGAGAGTTACTTAAGTAAACAGAAGATTCATTTAACATTAACATTATCTTATGTTCAGGACTGATGATTCCTAAGCTTGTTTCTATGTGGGGATCACAATAACTAATAATCTCTATATTTTGAAATGAATATATCTTTTCCTAAATGTTTACATGGTCTTGGGTAACAGATTCACAATATTTAACAACAGCAAAAGTCTTTTCTAGAGAAAACTTGTGATCTAAATTCATCAGAGATTTTTGTCCTAACTTGTCTCAAGCTTTGTTCTGTTTAAATTACAAATCAATAATTGGTGAAAATTAATAATTACAATTTAAAAAGGGAATTTTCAGTCTACTTTAGAACTACTGATACTAAGCCAGGTAAATATAATAAATAGTATTTATTTATTAACAAAGTAATACTTTGTAGTTACTATGTAGCTTTTATTTTATGACCAATAGTATTTCAGAAACATTACCTTACTAATTCTTCCAATAACACCTCAATATTAATCACAGCTCCCGTAAGATAACTTAGTGTAGGATGTTTTTCTTATTTTATTAATTGAGTAATATGAATTTTTAAAATTAAATGACACAAAAAGTTGTCAAATATTAAATCTTTTATCATGCCCACAAAATAACATTTGCCATGCAGTAGAAAGTAATTTTTATGATGGTTTTAAATTTTTCACTGGCGAAGCATTTCTGATGTCCTTATTCTAATTTTTCTTAGAAATAAATGATCAATTAAGCAATAGAAACACCAGCTTTTTGTTCTTAAAGATTTATTGAACCTATAAACCTTATTGAAACAATATGTGATACATATATACTATAAATGTGCAGAATGCTGCATCTAGAACTAGAGTCTAAGTATTGGGAGAAAGTCAGTGTGTTTATAAGCACCTTAATTTATCTGTAACCCATATTTTATATTTTTTAACTTCATAAAACTTTATTTTTGATATTGTAAGGAAATGTGTATTATCTACATATTTTAACATACACATATTCTAAATGTGCACATTTATTGAACAAATACTCTGAAGTTTCTATTAAATGTGGCTTCAGATTTGCTATGTTTTATTATGCATAATGAAATTACTGCACTTGTAGTAATTTCCCAAGTGAGGTCTGGGACAAAACATATCTTTTGCCTTTATTCTACTGTCTTTTTAAATCTATAAGCTTTTTATTTTTTTCTTGAGACGGAGTCTCTCTCTGTCACCCAGGCTGGAGTGCAGTGACACGATCTCTGCCCACTGCAACCTCCGCCTCCCAGGTTCAAGCAATTCTTCTGCCTCATCCTCCTGAGTAGCTGGGATAACAGGCGTCTGCCACCAAGCCAGGCTAATTTTTATATTTTTAGTAGAGATGGGGTTTCACCATGTTGGTAGGCTGGTCTCAAACTCCTGAGCTTGTGATTCGTCCGCCTCGGCCTCACAAAGTGCTGGGATTACAGCTGTGAGCCACCGCGCCCAGCCTAAATCTACAAGTTTTTACATTAGCAAATTATGATTAAGTCAGAGCAGTTAGCTGAGTACAAGGTAAAGCTAAATGAGCAAAGAACCTCATATTAATGCTGAAGTTCTGAGAAACTGAGGGTCTACCTAACGAAAAATTCTAATACAGTAGAAGATATGTTACTTTAATTTTTTTTCTTCTTCTTCTTTTTGAGACGGAGTCTCGCTGTCACCCAGTCTGGAGTGCAGTGGCGCGATCTCCGCTCACTGCAACCTCCGCCTCCCCGGGTTCACGCCATTCTCCCGCCTCAGCCTCCCGAGTAGCTGAGACTACAGGCGCCCGCCACCACACCCGGCCAATTTTCGTAATTTTAGTAGAGACAGGGTTTCACCGTGTTAGCCAGCATGGTATCAATCTCCTGACCTCGTGATCCGCCGGCCTCAGCCTCCCAAAGTGCTGGGATTACAGGCATGAGCCACCGCGCCTGACCACGTTACTGTGATTTTATAAAAAAGACTCTGAAATATATTTACCTGAAATCTTCAGATAAAATGCAAAAGAAATGTTTGTGTTTGTTATTTTTTCTTATTAAATGTATGGGTAAATATCTCAGATGTTCACATACTTGCTAGCTGACATTTGATCATTTTGTGGGGACAGATTGGCTGATCCCAAGTACTGTACTATCTCATTTATTCATTATTCAGTCAGGTAGAAACTACTACCCACCTCCTTTTACAAATAGAGCAACTAAGTTGCCCAAAGATACATATTTGATAAGAAGCTCAGGCAAGACTCAAACATGTTCTTCTGACTCTGGGTCTAAACTATTCAACTTTGCCTGGCTTCTCAGTTGCTTCATGATGATCCCAAAACCCTAATAGTAAGGCTGTGCACAGCTAGGAGTAAAATGCAAAACAGTAATGACTTTAACAAGATGGAGTGTCTTTATCTCTCTGCTGAAAGTTGCTCTGCTTGAGAGAGTCCCTGGCTGGAAGAGCTAATCCTTTCAGTTCCAGAAGCAGCAGCCCTCTCTCCTTTATTACTCTGCCCATGCATGGAAACATGATATCTTGATTTGCATGATCATGTGCCAGGCTAAAAAAATTAAAGAAAGGGCACTAGGGTTGGAAATCTGCAGTCTCTGATACACACATACCAAAAAAGTAGATAGATAGATACATCGAAAGATAACCTGGAAGTTATCCAATTCCAAGATTTAAAATTTGGTATCATTTCACAGTTAGAGTTGTAATGAAATAATAAGCTTGCTTACTTTCCTTTACCAAGACTCAAAATAATTTGTTTTTGAAACGAGTAAAATCTCTTTGTTTTATTTTCATTTTTATGTTGTTTTTCATTTTATTTGCTTGTTGTCTGGGAACAATAAAGGAATGGCAATGTTCTGACCCACTGTGTATAGAAAAGCAGCCAGTATGGAGAAAGCTCACAGGGAGCACCACCTCCCCATTCGGTCCTTGCTTCCTTTGAGCTGTGGCCAGAAAACCCGGAGGAAGCTAGTAGCCCTCTCCAGGCTGAAGGGGTTAGCAGCGGGAAGACTGAGAGAGTGTAAGTTGCCGTTTTACTCCCAATCCCAACTTGGATGCAAGATGGCCCCAACTTTTTTAAAATGTCGTTTCTGTTTCGAAACTATTTATTACAATTTGTTTCTTAGTCCTAAGGAAACAGAAAAGTTAGCTCCAAATAGCAAGGTATGTTTTAGGCCCTGTAGGAACATGTAGAGAAGAGAAATCAACAATTGTCATACCTAAAACACTTCTAAATTCATAATGTTTTTTCTTTCCTGCACCAGCTGATTTTTCTTCATTTAGGCTACAGAACTCCAATGGTATTCCGGGTATTGATAGAGCAACTTTTGTGAGACAGAGACTGTGTTGCCTTTTTGCAACACTTTGTTTTTTCCTATTAAATACCAACCCTTAAAACATTCCTTACTGGAATGGGAAGTGGATTAAAATAATCCAAAATAAATTAAGTAGCAAGAGCAAGTTAACAGTAGATCACAAGCTCTGCCAGACATTCTAATAAAGGTTTCATTCTATGCAGTCATGAAAATAATGTGGTCAAGAAAATTTTGTGTTAACTTCTACTTGCCACAGGGAGGCTTTAATTAACCTGTCTTACGAGTCACTGAGTCTTTATGAATTCCATTTATATTGCATTGTGGGAATATGACATTTACTTCTTCACGCTTTTTTTTTTTTTTTTACTTTGCTTTTTTCAATTATTGCCATGAAGAAAGTTTATTGAGCAAATGTCACTGCAAAAGAAGCCATGGCCTAGTGGCCATACCTATTTGACTGCTAAAAAAAGCACCTTAATACCTAAGTGATGGATTGTTGGGTGCAGGAAAGCACCATGGCACACGTTTACCTATGTAACAAACATGTACATCCTGCACATGTACTCCGGAACTTATAAATGAAATAAAATAATTTTTTAAAAAAGGAAAGGCCTGTAGTTTCCTAATGGGGCCTTTAATACTCAGAAATGGTATCCTGATCTTGTTAAGTGACTTGGAAAACAAATGCATCAAACTCAAAGGAAAAAGCCAGGTTGGTCATTTGCAGAAATCTGAGAATTAGAGGCTGGGAAGGGTAAGGGAGAAGAGGACAGGGAGAAGTTGGTTAATTGATACAAAAATCATAGCTAGATAGGAATAACGTTTTCTTGTTCTATAGCACTGTAGGGTGAATGTAGTTAATAATTCATTGTATATGTTCAGAAAGCTAGAAGAGAGGATTTTGAATGATCTCAACACACAGAAATGTAAAATGTTTGAGGTGATAGCTATTGTAATTCCCCTGATTTGATCATTAGACATTGTATACATGTATAAAATGATCACTGTGTGCCCCATAATACGTACAATTATTACATGTCAACTGAAAACAAAAGGACAAAAAAGTCTTTGAATGCTCGAAAGTAGCACAGAGTTATTTTCATCTATTAAAGACAAAATCCACACTTCCTTGATTTTGATATTCATAACACGATCTATGTCAAGCTTATGCTTGATCTCTCTTAGGTACAATAATATATGTCAGTGACCAGTAAAGTCACTGTGTCAAAGCCATCTGCACAGCTCCAATTCCCTCAGCACCTGGTACAGAGAAGGTTATTCTGTGTATATCCAGAGCCTGACAATCTTTCAGTAATTAGGACAACTTTTCACTGGTTTGTGGATACTGAGAAAAGAAAAATATTATGAGTGCTTCATGAAATGCACCATGACCTTGCACTAAGATAATTTTATATTCTTATAAGATAGAAAAGGCAAATACAATTTAAAGAGGTAAAATAAGGGCAAATCTCAACGCAATGCATAAAGTAAATACCAGGTGAAATACAAAGGCTGGAAGAATTGATTATGCCACTTGGTTGCTCTTCTGAGGAAGATAAAAGAGGCAAGGACATGCTCTGTTACTCCTTGTGTGTAGAAGTCGGGCTTGGAAACAACACACTGACATCTCTGCCATGCAAATCACTCCAATAAGCTAGTGTGCTGAATCAACTATTATCATTTAGGAACTTCCTGGGCCCACTGATTGACAGCTACACAGTGTATCTTAATGGTCTTTTTGCAAGCCAATTTTAATGAAAAATGAAATTACATAGAAGAGAATGGGATCAAAAGTAAAAAAAGAAAAAGTATCAAAAATGTTTCACCAGTCATTTAACGTGAAAATAGCAAGTGGATTACTCTAGTCCTAGTTAGATGATGAAAAAAATCCTGTGACCACTCTCATGTGTTTAGACACTTTACCAGAAACACTGGCAGAGTACGTGTAATACTAGACGTTTAGCACACTAGTTTGCTTGTGACTGCTTTCATTAATAGATTCTTATCTTAAACTCTTTCTTAATGATCACAACTACCGTCATCGGCCCCGATATGAACATCATAGACCAGGACAGCATCAGCTTGTTGACATTTGACTGATTATCAGTTCTCAGCACACACATCAGAAGTCAAGTAGTTAACAATTTTATTTGTATTTTACATACATTCTTGCTACTATTCCAAACTCAAAAGCTCTTCAGCTCACAAAGAAAGACAGTTACTCTTTCTAGCATGTACTATTCTAGAATTCAAGGGCATCCAGTGCCTCATCTCAGCCCATAACAAGAGCCAATATTTTAAAAAAAAAAAAAACAAGAAACTTCTGCTAAAGGTTCACAATATTTATGCCTTTTAAGGAAAGTTTCAGATGCATCAGAAAAGGTAAAGAGTTATCAAACTTTCTGTAGATTTTTGACAATACTTCTATTTTAGTAATTTCAAATGTTAAGAGCTTTTTTGGGTCTTGATGAAAGAAGGGTTAACGGATTTACTTTAATAATATTCTATTTTCTGTAAAGGAAAAAAGTAATACTGATAATAATTTATAATTTATGTCTCACATACTTCTATTAATAATTTAATATGACTTCAAGAAATAGAGTCAGAGGTATATGTAAGAACAAAATAGGCCGGGCATGGTGGCTCACACCTGTAATCCTAGCACTTTGGAAGGCCAAGACGGGCGGATCACAAGGTCAGGAGATCGAGACCATCTTGGCTAACACGGTGAAACCCCATCTCTACTAAAAATATGAAAAATTAGCCGGGCGTGGTGGCGGGTGCCTGTAGTCCAGCTACTTGGGAGGCTGAGGCAGGAGAATGGCCTGAACCCAGGAGGTGGAGCTTTCAGTGAGCCGAGATCTTGCCACTGCACTCCAGCCTGAGTGACAGAGCAAGACTATGTCTCAAAATAAAATAAAAAGGAACAAAATATATTGTTTGAAGATAATAGAAGCCAACTGAGATATGGGTACTTGGAAGGCCAATATTTTGGCAATGTCTTGACAGTGGTGTTCTTTAAATATGTATTAAACATTCATTAAGAAAAAGTGCTGAGTACTTTGGGGGGAGAAAAGGTTTCATTGCAATGCTTACCTCCCTTTTCTCTCTATTGTTATCCTTAATTCTTCCATTCACGCCCAAATTCACATGCTGTCTCTTTAGCAAAGCAAGACTAAAGGTTAACTGGACCCACACATTTTAAAAGAGTTTACCATCTATTGTCACTTAAGAATCCTCCTTGATTCTTAAGTGACAAGAATCAAGTATCTCACTCCCTTCAAATTCCAACACCTTTTTTCTTATACACCCATACACTACTCATCTGGTTTACCATAAGTCATTTTATTACTACCTCATTTTTGCAGCAAAATGATGTTTTGACACCATTTATAGTGTCCCCTGGGCAATTAGCCTTTGCCAAGTTCTTTAATATAGCTCTGGGTTCCAAACTACAGGAACGGCCACCGTAAGGTTCAGGACATTTGACCCCAAAATATGGCAGCTTGGCATTTGAGAAGACAACAAAAGCAAGAAAATCTCTCTGACCTCTTACTACTATTTTCCCCTGAAGCAGGTCATGAAAACATTCTCTGATCTTCCTCTAAAATGGGTCATAAACAGTATTGCATATGGAAAATAAAAAAGTATAAATGCATAAAATAGGTCACAAGACCTTATTCCAGAGGGGCCCATTCCTATAGTCAGAGGAAAGGAATAAAGACACAGGAACACAGAGAAGAATCTGAACAAACAGACCTTGCTAAGTCCTCCCCTCTCCAGTTTATTACCATTAGATCATACCCTATTTTGTCTAATCACTTCTATGCAGCTGTCTGCTCGTCATGAAACCTAAGCATAAAAATACACAATTTTCCCTTTTTTGGGTGGTCTTCATTGCTGAAGGCTCTCCTCATGAAACCCAAGCATAAAAATACACAATTTTCCCTTTTTTGGGTGGTCTTCATTGCTGAAGGCTTCTGTGTCATATAACTTATATTACATAAATTTGTGTGCTTTCCTCTTATTACTCTGTATTTTATTATTGATGCCTCAGCCACGAGCCTTGCAATGGGTGAGGAAAGACACTACCTTTTCTCTCTTACAACACTCATAAATGTTAATGGGCTTGTTGACCAGAAAAATAAAGAAGCTATTAAAACAAGATATACATTTAAAAAGAAATCAGGTACAGAAATTAAAGAAAGAAATTGAAATTAAACAAATAATAGAATGACCCATGTCGTACTTTGCTTTCTTCCAACAGCAGACCCTGAGTCAAGGATTCAGGGCACGTGGTTCATTTGAGGGGTGAAGGGAACACCCACAAGGAAAAAGGATAAAGGGATGTGAAAGAAGGACGGGAAAACAATTAATAAAGGACTACATTATCTAGCTAGCCATCACTGCAGGTGACTAAGCTTAATCTTCAAAGGGACACTTGAGAGCCAATGGAAAATACATAATATCATAGTAAAACTCTCCAGGGAGCCAGAAGGGTGGGGTAATAGTATATCAGCTCTTTTTAGTCATTGGTTGAGGGCTGCTGACAGAGGTATTAATTCCTCTGCACTTTCAGCATGCCAAACAAGAGACAACGTGGGCTGTAGATGCACAAGAAAGCCTATAGGCCGAGGAATGCTGCCCAATAGAGAAGAAAGGGCACCAAATACTGATGAGAAATTAAATCATTAAATGCTTCTCTACAGAGCCC
Organism: Colobus angolensis palliatus; assembly: GCF_000951035.1. Taxonomy (NCBI): domain Eukaryota; kingdom Metazoa; phylum Chordata; class Mammalia; order Primates; family Cercopithecidae; genus Colobus; species Colobus angolensis. The sequence goes on along the minus strand of NW_012113475.1, from coordinate 7,587,661 downwards.
TTATGGGGCCTAATGAAAACATAGACTAGAGATACAAATAGATTAAATGCTGGAATTTGAATCTATAAAAGTAAAAGACTAATCAGCCATACCACGGCTAGGTTATGTCTCTAAGCCACTGAAAACACATTCTTTATTTTTCCAAACTGTCTTTAATATTTACTGAAATGAAAATATATGCCTCGTCAGAAAACATGGCACATTAGATGTCATGCCCTACCGTAAAGGAAATGAGGTTTTTAATAGTTCAGGGAGACGAGAGACTCCTCAATTCAAATTCCCCCATCACAGCTGGATAAAGAAAATGCATACAGAGAAAGTAGCCACTGACTCCTCAGCCTTTAGGCATACAGCTATAAGAATTGGGAGTCTAACTTCAATTCCTGGGGGATCAGAAGTCTTTCAATGCTAAAATAAATGTCTATTCTTGGAAGCCCCAGTGGAAAGCCAACAGTGGGGGAATCCCCTGAGGAAGAACAGTTCCACAGGATGTTCAGAGCCAGCCCCATGTGGAGGAGAACAATTCACACCCCAGTGCTGCATCTGCTCCCGGCCTAAAAACAGAACCACACCTACCACTTCTGTCCATCTGCCACCCACAACAACGCTTAGTTCATTTCAAAATAAAGCGTACATGCTCACATTATAGAAACAATTTAAAAATAATTAGAGGAAAACACATTTCTTTAATGTGATTTTATTTTTCTGAGACAGAATTTTGGAGGCTAATACATACAAGTATATCAAACTAAAAGATCGGATGATGTGGTCAGTGAAATGATTGAACTTAAAAACTTGTGTTAAAAATGTGGTATCTGACATTCTCGCCAAATCACTCACTATAAATTTCTTAATAATAATAGCTTCAGACTTATTTTTGGTTCAGTAACTTTTGCATCTACTATAAATAATTTAAGGACAACTATTAGTTTGGATTTTAAAAATGTATTCAAGAAGCTAAAACTTAAAAAACAAAGAAACAAACACAATGTTTGGGTACTGCCAGAAGAGTTATCATTGCCATTCTAAAACCAGAAGATAAATCAAGATGTCCTCTAAATGTATTGGTAGCCATGGTTGGTAGCCATAAGTGCCTGATTACCACATGTATTAGTTAGCTATTACTACATATCAAATTAGCCAAAATATTAGGTGGCTTAAAACATTAATAATTACTTATTTTCACTCATAATTTCTTTGGGTCAGGTGAGAGGTTGGGGAGGAAATTATGCCTCCCCATCAGCTAAAAGACTTAAAGTCTTGGCATTGGATCTAATTTTTTGAATTCACTGCATGTCTGATAGTTGATATTGACTCTAGGTTCCAGGCCTGCCTGATGCTATTAGCCAGAATACCCACATGTGGCCTCTCCATCTGGCCTGAACGTCTTTGCAACACGGTGGCATGTGTCTGAGAGAGAGAAAGCCAGGTGGGGGTTGTGTTGCCTTTTAAGAACTGGCCCTGAAAGTCATGCAGCATCATTTCTACTGCATGCTATTGACTGAAGAAGTGACAAAAGTCTTCCCCACTGTGTTTCAAGTGGGGAAACATAGATTTTCCCTCTCAACAGAGGAGCATTTCGGTCACATTGGAAGAAGAAAATGTGGAATGGAATATATATTGATGTATTCATTTTTGGAAAATGTAATTTGCCACCCTACAAAATAAGGTCTCTTGACCCCACACCTGAAGGATCTTTCCCCCATAGTCAAACTGTACTCAGCATCTATGTTTTATAAAGACAGCTTGTTATTTTTGATGAGTTGGGAAGTTTTCAAAGAATTTTTATTGGAATTGATTACTTCCAAACACTTGAGGGCAAAAGAAAACAAGGAAACTGAGGACTAAGCACTGATTTTTTTTTTTTTTTTTTTTAAATCTTGCCCAAATTCCTGTCTTAGGGATCTGGGGAGTCATGCCCTGCAAACCATAAATTCTCATCAGATGGGTTTTATTTAACCCTATATATCGTGACTTACTTTCCAACCTAACTCTGGCATAACATTACATGACAAAAAGAAAATCAAAATATTTTACTCCACATGTTTCTTTGCCATATTTTGAAATGACCCTGCAAAGCTGTCTTTTGTGAGGAAGAATTTGCATCTGTAAAGAATCTTTATTAACATAGTGAGATCTTTTTCTTCCAAGCTCTCTCAATCCTGAAGAGATTAACTGAGAGTCTAGCACATTTTAAAGGTCTGAATAGGAAACAATGTGTCATCTATTGTCTCTAAGGGCAGCCACTATGAGACTTCCAAAGAACCTTGCTCTCCACAGTCTTTTATCTTAACCTGAACTTTTCCTTTCTGCTAATCCCAGGTCTTCAGACAAACTCAACCAATTGAACCAACTGTAAACCAGAAAATGTTTAAATTTACCTGTAGCCTGGAAACACCTCCCCATCTCACCTCCCCCACCCCACTTCACACTGTCCCACCTTTCTGGACAAAACCAATGTATTTCTTAAATGTATTTGATTGATGTCTCATGCCTCCCTAAAACATATAAAACTAAATTTTACCCCAAATACCTTGGGCACGTGGGTACCTCCTAAGAGCTGTGTCACAGGCCATGGTCACTCATATTTAGCTCAGAATAAATCTCTTCAAATATTTTACAGAGTTTGTCCCTATAATTTAAATTAAATAACTTATGCATGTGATGCTTTTTCCCTCTCCAGATTATTATAGTATTTCAAACAACATAATCCCTTTAAAATTATTATAGAGTACAAATAATTGAATTACTGTGTTTCATATAATATTTAATCTGAGAAGAAAACAGCATAAGCAATCTTAGCAAAAACCTCAGAGAAATAATATTTCATTGTCTGAATTCCTAATAAGGAGGAAAACCTTTCATCTAAGGGAATGCCCAGTTTACTCATACCCCTTCAATATGATCGATAGTTCACTATAACAAGTCAATCATTTTTCCCTCTTTACTGGATTTACTTCCCACCATTTAAAAAAATTCTATGGCTTAGATGCCAACCATGTTTTTGATTTTTGAATAAATTTAATGGTGTTAGATCAGATCTGCTGTAAGTCTAGAAAGCACATTAACTAGAAAACACATTAATTCAGATGATCCTTATTGGTTATATTTGATACCAAATACAGTTGTCCTACTTTTAAAATTTCCTGTTCAATATTTCAAAATGATAATAAATCTCCCCAAAATATAATCAATTTAAATGAAAGTGTTGTATTTTGAAGTCAATAAAATGCTGAATGCTAAAGAGTTAGCTTCTTGAAAAAATGTTAAAGCATTAAAAATGAGGCAACTGTTAATATTCATATAAAAAGGAAATCATTAACCAAATTATTAATAGGTGAGACAATAAAGAACAATTGACACATTCATTAAAATTTATTTCATCTAAACAGTATACAAATAAAAGGTATTTGCAACAGACCCAGAAACAATGTAACAGGCTCTGAGAAAATGGGCTATATAGGATATTTTCTCAGATTTTTCCTACCTAATTCATTTCATTCCTGCATTCTGGACTATTCTCATTGTTTCTTATTTTCTAGGCAGATTTCTCTTAGTCTCATTACATGTTATACATTACCCTCATTCCTTGACTGAAAATTATTTTGGGCGTTTCATATTGCTTTTTAAATCCTCACTCACCCAAAGTGAAGTTGTCAATACTGCTGTAAAGGCCATTATTCTTGGTAATCATGAATGTTCGCCAACCTGGGTTCCTTTTCTCCCTCCCTTTCTTCTCATTACATACAATTATTAAACCATTTCAGTGATCCCCTTAAAGGTGACTACTACATGTGTTCTGTTTCATATTGCTTCTTACTTTCTAATTGAGTCTTAGAGCGTGGTCTGCTTTGTTAGGATAAATGTTACATTGCTGTAAGCAAACCAGAAATGCTGTGTTCATAACTCTGGATGGGGAGTCCAACACTCATGTGGCAACCTGATGCAGCCAAGAACCTAGCTTATCTCCTGACTTACCCCCCTGCCATCCTGAACACTCAGCTTTGGTCTCAAGGTCCAAGTGGGCTTTGATGGCTGCCTCCATTATAACTGTATTCCAGCTAGTGGCAAAGGAGAAAGCAATAAGGGAAAGCACTTTCTTCCTCAATATGGTCTTGGCCCAGAAGTTGTACCACCATGTCCATCAAGTGGTGGAACCTAGTCACATGGCCTCTACTTGGAGCAAAGAAAGCAGTTCATACAGTTGCTTATATGAAACTTTCATTATTATAGAGAAGGGAAGGTCAGATATTGGGGAACACTCAATTGACTCTCATATAACTTTAGATTCAGGTAGATTTAGCTTTAATTCTAGTTATGCGATGGATTAATGATTAGGCCTAATATTAGGCTGCACAAAAGTCTAAAAGCTTCATCTGATCTTCATCTTTGACCTACTTCAAAGAGATATTGAACATATTGCATGCAATAATGAATATTAAATGTTTAGCCCTTTGTTTAGGATAAAATACCTGCTCAATAAATGAGAGGGACGAAAGACAGTAAAAGAGTAGTAACAAAGAAATGTGCTGTTGAGGACTCTTAGTTGGTTAGGATTTATACTCATTGAATGCCTACATGCAGGAATTGTGATTGAGAGGCTAGGTTGGAAAGATAAAGGCATGTAGAAAAGATCTTGGTTATTGGCTGGGCATTGTGGCTCAGGCCTGTAATCCCAGCACTTTGGGAGACCAGGCAGGCAGATCACAAGGTCAGGAGATCGAGACCATCCTGGCTAACACAGAGAAACCCCATCTCTACTAAAAATACAAAAAGTTAGCTGGACGTGTTGGTGGGTACCTCTAGTCCCCGCTACTCAGGAGGCGAGGCAGGAGAATGGCCTGAACTTGAGGGGCAGAGCTTGTAGTAAGCCAAGATCTCACCACTGCACTCCACCCTGGGTCACAGAGCTGCGAGACTCTGTGTCAGAAAGAAAAAAAGAAAGAAAGAAAAGATCTTGGCTATTTAGGTCATAAGTAAATATGCCAAGAACATAAAGATTGAGAGTAAAGCAGATAAGTAAAATATTGGGAGCTAAACTCAGGGTTAGCTAATTTCTTTATTGATTTAGCTAATTTCTTTATTGATTTTTGTTTTCTTCGAGTCATTTGTAACCAGTCATTGGAGGTCAACATTTTTCCCACTTATGTATATTAAATGAAACATTCTGCATTAATCATGATTTCCTTATATTGATTGAATGGAAAAATTGCAGCAAGTTCAGGAAGAGTCAAAACTTGGACCAGTTATTCTCTTCCTCTCATAGCTACTAAATTGTGTTGAACACTGACTGACATAAATCTTCACCATTAAATAAATTAAGGCAGGATATAGAAACATATCATATATGGTATCCAGGGTTAGTAGTCAATAGAGGTCTTCCCTAGAGTTCTTAACAGATGGCACAGGAGAAATTCTAGAAAAAAGAAACAGGGCAAGTAGGCAAGATTTTTCCCACCCTTTCAAGCAAAACCATTCTGCTTTAGCATGTACAGGTTCTTCTTGGTTTTGTGAGGAAAAGTCTTTATTTTCCTTTAGGAAATAGCATGAAATATTTTTTGTCACAAGATTCAGGTTCTAAGTGCTAAATAGGCTCACATAAATTATTATTTTTTTACTTCTAATCATTTATCCACATCAGCTACAAAGGGTAGTTTCCTCTACAGAAACTTTTTTATCTCCTACCGATTAATTAATTTCTCCCTAAATTGTTCACATATTCCTCTCTTATACCTACTCTGCTTAACACAGTGTCTGGCATATAAGAATCTCAACACATTTTATTAAACAATTGAATCTAAGAATGAATGAATATTATACTACTGAAAAAACAACTATCAGAGGAATCTCAGTAAGAATCCTGCCACCACTAAAATGATTTAGAATTATAGCAAGACCTTGAATAATGTCATTCAACATCATTTTGTTGTAACATTGATGAGAAAAAGGAAAAGATTCCTGGCTGGGACTACTGTCTGTGTGGACTTTACATAGTCTCCCCATGTCTGCATGGGTTTTCTTCATGTACTCTGGTTTCCTCCCAGAGAAGGACATATCTCAAAGATATGGACATCAGGTGACTTGGCATGTCTAATGGTCCTAGTGTGAGTGACTGTGGGTTTGTGGGAGTACACCCTGAGATGGAAGGGTGTCCTGGCCAGGGCTGGTTTCCACCTTATACAAGGAGCTGCTGGGATAGGATCTGGCCACCCATAACCCTGAACTAGAATAGGTGGGTAAATCATGACCTTACTTGTTTTTGTTAATTATTCTTTCACGTATGTGTGGTGCACATGTATCTCAATGTTTCATATTAGAAATGTTTTGGGTCATTATTTAGGAGTCTAGTGATGTTTTTGTGACCAGGAATATGTTGTAGGAACTTAACTCTTGTTTTTATATCAATTAGCCAATGGTAAAACTGGTTTTCTTATACTTCATTTCACTTAAAGTCACAGTTTCCAAGAAGCTAACAATTAATTGAGGACTTACTGTATAAATTAAAAACAACCTGGGGTCAAATTTAAAAAAAAAAAACTTGATTAAATTTCTCACTTCTAAAACTCATGAGTTTTGCCACTACAGAAAAAATCCTGGCAAAGCTTGAAGCAACACTAAGGGTCACTATCTTTTTTTTTTTTTAATAAAATACAAAAGATGCCTCCTATAAAAATCCAAATAAGATAATAAATATAAGAACATTTTGTTAATTACAAGGTGCAAAGCAAAATTAAGATGTTGTTATTAAATCCAAACTGGAATCCCTTTCTATTGGGGTTGCATAGCTCTTATACTGCTGTAGTCCAGTAAGATAAAAGTTTTCCTTTACTAAAAGCCTGTGTCTGTGCTCAGTGCCAGGATGAGCATGTGATAATATTTCTGCCGTAGACACATTTTTTAAATGTCCGTGCAGATTCTTATTTGTGAGGAATTGGTGCTCATACAATTAGACATATAAACATGAATCCAATAAAACCAACTGAAGAAGGGGAGGAATTATCTTATACTTGAAGTCATTGTTTCATATTCCTGAAGCTTCCAGTGGGCTCCAAATATGAGATTTTTGTCCCTCTGTGGCTTCCCCATAGTTCTTTTCTATAAAGAAAGCCTTTTGATGTCAGCATGGAGTATGTGAAATTCTCTGGAACTGAAAAGTTGGTCTTTCTTTCGTAGCAACTTCAGTTCTAAGCAAAATCTTTTATTGATACAATAAAATTAATAGGGGCACCAAAAAAAAGTTTCATTGCTAAGATTTCAATCATGCCTTGTTTATAGGATGCAGAAAAATACTTCAGTTCGGCTGGGCGCAGTGGCTCACGCCTGTAATCCCAGCATTTTGGGAGACCGAGGTGGGCGGATCACGAGGTCAGGAGATCGAGACCATCCTGGCTAACACGGTGAAACCCCGTCTCCACTGAAAAATACAAAAAATTAGCCGCGTGGTGGCGGGCGCCTGTAGTCCCAGCCACTCAGGAGGCTGAGGCAGGAGAATGGCGCGAACCCGGGAGGCGGAGGTTGCAGTGAGCCCAGATCGTGCCACTGCACTCCAGCCTGGGCGACAGAACGAGACTCGGTCTCAAAAGAAAAGAAAAAAAAAAAAACTTCAGTTCTTTTCCAACATATGTGTATGCTATTTCTCTTAGTACTTATAAATGGGAGTCCCTGTGTGTGGCTTTGGTGTCAGACACCTAGACTCAAGCCTTGAGTCTATCAAATGCTAGTTTTGTGATCTTGAGCAAATTGCTTACATTTTAGATCTTGTTTTCTCATCTGTGAAATGATTATAATCTTACCTAGGCCACAATATCTTAACTAAAATTAAGCAAAATATTTAGTACCTAGAAAGTGATAAATATAAAATAGTATTTACAATTGGGTTCTGTAAGAGTGGAAACAAGAGCCAAAGGAAAAGCCATGGCAACAAAACCATGGGATTACAGGGAAAAACACTGAGTCTCTAAAATGTGGCTCTGTTAGAACAACTTTATCAGGATGAGTATAACACGAGTTAAAAATTACCTCCCTAGAAGTCGATCAGGCAGAATATTTGTGTTTCTAATATAAATACCATTCTCCAGGATTTAGTATCACTGCTGTATGCCCAGAGAAACTTTCCGTTATGCATATGACAGGTATCATACCATATTATACTACTTTTTCATGCCTTAATCTAGCTTAATTTGGATACAGCCCTTGTATTAAACCCCTCACTAAATTCCTCATCTTTTATGTGAAGATGATATTTATCCATTTATAAAACATTTTATGACTGCTGAAACTCATCAGACATAAACACAATAGTTACAAATATTGCTAAGTACAATTACAGATGGGTAAGAATAATTGAAGTGTCTTAGATTAGCTTCTACTTTTGTAAACTCAGAAGACTCATACAGTCACTACATATGTCATCTTCTCTATCAACAAATAATTTTGTATTCATTATGCATTCTTCTCTTTTAGACCCTATAAGGATCCTTAACATTTCTCAAATTTTAGCAGTTTATTGCTACTACTTTTATTTCCACTTCCTTGGTTTGCTTATTATTAAAGTTGTTTTTTAAATTACTTGATCACATCTTGGAATGGCTTGTCCAAAATGCTGGAAGAAGTTATTTTTTTGTATGAAACATTTGAACCTTGTAACAGCTAAACCTTTCTTTTCTCCCAAGATTCAAAACAATTTCTTCAACCACAAATCCCATCTTTCTATAAGTTATATTTTTGCAGGGCAAAATTCCCATGTAGCATGTTGATATGTGTTACCTTTGTACACAGGATATTTTGTGATGATGAGGAATTTGTTTATAATTACCAGTCCCAAATTTGGGCTAGACACATTTCTACATGTGTCTTAGATAATACCATAGTCTCTGTTTCAGTCTCTGAATTTAGTTTATTTACATTATGTACGTCTGTTACAAATGTGTGAGTGAATTTGAATGGATGAATCAGTAACTTTGCATGCAAAATACAACTCAAAGATCTGAGTATTTACAAAAATTATGCATACCAAATGTTTTTACTTGATATCAGGTTCTCTGTATTGTGGAGTAAGCAGGGTGAAATATAATGCATAAACTAGGATTTATTTTCCTTTATAGAAGAAAACAGACTCCCTTTGAAGTATTTCCTATCATCAGCAAGTTCGGAGGCAACTCCTCAAATATTTAACATTATATCAATGTTCAAAGATAGTAGAAGCAGAAAATGTCCAGCCTTTAAATGCAGAAGTAAATAACAGCCTCTACATTGGAAAATAAATTTTATCATCTGAAGATTTCATTTAGTAAGGAGTAAAGGATTGAAAGTATGGGTGGATGAATTTTATTTTCCTATAGTGTTTGACAAAGCCTCTTTTTGTTTGTACAATGTTAAATTACTTCTTTAGTATAGGCCAAATGAACGACAGGTCTTCACAAAACTCATTAGTTGAATGACTGCTTGCAGGAGCAAAAACGTAGAGATTTTTAGCTAAGAATGGACCATGGAAGTATGTTGAAAAATTGCTGAACTTGTCTGTAGGAGAGTCACTTAGAACTGTGCTCCACAATAGCCTTAACTACTATGTGTTCATTGATTTATTTACTTGTAAAAAGAAAACAGCTATATCACGATTGCAATCAGTTGCAAATGGCTATTTCTTTTATTTTTATCCATTTTATGACAGATCAGTTATCAAAGAAACATCACCAAAGCTTTGATTTTTCATATAGTAGCTACCTTAAAAAAGAAATAAAACAGAAGTTGACATTGTCTAAATAAGTCCTTTTGATTTGAAATATGGTTCTTGAGGAATTATGTAATTTTCCCTCCATCACTACTAGGTGGTTCTGAACAAAGAAAGAAATGCTCGTAAATTGTTTTGAAGCTTATTGCCAGCAAAATAGGACAGCTTATTATAGTACTATATGTTTCACAAAGAGTGCTTTGCAGTCTTAGAACACAATACATATATTTTTGTTAGCTGAGTAGATATCAAGCCAAATTGCACAACCACTTTACCCAATGAGAAGCATGAAGCCAACTAATGTGTATTTCCCTCCCACCTCTCTTTATGACCACAAAGCAATAAGGCCTTCTTTGCCTGGTTCTCTTGATCTTTCCTTTGTTTCCCTCTTCCTTTTCTACTGACTTCTGCAGTCTAGGGAACTGCCCAGACATATAATTGGGCCAATTTTCTTAGAAATCCAATGACAGCAACCCCCTTTGCAAGGCCTTGAAAATGTCCTGTTCTTCTTGAACTCACTGGAGATCCTGGAGACCTGGCACAAAGGAGTGAGAAGAAAGACAGAAGTTGGTGAAATTTCTTTTTTTGGTTTGATGATTGCAATTTGAGTCATCTATTCACAGCGAGCTATGGTCATTTTTCTCTTTATAGGATATGAAACACAAATTATATTCACAAGATTTTCAAAATAACACATAAATTGTCTGTTTCCCTCAATATTATAAAGCTTACATGGAGAACACAATACACATATGGACTCTTAGGACAAAAATTAAGTTAAAGTGCTGATTTCATTTCACTCATAAAATAAGCTCTCCTTTTTTTTTTTTTTTCTTTTTTTGAGACAGAGTCTGCTCTGTCGCCCAGGCTGGAGTGCAGTGGCCAGATCTCAGCTCAGCTCACTGCAAGCTCCACCTCCCGGGTTTATGCCATTCTCCTGCCTCAGCCTCCCGAGTAACTGGGACTACAGGCGCCCGCCACCTCGCCTGGCTAGTTTTTTTTTGTATTTTTTAGTAGAGACGGGGTTTCACCATGTTAGCCAGGATGGTCTGGATCTCCTGACCTCGTGATCCGCCCGTCTCGGCCTCCGAAAGTGCTGGGATTACAGGCTTGAGCCACCGCGCCCGGCCAAGCTCTCCTTTATGTACCATATACTTTATTAATCACACACTTAATGTTCTTACAGAAAATGGTTTATATTTTCTAAAAGGAAATAAACATTTTATGAATTATTTCCTCATTTTAGATGCTAAATGATAAATTAATGATAAACCATCCCCAAATGTCTTTTAAAACTATAGATAATGTTAAATAAACAAAACAAAGCAAATGGATACTGAGATAACATACAGGAATACATATTGATCAGAACTAAGAATTCTAATAATGGAAAAATATCAGTCTTGCAGGTGGCTTCTGGTCTCATTTTTCAACCTGTGGACTAATATATAAATATTAAAAGTCATAAATATTTTATCATGCCTTTTAAGAAGAAATAAACCACATGCTACAGCAAAATGCATATGTAAGATCATTATGCTCACAGTTTAAGGTCATTTAGAAAGTTGTTAGTGTAACTTAGACTCCTCAGATTCTCAACAAATGCTTCTACATTCTAATTATCCTACCAAGACTAAAAGCCATTGTGCTGAGAGACTGCGCCACATGCTTATT
>NW_012113475.1:7571601-7575332 GCF_000951035.1 Colobus angolensis palliatus | reverse complement strand
AGAATAGATGTGGCTGGGGACAAGTAACAAGCGATTTAAGAGTGAAAAATGAATCCTAGAATCTAGGCCACATAACAAAAATAGCAAAAGCAGGAGTGAAGCCTGGATTTGAGCTCAGGAAGCCTGGCTGTAAAGCCTGTACTCACAGGAGCACTGGGAGCACCAATGTAAAAGAGTTAGAGAAAAGTTTATTGTCATATGAAATATTAGAGATTTAAAAATTTCAAAGCTGAAATATTTCGAAATAAGACACGGTTCATGTTCTGGTCACAGAGATTGTTTTGATGAAGTAGGTTATTTTAAACCAATAATTGTTATAATAATGATCATTGACAGATTTCCTAGTATTTGTAGTGGTAGTACAACCATTTATTCTGTGTTTTTAATTTTCCCATAAAATGGAATGTTCACCAGGATGAGTTTGGGGACTATTTTACAGAATAAGAAACTGAGGATCAGACAGCTTCATTAACTTGCTCATAATTCCAAAACAAATACGAGGTAGAGCCAAAATTTAAATCTAGATCTTTTTGATTTTAGAAATATTTTATTGAAGTATACAATACATATATTAAAGTGCACATACAATAGATTTTTTGCTTGATTGCTTTTCAACAAATTAACACACTCATATAACAAGCACTCAGGTTAAGAAACATAATATTGCAGTGCCCTCAAATACCCGCTGGCACCCCATTCACTTTTCTGGCTTCTAATCTCAAAGATTAGTTTAGTGTGTTTTGGTTTAAATGGAGTGATAAGAGTATGTACTTTTTGTGTCTGGATCCCTTCCATTAATATAAAACCTAGATCTGTTGGTCTTGACCATCAATCTTTCTTCAAAACACTACCAGAAGTGATAATTTTAGAGATGAAAAGCTTAAGGAGCAGAGGCTACTGTGCTAATTGAATCAATAAGAATATTGAAATAACTCAAGATCAGGATGTGAATAATGATGGAGAAGTTGTCTCATATGGGCCAAATCTAAGTTTATAGGAAAAATATCAGGAAATTGGAAGAAGACAATAGCACTGAGAAAACTAAACTACGTAATCTGATAGCAGAGCATTAAATGACACATATTATGCATAGGTAGAGGAGTATTCATTTAGAAAATCAATGGAGAGCAAGATTGTTGCCGTTTCTTCCTGCCTCTATGGTAGGTGGAAAGTGAGAGAAGCAGTGTTTCCAGAGAAGACTCAGGCTTCAGTTATGACCAGGAAAGGATCATTCAAAAGGAGCTAATTTTCATTAACTCACAAAATAAAATATATACATATATCTAGGAAGATTAATATGGTACAAGAAGATTCAGTTACTTGGAACATTGAATTAACTTACAAACCCCTCATTGTTCAAATTCACCCCATTCCCACAGGCCCTGAAATAGATTATATATGGCTCTGATCCAGAAGTCTTTGGTCTGATACTCTCTCTGCTCCCTTATGCCAGACATTTTTTTTTTTTTTCATAGCTAAATGGTATTGTTGTGATATACACCCCATTTTCTTTATTCAGTCATCCAATGTTAGACACTTAAGTTGATTCTATATCTTTGCTATTGTGAATATTGCTGCAACAAATACACAAGTACTGCTATCTTTTTGGTATATTAATTTCTCTTCCTTTGGGTAGATATCCAGTAGTGGGATTATTGGTTCAAATGGTAGTTATATTCTTAGTTCTTTGAGAAATCTCCGTACCATTTTCCATAGAGGGTGTACTAATTTACATTCCCACTAAGAGTGTATAAGTTCCTTTTTCTCCACCTCCTTGTCAACATCTGTTATTTTTTGTCTTTTTAATAATAGCCATTCTGACAGGGGTAAGATGATACCTAATTGTGGTTTTGATTTATATTTCTCTGATGATTCATGATGTTGAGCATTTTTTCATGTATCTGTTGGCCGGTTGTATGTCTTCTTTTGAAAAAAGGTCTATTCATGCCCTTTTTCTACTTTGTAAGGGGATTATTTGTGAGTTTTTGTTGTTGTTGATGTTGAGTTCTTTGAACATTCTAGATATTAGTGCCTGTCAGATGAATAATTTGAAAGTATTCTCTCCCATTCTGCAGACTGTCTGTTAATTTTGTTGATGAATTCTTTCACTGGGTGGAAGCTTTTTAGTTTAAGTCTAATTTATGTATTTTTGTTTTACCTGTGATTTGGAGGTTTGAGTCATAAATTCTATGTATAGATCAATGTTCACAAGAGTTTTCTTTAGGTTTTCTCCCAGTATTTTTGCAATTTTGGGTGTTACATTAAAACCCTTAATCCATCTTGAGTTGATTTTTGCATATGGTGAGAGATATAGGTCAAGTTTCATTCTTCTGTGTATGGCAATCTAATTTTCCTAGCACCATTTATTGAAAAGGGTATCCTTTTCCCAGTGGATGTTCTTGTTGACTTTCTCAAAGATCACTTGCCTATAAATATGTGGCTTCATTTCTGTGTTCTCTATTCTGTTCTGTCAACCTGTACGTCTATCTTTATACTAGTACCATGCTGTTATGGTTACTAGAGCTGTATAGTATAGTTTGAAGTCAGGGAATGTGATTCCTCCCGCTTTTTTCTTTTTGCTCAGGTTTGCTTTGGCTATTTGGACTCTTTTTTGTTCCATATGAATTTTAGGATTTTTCTCAAATTTTGTGAAAATTCATGTTGGTATTTTCATATGGATTGCATTAAATGTGTAGATTGCTTGAGGCAGTATGGTCATTTTAAAAATATTAATTCTCAGATCTACGATCATGGATGCTTTTCCATTCATTTGTATCATTTGCGATTTCTTTCATCAGTGTTTTGTAGTTTCCCTTGTGGAGAATTTTCATAACTCTTTGGTTAAACTTAGTCCTAGGTATTTGTTTGTTATTGTTGTTACTATTGTAAATGAAATTGTCTTCTTGATTTTATTATCAGTTAGCTTATTTTTTAAAATTTTTACTTTTATTTTAAGTTCTGGGGTACATGTGCAGGATTTGGAAGTTTGTTACATAGGTAAACGTGTGCCATGGTGGTTTGCTGCACCTATCAACCCATCTCCTAGGTATTAAGCCCAGCATGCATTAGCCATTTTTCCTAATGTTCTTCCTCCCCTCACCTCACTCCCCAACAGGCCCCAGTGTGTGTTGTTCCCCTTCCTGTTTCCATGTGTTCTCATTATTCAGCTCCCACTTTTAAGTGAGAACATGAGGTGTTTGGTTTTCTACTCCTGTGTTAGTTTGCCGAGGATTATGGCTTCCACCTCCATCCATGTCCTTGCAAAGAACATGATCTTATTCTTTTTTATGGCTGCATAGTATTCCGTGGTGTGTATGTACCACATTTTCTTTATCCAGTCTATCCTTTGTGGGCATTTGGGTTGATTCCATGTCTTTGATATTGTGAATAGTCTCAGCTAGATTATTACTGGTATATGAAAATGCTACTGATTTTTATATGTTGATTTTTTATCCTGAAACTTTACTAAGTCCATTTGTCAAATCTAAGAGATTTTTCATAGAGTCTTTAGGTTTTTCTAGATGTAAGATTATATCATCAACAAACAGTGATAATTTGACTTCCTCCTTTCCAATTTGGATGCATTTTATTTCTTTATCTTGCTTGATTCCTCTGGCTGGTATTACCAGTACTATGTTGAATAAGAGTGGTAAAAGTGGGCCGGGCATGGTGGCTCACGCCTGTAATCCCAGAACTTTGGGAAGCCAAGGTGGGTGGATCACGAGGTCAGG
>NW_012113475.1:7565137-7571116 GCF_000951035.1 Colobus angolensis palliatus | reverse complement strand
AAACTCTACACTTTAACTTTATCCCGTGTATGTCTTGAAAATTTTGTATAATAGTATCTTTGATAGGTTCATGTTTTAATCATACTCAACATGTGAGTACTTTACACATCACAATTACAGTATTACAGTATTCTTTGTTTATCTGTGTACTTAATATGGCTAGTGAGTTTTGTACCTTCAGATGATTTTTTTCTGATTATTCTTATTTATTTATTTTGTTATATTTTAATTTCTAGGGTACATGTACACAATGTGCAGGTTTGTTACATATGTACACATGTGCCATATTGGTTTGCTGCACCCATTAACTCGTCATTTACATTAGGTATTTCTCCTAATGCTATCCCTCCCCCAGACCCCTACCCCACAACAGGCCCCAGTGTGTGATATTCCCCACCTTGTGCCCAAGTGTTCTCATTATTCAATTCCCTCCTATGAGTGAGAACATGCAATGTTTGGTTTTCTGTCTTTGCAATAGTTTGCTCAGAATGATGGTTTCCAGGTTCATCCATGTCACTATGAAGGACATGAACTCATCCTTTTTTATGGCTGCATAGTATTCCATGGTGTATATGTGCCACATTTTCTTAATGCAGTCTATCACTGATGGACATTTGGGTTGTTTCCAAGCCTTTGCTCTTGTGAATAGTGCTGCAGTAAACATACGTGTGCATATGTCTTTATATCAGCATGATTTATAATCCTTTGGGTATATACCCAGTAATGGGATGACTGGGTCAAATTGTATTTCTAGTTCTAGATCCTTGAGGAATCACCACACTGTCTTCCACAATGGTTGAACTAGTTTACAGTCCCACCACTTTTTAAGTTTATTAAGAACCCCAGGGCACCTTAGCCCATGGTGGCAGGGTTTGCCAGAACTCAGATTCCTACCTCTGGGATGGACGACTGGCCTCTGGCTAGGGCTGGTCCAGCTGCTCCCTCCATGGATGCTGGCTGAGTTCTTCCCCATTTTGCTTTCCACCATGACAGGGAAGCCCCAAGTTCCAGTGCAGTCATGCTATCAGTGCATTATCCCTCCCTTGAGTGTACTGATTCTCTCTCTGCAAAATGTGGCCACTGCTGTGGAGTGGAAGGGCATGGTGGAGGCCATTTAGGACTGTCTTTTATAACCTCTTCAGTGCCTTCTTGCTTACCATGATGTTAAAACCAGGTACTGTGATCACTCACCTGAATTTTGGTTCTTACGAGGGTGCTTTTTTTGTGTGGATACTTGTTCAATGTTACATTCATGCAGGGTTGGGGCACCATCATTGGAGGTTTCTCTGCAGCATCTTGCTCCACCTTCATCTCCCTAATCTTTGTTTGTGGTAAGAAGTCATTGGCTAATTGTGATTCCCTTATATATAATAGGTCATTTTTCTCTTGGTGATACCAAGATTTTATCTTTGTCTTTGGCTTTTACTGGTTGACTATGATAAGTCTAAATTTGGTTCTCTTTTTGTTTATCCTGTGTAGAGTTTATTGAGTTTTTTGAATGTGTACATTAATTTTTATCAATTTTAGGATATATCAGCCAATATTTCTTCAAATATTTTTGTGCCCTTTTCTTTTTCTCTTCTCATTCTTAAACTCCCATTATATGTACATTGGTACACTTAATGGTTTTCCAAGGTCTCTGAGGTTCTGTTAACTTGTTTGCATTCTTTTTATTTTTTGTTATTCAGATTTAATAATCTCTATTGGTATCTTTAGATTTCCAATTCTTTCTTTTGCTGACTCCAGTTTGCTGTTGAGTCTTTCTAATGATTTTTAAAATTTAAGCTATTAGGCTTTCAACACCAGAATTTCCATTCTCAAGTTGAGTAACTGTTATAACAATTTTTAAAATTATTTCAATGTGATTTCCTTTAGTTCATTGAACATTTTTTACAACAGTTGTTTGAATTTTTGTCTTCTGTCACCAAAATCTAGATGTCTAAAGAAACTATTGCTTTTGATTGCCTTTTCTCCTGTATGTGGGTCACACTTTCCTGTGTCTTTGTCTGTTAATAATTTTTGTTAAATGGCCTGGCATGGCTGCTCATGCCTATAATTCCAGCAGTTGGGAGGCCAAGGTGGGTACATCACTTGAGGTCAAGAGTTCAAGACCAGTCCTGCCAACATGACAAAACCGTATCTCTACTAAAAATACAAAAAATTAGCCAGGCATGGTGGTGTGAACCTGTGATCCCAGCGACTTGGGAGGCTGAGGCAGAAGAGTTGCTCGAACCTGGCAGGCAGAGGTTGCAGTGAGCTGAGATCGCACCATTGCACTCCAGCCTGGGCAACAGAGCAAAACTCTGTCTCTAATAATAATAATAATAATACATTTTTCTTAAGAATTGGTCATCGTAGGCTATATGTACAAGCAACTCTGGATTCTGAATCCCCCTCAGGGATTGTTACTGTTCTTTTTTTTTTCTTTTGTTTGTTTATTTAGTAACCATTTTGGACTAATTCTGTAGAGTCAATTCTGTGGTGTATTGCTACTGATACCTCTATTCAGTGTTTTTGTTACTGTTGTCATCGTCATTTTTATTTTTAAACCTGGATTTCCTGGGGTCACACCTGGGTCCATATAGCTAATTATTCAGTCAGTGATTGGTCAGAAGTTATGCTTGAATGCCTTGAGCTATTATACCTTCTAACCTTTGCTGATGACTGTTTGGAGAATGCATACAATATTTAGATATACAGTGTTTAGGTGATTTTAAAGGGTTCCCAAGCTTTGCCTTTCTGTGAGTGCAAGTTCTGTCTAGGTAGTCATCCTCTCTGGTCTCTCCCCAGCATGTATGCAGCCTTTCTGACTACCAGGTATACATGGCACATATCAAGTTCTTACACAGCTAACTTATTCCCCGACTCTTCCTATAAAGTTTCTAGATGATCTACTGATGTAGTGTATGCCCCATGCCTATCACATTCTCAGAGTAGCTGCAATGTTAGCCTTCTCTGATTTTTGCCACCAAGGTCAAATTGTTTTTGATAGCTCTTTCAACAGTGAGTTTTTTCATGCTCCAAATCAAGTCATCTCTCCAGCACAGGACCACTGTCTTCACAGTCTACCTTATCCTGGTAGAACTAGAATACCACAAATATGGGGATGATTTGAATTGCCCCAGGCTACAATGCCACATACTCTATTACAGTGCTTACAGTGACTCATTTTTTTCTTGAATAAGTACTTCTCTGCCTGTTTTCATACATTTGGCAAATTTCCAAACTTTTGGGGAAGATTTAGTCTTTTTTTTTTTTTTTAATTTAATCACTGTATTTGGGGAAAAGAATTTTCAGAGTTCCTCATTCAGATATTCTGGAAGTCCCAGCTCTAAATATTAAGTTTAATAAACTCTTTGAACAGAGAGGCTGATCTTTTCTCAACGTCTCTGCAGTGAGGAAAATTTTTCATTCAGTTTTCTCATTGACCTTTATAGTCATCATTTCTAGATATATGTAAAGATCCCTCTGGATTGTTTATTCTTTCTTTATGTTTTATCTCGGATCTCTGGCATTGGGTCCTCTGGGATTTCAAGTGTAAAGATTTTGTTTCATTGAGGCTTGTGGAGAGTAGTTTTCCCAACAAATGGGGAAATAGCTGCCTGAAAATAAAGACAATGCTAGAAATATTATAAACTAATTATAGTTTCTAGTTAGATAGATACAGAGCGACGAAGACATAGCACGCTGTTTGAGACTAAATCCAGTCACATACGAAGCCAGACCTAACCCTGGACATTTTAGGTAAGTTGGCTGATAAGTTCCTGTGTTAGTCTGTTTTCACACTGCTGATAAAGGCATGCCCATGACTGCGGCAATTTACAAAAGAAACAGGTTTCATGGACTTAAGAGTTCCACGTGGCTGGGGAAGCCTCACAATCATGGCAGAAGGCGAAAAACACATCTCACATGGTGGCAGATAAGAGAGCTTATGCAGGGAAACTCTTGTTTTTAAAACCGTCAGATCTCATAAGACTTATTCACTATCATGAGAAGAGCATGGGAAAGACCCACCTTCATGATTCAGTTACCTCCCACCAGGTCCCTCTCACAACATGTGGGTATTCACAATGAGATTCGGGTGGGGACACACAGAAACCATATCAGTTCCTTTATGTTACAAGCTAGCATGATCGGTAAAGGCTAGATTTCTGTCACTTGCAATATAAAAAAATCCTGATCTATTTTATATTTATTATATATACGCACATGTATATATGATAATGCATACTACTCTCTTTAATTTCACTTATCACAGTTTTAATATTATATTTATATCTGTGATAGTATTTTCTTCTCTCAAATGATAAGCTCCAAGGGGAAAAATATCTGTTTTATCCAACATGCCTATTTCTATAGGATATTTATCATTTTTTCTGTCCAGCTTCCAATAACCCCTGCCTAGTTTATTGAATGATGCACTGTGCCGTCTTGCACAGAGTCCTGTGGAAACTGAAAGAGGTTGGGGCAAATTCTCCCTCTTCCTGCCCTCCAAAAACCAGGGTGAAACATGTGACCCGGGTTTGGCCAATTAGACATTCGTATTCTCATCTTTGAATTTTGCTTCAGCGACAAAGAAACAGAGTTAGAATGGAATTCACAGCAGCGACAATGATGTTTTTCAAGCATTCCAACATCATCCTCACCAAAATCCTTTTATTTACATGTTAGCTCTCAACCAATCTCAGTTCATCTATCTTTCAGTCTCACTTCTGCAACTTCAAGTCTGTTTATTCTGTGTGCACCTGCTGCATTTCTGGAAAATTTCCTTTTTGTCTTAGACAGACAAAGTTTGTTAGCATTGCCTGCCTCCAGAAAACCTGACTGATAAAGAAAATTCTGTGATTAGCACAGAATATGAAGTCAAAAAATAATTATTAGAGCTTTGATAAAGATAATGATTTGGGGGAGAAAATATTATGTTTTAATTTGGGCTTTTTTCTTTGCACTGAATTCAATTCCATAAATATGTATGAAAAGGCACTGTAATAAGCTCTATGAAGTATACAGACATGAGTAAAACATAGTAATTTATTTCAAAATGTTTATGTTATAATTAAGGACTTCTAAGAGTGAAATTAAAGGGATAAAAGATAAGGCAACTACCGGTTAGTTTTCTATAGAATTCTATTTTTGCCAGAATTATTAATAACCAAAGGTACAATACCTGCAAAGGCTCATCTGAAAATATTTACTGAGAATCTCCTAGTTGCTAGGCATGGGCTAGAGGCTAAAGATGCAACATAGTGCAGGATAGGCAAACTCATGCTTTGTATAATTTTTATTCTGATGTTTTATTATTTTTCAAAGACACAAGTTAAATATATAAAAATTATGAAAATCACTTTAAATGGCAAACCACAAACTTGAGAAAACATTTGTAACTCTATGGGAGTAATAAAAAGTAACACTTTTAATATATAAAGAAAATTCAGAGATTCAAAAAAATGCCAATTCTCAAATTGAAGAAGGAGCATTACTCAGAAATAATTGATAGAGCTATAAATTCCTAATACATACTTGATATCTCATTAGTAATCACATAATAAGATATAATTTTTATTTACCTAATTTGCGATAACATTTAGGTAGTATGCTAAATTTTTTTTGTCTTGGAAATTAGGTTTTATTTATTTATTTTTATTATGCTTTATGTTCTAGGTTACATGTGCACAACGTGTAGGTTTGTTACATATGTATACATGTGCCACGTTGGTGTGCTGCACCCATTAACTCATCATTTACATTAAGTATATCTCCTAATGATATCCCTCTCCCCTCCCCCTACCCCACAACAGGCCCCCATGTGTAATGTTCCCATTCCTGTGTCTAAGCATTCTCATTGTTCAGTTCCCACCTATGAGTGAGAACATGTGGTGTTTGGATTTCTGTTCTTGTGATAGTTTGCTGAGAATGATGGTTTCCAGCTGCATCCATGTCCCTACAAAGGACATGAACTCATCCTTTTTTATGGCTGCA
>NW_012113475.1:7563057-7563737 GCF_000951035.1 Colobus angolensis palliatus | reverse complement strand
TAGCCAGAACTTCCAACACTTTGTTGAATAGGAGTGGTGAGAGAGGGCATCCCTGTCTTGTGCCAGTTTTCAAAGGGAATGCTTCCAGTTTTTGCCCCTTCAGTATGTTTATTGGCTGTGGGTTTGTCATAAATAGCTCTTATTATTTTGAGATACGTTCCAACAACACCAAATTTATTGTGAGTTTTTTGCATGAAGGGCTGTTGAATTTTGTCAAAGGTCTTTTCTGCATCTGTTGAGATAATCATGTGGTTTTTGGTTTTGGTTCTGTTTATATGCTGGATTACATTTATTGATTTGCATTTGTTGAATCAGCCTTGCATCCCAGGGATGAAGCCCACTTGATCATGGTGGATAAGCTTTTTGATGTGCTGCTGGATTCAATTTGCCAGTAATCTATTGAGGATTTTTGCATCAATGTTCATGAAGGATATTGGTCTAAAATTCTCTTTTTTTGTTGTGTCTCTGCCGGGCTTTGGTGTCAGGATGATGTTGGCCTCATAAAATGAGTTATGGAGGATTCCCTCTTTTTCTATTGATTGGAATAGTTTCGGAAGGAATGGTACCAACTCCTCCTTGTACCTGTGGTAGAATTCAGCTGTGAATTCATCTGGCCCTGGACTTTTTTTGGTTGGTAGGCTATTAATTATTGCCTCAATTTCAGAGCCTGTTATTGGTGT
>NW_012113475.1:7556924-7558567 GCF_000951035.1 Colobus angolensis palliatus | reverse complement strand
GTCTCTAAGGACTTGCTTTATGAATCTGGGTGCTCCTGTATTGGGTGCATATATATTTAGGATAGTTAGCTCTTCTTGTTAGATTGATCCCTTTACCATTATGTAATGGCCTTCTTTGTCTCTCTTGATTTTTGTTAGTTTAAAGTCTGTTTTATCAGAGACTAGGCTTGCGACCCCTGTTTTTTTTATTTTCCCTTTGCTTGGTAGATCTTCCTCCATCCCTTTATTTTGAGCCTATGTGTGTCTCTGCCCATGAGATTGGTCTCCTGAATACAGCACCCTGATGGGTCTTGACTCTTTATCCAATTTGCCAATCTGTGTCATTTAATTGGAGCATTTAGCCCATTTACATTTAAGGTTAATATTGTTATGTGTGAACTTTATCCTGTCATTATGATGTTAGCTGGTTATTTTGCCCATTAGTTGATTCAGTTTCTTCCTAGCATTAATCATCTTTACATTTTGGCATGTTTTTGCAGTGGCTGGTACCAGTTATTCATTTCCATATTTAGTGCTTCCTTCAGGAGGTCTTGTAAGATAGGCCTGGTGGTGACAGAATCTCTTAGCATTTGCTTGTCTGTAAAGGATTTTATTTTTCCTTTATGAAACTTAGTTTGGCTGGATATGAAATTCTGGGTTGAAAATTGTTTTTTTTAAGAATGCTGAATATTGGCCCCCAGTCTCTTCTGGCTTGTAGAGTTTCTGCTGAGAGATCTGTTGCTAGTCTGATGAGCTTCCCTTTGTGGGTAACCCGACCTTTCTCTCTGGCTGCCCTTATCATTTTTTCCTTCATTTCAACTTTGGTAAAAATGACAATTATGTATCTTGGAGTTGCTCTTCTCGAGGAGTATCCATGTGGCATTCTCTGTATTTCCTGAATTTGAATGTTGGCCTGCCTTGCTAGGCTAGGTAAGTTCTCCTGGATAATATCCTACAGAATGTTTTCCAGCTTGGTTCCATTCTCCCTGTCACTTTCAGGTATACCAGTCAGACATAGATTTGGTCTTTTCACATAGTCCCATATTTCTTTGAGGCTTTGTTCATTTCTTTTTACTCTTTTTTCTCTAAACTTCCCTTCTCACTTCATTTCATTCATTTGATCTTCAATCACTGATACCCTTTCTTCCAGTTGATTGAATCAGTTACTGAAGGTTGTGCATTTGTCCCATAGTTCTTGTGCCATGGTTTTCAGCTCTATCAGGTCATTTAAGCACTTCTCTACATTGGTTAATCTAGTTTGCCATTCATCAAATCTTTTTCAAGGTTTTTAGCTCCTTTGCGATGGGTTAGAACTTCCTCCTTTAGCTCGGAGAAGTTTGATCGTCTGAAGCCTTCTTCTCTCAACTTGTCAAAGTCATTCTCCATCCAGCTTTGTTCTGCTGCTGGTGAGGAGCTGTGTTCCTTTGGAGAGGGAGAGGTGCTCTGATTTTTAGAATTTTCATCTTTTCTGTTCTGTTTTTCCCCCACCTTTGTGGTTTTATCTACGTTTGGTCTTTGATGATGGTGACATACAGATGGGGTTTTGGTGTGGATGTCCTTTCTGTTTGTTAGTTTTCCTTCTAACAGTCAGGACCCTCAGCTGCAGGTCTGTTGGAGTTTGCTGGAGGTCCACTCCAGACCTTGTTTTCCTGGGTATCAGCAGC
>NW_012113475.1:7527366-7556360 GCF_000951035.1 Colobus angolensis palliatus | reverse complement strand
GCCAGGTGTGGGATATAATCTCCTGGTGTGCTGTTTGCTAAGATCCTTGGTAAAGCACAGTATTAGGGTGGGAGTGACCCGATTTTCCAGGTGTTGTGTGTCACAGTTTCCCTTGGCTAGGAAAGGGAATTTTCTTCCCCCTTGCACTTCTCAGGTGAGGTGATGCCTCTCCCTGCTTCGGCTTTTGCTCGGTGGGCTGCACCCGCTGTCCTGTACCCACTGTCCGACACACCTCAGTGAGATGAATCCGGTACCTCAGTTGGAAATGCAGAAATCACCTGTCTTCTGTGTCGTTCACACTGGGAGCTGGAGGCTGGAGCTGTTGCTGCTCGGCCATTCTAGTATGCTAACTATTAATGATTTTGTGGTCAAACCAGCATTGTCAGACATTATGTTGATAAGATCTTTGGCAACATTTCTCTGTGCAGCATATAGCAATCCTAAATTTTCCTTTAATGCAATAGTTCTAGTTCTGAATACATGTTCTAATAAAATTAAAACTGGAGCAAAGTTTGCATACAAACGTATAACAAGAGCAAAATGGAAAAGCTGGAAAACACAATGAAAACAAACAAACAAAACCTTCTTCTCCGAATCTCCAATCTTATAACTTTTCCTGGAGTTATCCCAAAATGTTTTTCTTCCTTCTCAGAGTGCTATAGGTCCAGTTCCTTGCTTTATTCTCACTTTGTCCAAAATTATGGGTTCATACTTCAGTGTGAGTCAGCAAGTTTTCCTACATTGAAAATGACTTGCATTCTAATTCATGTTTATGCTAATTATCAAATCAGTGTATTCTTCTTTCTTCTGATACATTAAAACTCATTCCAAACACTGAAAACCTCTTTTGAGTGGGTTCTCTAGTCTCTTGTTATTTGATTCTGAATTAAAGTGGGGTACACAGATTGTTCAGAAAGTACTATAAAAAGAACAAAGTACTGTTACTTAAGACAGCACCAGTTCAATGTCACAAAATATTACCTTTCACTTATCTTTATTCTGTAAAAACTAGTCACCAATTCAATTATGTTAACATGTTTAATAGGGAACTGATATTACTGTGTATCAGGGAAAGGTTTAAGGCCCTTTTCCTTAAAATAGCAGTTTTTGAGGAAGTACAGTAATGATTCTAATAACTATAAAAATTTGTAGGGCTTAAAAATCCTTAGCTCTTCCTCTTCTGCTTTGTAAATGGCATTATGTTCTTTTTTTGGTGAAAATAAAAATGTTAAGAAATAATGTGCACAATATAAAATGTAGAAGCAGTTTTTATTCATTATGTGTGAAACAAGAGACAGGAAATGGAGTCAAAGAATAAAAAAGTAACACAGGAAATACAATGTCAGCTGCATCAAGGGCTATTTCTTAAAGCATAGTACCTTTATTAAGAATTCTAAATTCATTCAACCATGGTACATTGGAGATGTTTCTTGAAGTAAATCTTAATAACATTCTTATTCACTTTACAATTCAAAAATCATGAAATTACTAAGGAGTTCTAGCTGTGCCATGAAATGACATTTATTCCTTTTATCTTTTTCATAATGTAATGGTTCCCACACTCACCAAGAGTCTGGATGTCCCACATTAGAAATTGTGTGTATGAAGTGAAGGCTCAGAAGTTACAACCTATTCTCCCACCAATGTTCCACTATTTTCACATCTCTTTCCTTTATCCTTTTTGCTGCCATTCTTTATTTAGGAATGTGCCAGGCATTTTACAAATATTATCTTATTTGATCAACCCATTTTATAGGTATGCAATCTGAGGCTCAGAAAGCTCACAGACTGGATTCAAGGTTATACAGGTAATAAATTATATAATATAGGTTTTTCAGACTCAAAGTTCCACTCTTAGTGTGACCAGAAGGAATTCATTTTTCTGATTAAGTTCTCAATGGCTTATTGTTGCGATAGGTTCCACTGAACTGGTGTTAGAGCGGACATTTAATTACAAATAAGCCAGTCTGGTGCATTTTTCTTTAGAATAGAGTCTGTGGAAACTGAAAACACAAATACATTTTAGGATTCACAGAAATGTTTCAAAGACTGCAAATATTGGATCATGAACAAAGCAAATCTGTTGTCAAGTGTATACCTAGGAAAATTAATTAAATCAAGTTAGCTATCAATGAGGTTAAGCTTGATATGTGTTTAATATAATGTTTATTGAAAGAAAAGCAACCTCAAACATAGAAAGATTCTAACGAATGTAAAACAGAGAAATCAGGCTTGGTTAAATTACTATGCATCTCCAACAGACACTTTGCCTGGCTATTTATATGCAAATTGAGGAAACTTTCTGTACCAAAAAGCCTTTGTAATTAAAACAATAGTTATTTAAAATGCTGACTACAAATTTTAGATTACAAAACATACTCTAAAAATATTTTATTTTAAATGTTAACAAAGCATAATACCTGAACATCCATCGTATTTTCCCCCTTTTTGCCCAGTAAGTTTTAAATTCAAGGCTTCTTGGAAATGTGTAACCAATGTGAATAAAATCTGCTAGCACATTAGTATCAAAGTGCTCTCTTAATTTATAAAGCAAAACCAGGTTCTCAAACTGTAGGGCTTATAAGAATTACCAATAAACCTCAAAGTCACAGATTCCTGCACTCCCTGTAAGGAGATTCTGATCCAGTAGAACTTTGAGGCCAAGGGATCTGCAGTTTAACACATGTCACAGGTGATTCTAATGAAAGTGGCCCTGGAACATATTTTCTAGAACTCTGCTTTATAAGACACTGACTGCTTTATGAAATATTAACTTAAGTGGCTCTTTCTTTCACATTCTTAGCACCCTTAGCAGTTCTTCAATATCATCCTAATCTTTGCAGTGAAGATTTCATGCAGTAGCCAAATTTTCAATTAAACACAATTCTACTCAAATTTAAATCACACACACCATTTATCACAGCTGCTAAACCTGTTGGTTAAATAACTTTTACGTTCCACTCCAGAGGCGCTTCATTTTTGTGATGAATTTTAAGAAGTCCCTCTAAAGTAGCCTTATCTACCTGTTTCTGACTCTCATGAGTGTTTCAAGAGTGTATGATCCTCAGATGCTGAGGTTGAAAAGAGAAAACAGGAACAGCAGCATGAGGGGCAAATTAACTGTCTACTTTAGCAGAACAATCAAAGTTGCATTCTGTCACAGGGTAGTTGACTGATAATCTAATTTCCAGATTTGTAAGTTAAGGGATTCAGTTTTGTCAGAATGGTTCAAATTCAGGAGGAAGGTGAAAAGTTATTCCATAGCAACAACAAAAACAACAGCAACAAAAGACCAATTGTAATAAAAAATATCAACAATAATATATATCTGAAGAATTAATGGGTACTATGTAAGGCATTCTAATAAGCACAACATATGCATTTTATCACTAATTTTAAGTTCAAGACTTCTGTACGAGGTACATAATAACATTATATGTATTTGGTGAATAAAAACTAGATTAACTAGATGTCCAAGAAACTAGTGGGTGAACTTTAATGCAAATTTACAAATGTGCCATGAGAATGAAAGAAATCAGACACATTCCTCAGTCCTGGGCCCAGCAAATACATTCAGCTTGACACCATATATCTCTCAATTTCCTGAGCCCAGTGCAAACACGGCCCAGTGCAAATACATTTCTCCATATATCTCAGCTTGGGAAATCCTGGGAAATCCTCGATAAGGGCGCCGCTGTTTGTAGTTTTACTAAAAGCACGGAAACCAATAGATAACTGCTAAATGTATAAACTTAATATGTTAACCAATTGTAATGCTGTAACCTAAAGAATTCCCTTGTTTCCTGTTCCTCTGTAACCTTACAAGTCCTATTTTCATCGGGCTATAAAAAGCCAGCACACGCATTGTTCGAGGCCCTCTTGTATGTTGTGGAACGGAGGGACCAAGTTCGAACTTGCATTAAAGATCCTTGCCACTTGGCTTTGACTCTGGACTCTGGTGGTCTTCTTCGGGGAATAAACGGTCTGGGCATAACAAGAACTATAACTAGCAAAGTTACCCAAGAATATTGTCTTTCACTAAAACAGTCTACACAGGAAATAAAATTAATCAGAGCAAGGAGAGTGGTTAGTTGAGTGAACCTGATTGTTAATAACATCAAACTATGATGGCCTGAGGCATTCATGGAGAGTGCTGGGAAAATGTTGACAAATTTTTCTTCTCAGACTCTCATTTCTTTACACTCAGGCTAACTATCTTCAGGAATATTAATATCATTGATCCACCTATATTTATTTCATATCAATTCCATTCTTGTTATGTGCTCCTGACTGTACCCACCCCCAATCACCTTGATTAGATAGACCTTTCTTAAATCTCCTCCAGGATAAACCGAGAGACCATTTCACAGGGTGAGGTACTTCGTCGAATGACTAATATGCTACACTACTTATTGATTCTTACTAGTATGGTTCTCAGGGATTCATATGTCCATATTTTAAAACCCTCTCACTTATGCCCATCTACTTATTACATCAGAAACCAGACAATGTAATAAGTACCCTAAGCCATTGTGGAAAACAATTTGTAATCCTATTCAATCAATTGATAAATATTTACTGAGGTTTTACTTTATATCCAGCAATGTACTAAGTGCTATTTCACTTATTCCATGCCATAAACATTCGTCTCCAGTACTAGAATGTGCTGAACAATGGAAATCTGCAAAGAATTTACTCAGTAATACATTTAAAAACCAACCAACCAAATAAAATCTATCCCATATGATAAACTGGTTGCAACTATAAAGACCTCTGGAATTCATCATAGTTTTTTACTGATTTTTTCATAAACTTTTTAATTTAGCGTAGTTTTGTCTTTACAAGAAAGCTGCACTGAAAGTACAGAGAGCCTTCATCTACCCCTTACTTAGTTACCTCTTCTGTTAACATCTTATACTACTATGGTACATTTGCTTCAACTAAGGAGTCAACATTGGCATATAAGTGTTACCTAACCTCCACAAATTATTTGAAATTTACTAGTTTTCCCCTCATGTCTTTTTCTTATTCCTTGACCCCATTCAGGACACCACATTATGTTTAGTCATTATGTCTCCTGGTGTGTGATAGTTTGTTATATTTTATTTACTTTTGATGACATTGACAGTTTTGAATAGTACTGGTCAGATATTTTGTAGAATATTCTCAATTTGGGTGTGTCTGACGTTTTTCTCATTTTTAGACTGGGATTATGGATTTTTGAGAAGAAGACCACAGAGGTAAAGAACCATTCTTGTCACATCATATCAAGGACACATTACTTATCACTCATGATGCTAACCTTGATCATCTGGTCAAGGTAGTATTTGCCAGCTTACTCCACTGTAAAATCATTCTTTGTTTTCCACCTGATTTTATATGCAGCTTTTGGAAGTGACTTATTAAGCATAGCCCACATTTTAGTGGGGAGAAGAGGCAGGAGGTGTTAATTTCCATCTCTTGGAGAGAAATAGATAACCAATCCACGTAAACTACCTGGACCTCTTCCGTATAAGAAATTTTTCCCTTCTTCCCCATTTAATTTGTATCAGCCTTGATTTTTTTAATGGATATTAATTTCTTACTTTGGGTTTTAATCCGATAATCTGCCTTTTATTTTAGTGCTTGAATTGTTCCAGCTTAGCCCATTAAAAGCTCTTCCACATTGTCTCCTGTGTCCCTTCCACATCTACCAGCCCTTTGTTTTTTTGCGTGCTTTCTTTCTAGAATCCTCCTGATTTTGTTTCTGAGTTGTTCCCTAATCTTGAGCAAGTCACTTTACCCCATATGTATTGGCATTAATTGGTTAAATTAAGTTCTTATTTATCCATTAATGGAAATCACATTGTGAATCTCAAAATAAAAAGATAAATCCATTTCAAAAATTGCTCAGGGAATAAAGAAAATGAACATAGAAGTACAGCTTTTTTCTTAAAAACCAGTAACAGGGTTATATAAAATGGAAAGAGGGAAAGGTAGAATTTAGAACACATAGAAATGAAGCAAAGCATGGCTAATGGCTTATTGGTGGGCCCACTAATCAAACAGGCTTGCTGATTGTGGGGCACTCGGCTTTAAACTGACAGCTTTTGCAACTTCTTACATGGATATCATTCATGTCCTTCAGGACATAATTTACCATCCCTGATAGAAATGTGGATCAGGGTCTTCTGGAAACATTGAAGATTTTAATGTGAGTCCACGGTTTTGGCCCCCTTTGGTCAGGTGTCAGAAGAAGCTACAAGATAAGGCTCCAATATACACAACTGTTATGTTGCTCCTTAGGAAACGAGACAGCAGTTTGGGAATATACTTCTCCCCAAAAAAGGACATATTTCTTTTGTGAGGCAAGTATACCAGTAAAGTGGCTCCAAATACTACCTGTTCAATCTCAGTGAATTAGTGCTGTTAATTTGGGAACAATTTGTTAAATCTTATGAATCACCCACATAGCATGATGCAAGTTGGGGGCAAAAGAACTGACAGTGAATTAGGGATTCTTACATATATATCAAGTACATCATACAGAATAGAGTAAAATTATTTTTACCTACCTCAAATAAACAAATGAATGTTTGTTTATTATGCATGGTGGAATATGGACAGATCTGGATACAAATTTCTATGCCGCTGCTTATAAGTTGTTTTACTTTACCTAGGTAATCTCTTCCAGTCTCTGTTTTCTTATCTGTAAAACTCTTTCAGAGTTAATATGAGGATTAAGCAAAATAAATGTGTCATTCATGTCTTTTAGGACATCATTTAATCTACCACCATCTTAGAAATGTAGGTTAAGCTCTTCTGGAAAAAATGAACTTCTGGTCATCAAAATATGTGGAAATTTCTCCCCATCAATAACAACTTCTCCAGGGAGCACCAGAAGGGTATCCTATATTTCAATTCAATTCTGATACTACCTACCTGGAGGTAGCATCAGATCCCACATGTTAAGGGCTCAGTCCTGTAAGACTGACCTCTCTCCACAAGACTGATCCCACTTCAAATGCCAGTCACAAGCCCTGGGTTGTAGCCTCTGCTTCTGAACAACTAGCTATAAATCATGGTTCCCCTACCTCCCTCCAGGGTCCACTAATTTGCTAGAGCAGCTCACAGAACTTAGGGAAATATTTTGTTTACTATTTCCCACTTATTACTAAGGATATGACAGAGGATACAGATAAACAGCCACATAGAAGAGATACATAGGGCCAGTAGGGGCAAGGGACTGGGAGCTCTCATGCCCTCTCCAGACATACCACGCTTCATGTACCTCATGTGCTCAGCATCCTGGAAGCACTCCAAAACCTACAGTTCAGGATTTTTATGGAAGTTTCATCATTGGAGGCTGGATTGATTATTAACTCAGTCTCCAGCACCTGCCTCTTCCTGTAGGATGGGGGTTAGGTTTAAAAGTTTCAAGCTTCTAATCATCCTGTCTAGGTCTCTCCGACGACTAGCCCCCAGTCAGGAGCCCACCAAGAGTCACCTCACTGGGACAAAAGATGCTCTTATTACCCAATAAATTCCAAAGAATTAGGAGCTCCTTGTCGAGAATGGAGGTCAAAAGCCAGATATTAGAACAAAAGACGCACCTAGCATCTCCCATTGCTCAGAAATAAGGGTTTTTAGGAGCTTTCTTTTAAGAACAAGGAACAGAAACCATATGTATATATATTTTATTATAACACAATGTCACAACTACCTTACAAATACCTGCCTCAGTATTAGGCCTGGGTAAGACAAAGATATATAAAATGTACTCTCCGGGTCCTGAGAGTTTCTCAGTCAGTCTTGCAGGAAACCGCTTTCCACTCAGATGGCTTAACTGAAAACATGTCAATAAAGCAATATTTGAAGGGATAGAGTTAAGAAAAATCAATAGAAATGGACAGTTCCTTAAAAATAAATTTCTTTCTTTGTATATGTATCCTATTAGTTCTCTTTCTCTGGAGATTACTGGCTGATACAACCTTTAAACTTTCTTAGAGTTTATTTTTTAACCTCTGGCATGCATGGGTCTTTCTAAGGCATCTAGGGTACTTACTAATTTCTGATCCCCAGGTCCAGTTAGCATAAATAATGCCCAAGAAACATTTTTTTAGGCTTTAATTTCAAAGGCTTTTTAAAATGTATTATCTCAGATCAAAATTCGGCCACTTCAAACTTGCTCAATATATTTATTTTTATAAAAATAATGAATTATTTTTCCACGTCTCTTAAGGAAACAAGTTAAAGTTTTGAAAATAAAAGAAAAGCAAGAGGTTAAAGGGATTTATTTGTTAGAATCTTAGATAATTTTTAGAATATTGTAAGTTTCTTAAAAATAAACAGTCTCTCTGAGGTAAGAAATTTCATCGAATATGTTTGGAAAAATAAGTTTAAGGAAAATACTATCTTTCTATAATGCAAATTCACATTATTTGTTCCTGGAATAAATTCAAAAGTCCTTTATAGTCCTTTGTTCCATCAAAAGCCAGATATACAGATACTCTTATAGTCGGCTCATACAAGGTACACAATATATATTTAGGAATTGAGGGGAAAAAAGGAAGGAAGTACACAACATATATATAATATTTAGCAACATTTATGAGAAAGCTACGTGGTCTACATGCTTGAAGGGACTGAGCTGATATACTCTCTCTCTTCATTATTCCTCCCTCACAGAGATCTGGTTTTGGGAAGACATATTTCCAAACACGTACACATACTTAAGTGCATACTTCTTTCCCTCATCATTTGTAGTCAGTGATTTGAACTGTTTTGGTCCATCACTGTTGGAGACATTCATTGATAGTTTTCATAGAGAAACGATGGCATTCTTTAAAAGGCAGAATTAGACAATAGCTTAACAAGATGTTCATGTAAGATGTTTTTGTTCGAAGACATGAAAATTTGGCAGCTATCATTGAGCAAATTGGTGAAGCAGGGAGGCATTGCTTAAATGTACCTAGCCATTCTCAGAGGCCTTCGTGACCTTGTCTAATAGTTCCCTAATGAGACTACTGATAAAATTGCAGTGTGGTTTTTCAAGTGTGCCAAAGCTCCTAATAGCCCCCTCAGCTCTCAAATACAGGACTCTTTAGTTTGTCTTCTTGATTCCCTTTATTCTGGCTTTTGCCTCTTCAAAAAACTCTGCCTAACTAACCTTGAGAAAAGTAATTATGCCCTCACTGTCGATTAGGAAGGATCCATATTTAATTATGTGTAACATGTTCCACTCTCAAACTTTCACCTTAGCCCATGAGTGCCTAGCAGGTCCTATTGCTATGTGCTATGTCAGCCATTTGGTGAATGATCTTTCTTACAAGCTGTTGAGTGTTCCCCAGTCCTTGTATTTTATGAAAAATCCTGTCATTTCTTAAGGTCATGGTTGAATCCTTTCATAATGCCTTCCTTAAAGAACGTTTCTTTAATGCAAAGAAAATCCTTGTTGAGCATAATGTGCAGGTTTTGTAGTAGCCCTATCACTGGATTCATATGTACCATTAGGTAAAATCCTGAGATTAGAGTGCTTAAAGTTCAAAAACTATCTGTGTCAGAATCAATTGCAAAGTAACTGATTCTGTTAAATCATGAACATGGTCAGTTTATTCAGAAGAAAACTGTTTTCTGCACAGTCCCTTTTGTATGAAAAGAATGTGTGCCATTTCTTCTTACAATTAAACAAAAATTTGTTTTCTTTACCTCTAGAATTTTACTTCTAAATATTATTAATCTCTTTAAATGAATCAGTTTATCCTAAACTGCTAAGAATTTTACCAAGTTGTTTAGCTACAATTAATTTACTAAAATGTTCAAGTAATACAAAATGTCATACTTTCACAGTTTGTATGATATTAATAGCATCGTATAATCTATTCTTGCCAAATAATAATGTTCCACTGATGCTTATTAAATTATGTTTTCTGTTTTTTTTTTTTGAGACGGAGTCTCGCTCTATCGCCCAGGCTGGAATGCAGTGGCCGGATCTCAGCTCACTGGAAGCTCCGCCTCCCAGGTTTAGGCCATTCTCCTGCCTCAGCCTCCCGAGTAGCTGGGACTACAGGCGCCCGCCACCTCGCCCAGCTAGTTTTTTGTATTTTTTAGTAGAGACGGGGTTTCACCGTGTTAGCCAGGATGGTCTCGATCTCCTGACCTCGTGATCCACCCGTCTCGGCCTCCCAAAGTGCTGGGATTACAGGCTTGAGCCACCGCGCCCGGCCTAAATTATGTTTTCTAATGCAATAGATATTGAAGACGTCTAAAATATTGGGCAGGGTGGGATAATATACAGAGTACTATAATGTTTTTAGGCAAATGATCTCATCTATGATATTTAAACCCGAAAGCAAATTTCAAATAAATACAGACCATTAAAAGTTGTTATTCATGGTGATCATAAACACAAGGAATAGTTATTATTAATATACAATACTTGAAAGAAAGTTCTGTGCTTTAGCAGTGTAATGATTACAGACAGAATATTGTTCCACAGAAGAGTTCGGCATTTCAGTATTCAATCCTATGATGGTGTCAATTGAAACTAATTATATGGAGAGATACCTTGAAAATTACTTGATACTTAAATTATTGTTACTGGGTCTAGTTGTAGCATGGATTATATTTGAATGCATTTAACTTTTTCTGAGAACTCTTTGTGACCCATTGGAGTATAGGTTAACAGAAAAACTTAATTAACCTTGAAGAGGTGAGCCCTTTACTTCTATGAGGTAGCAAATCAAGTTGTATCTCCATATAAGACAAAGTGGAAATATCACAGTGTTCTAAATAATATGATCAGTATGGAAAATTAGATTTTTTATGGTAGACAGAGCCATCTTATCGAATGGTCTACACTCACAACTAATCTGTCAGACATTTTTCAACTACGGGTCTACCACCACACACAGATATAATGAAAGTCAGTTCTCAAATTTAGGATGTTCAATTATTGAAATCACTAGGATATTGATTAATATCATCCTTTACTATCACCAAGTTTCACAAAAATTATCCTTTAAGCTTTAGACATCATAGATTACCTTCCCTAATTCTTCCCCAGTTTGTATCTACCTGTGATTTTAGTGGCTTCTGAGAGTTGCAAAATCTAGTTTATTACAAAGTGTATTACAAAGTGTGTTATAGAAAGCTCAAAAGGCCTGTTAAAGTCCCAGGACTGAGAATGCTGTGCTCAATATACCAGTAAATTGTGCCCAGTACCTCATAGTGTTGCTGCAATATACAGATGCACAGATGCAGTCAAGGGTCACCCTAGCCTTGGACTCTTGATACTTCTTGTATTCGTTCATTTTCATGTTGCTAATAAAGACATACATAAGACTGGGCAATTTAAAAGAGAAAGAGGTTTAATGGGCTTACAGTTCCACGTGGCTGGGGAGGATTCACAATCCTGGTAGAAGGCAAGGAGGAGCAAGTCACAACTTACTTGGATGGTGGCAGGCAAGAACAGAGCTTATACAGGGAAACTCCCCTTTTTAAACCATCAAATCTGCTGATACCCCATTCTTTTGGGTAGATTAACCATTTTATCCTTTGCATAGTCATTTCTATAACAGATGTGCTGACATTTTTTACATTTTCTAGTTTTTCTTATTATATTATACTATAATAATAGTAAAATGTAGTAAAATGACTTTTTATGTTCATGAGAACACCACAGGAAAGACCTGCCCCCAATGATTCAATTATCTCCCACTCGGTCCCTCCCACAATACATGGGAATTGAAGATGAGACGTGGGTGGTGACACAGCCAAACCATAGTATTCTACCCCTGGCCCCTCCCAAATCTCATGTCCTCACATTTCAAAACCAGTCATGCCTTCCCAAGGGTCCCCCAAAGTCTTAACTTATTTCAGCATTAACTCATAAATCCACAGTCCAAAAATCTCACCCAAGACCAGGCAAGTCCCTTCCACCTATGGTAAAATCAAAAGCAAGTCAGTTACTTTCTAGATACAATGGGGGTACAGACCTTGGGTAAATATAGCTGTTCTGAATGGGAGAAATTGGTCAAAACACAGGGGCTATAGTCCCCATGCAAGTCCAAAATCCAGCAGGGCAGTCAAATCTTAAAGCTCCAAAATGATCTCCTTTGACTCCGTGTCTCACATCTAGCTCACACTGATGCAAGTGGTGGGTTCCCATGGTCTCAGGCAGTCCCGCCCCTATGGTTTTGCAGGGTACACCTTCTCTCCCAGCTGATTTCATGGGAGGGCATTGAGTTCCTGTGACTTTTCCAGGTGCATGGTGCAAGTTGTTGGTGAATCTACCATTCTGGAGTCTGGAGGACAGTGGCCCTCTTCTCACAGCTTCACTAGGTGGTGCCCTAGTAGGGACTCTGTGTGGGACCACCAACCCCACATTCCCCTTCCATACTACCCTAGCAGATGTTCTCCAAGCGGGACCTGCCCTTGCAGCAAACTTCTGCCTGAGCATCTAGGCTTTTTCATACATCTGAAACCTAGGCAGAGGTTCCCAAACCTCAATTCTTGACTTCTGTACACCTGCAGGTTCAACAACACATGGAAGTTGCCAAGGCTTTGGGCTTGCATCCTTTGAAGCCATCACCCAAGCTCTACATTGACCCTTTTCAGCCGCGCTGGAGTAGCTGGGATGCAGGACACCAAGTCCCTAGGCTGCACACAGCAGTGGGACCCTGTGACTAGCCCATGAAATCATTTTTTTTTCCCTAGGCTTCTGGGCCTGTGGTGGGAGGGGCTGCCATGAAGACCTCTGCCATGCCCTGGAGACAAGTTCCCCATTGTCTTGGGGATTAATACTTGGTTCCTCATTACTTATGCAAATTTATGCATCTGGCTTGAATTTCTCCTTAGAAAATGGGATTTTCTTTCCTATTGCAATGTCAGGCTGCAAATTTTCCAAACTTTTATGCTGTGCTTCCCTTATAAAACTGAATGCCTTTAACAGCACCTAAGTCACCTCTTGAATGCTTTGCTGCTTAGAAATTTCTTCCACCAGATACCTTAAATTATCTCGAGTCTCAAGTTCAAAGTTACACAAATCTCTAGGACAGGGGCAAAATGCTGCCAGTCTCTTTGCTAAAACATAACAAGAGTCACCTTTGCTTCAGTTCCCAACAATTTCCTCATCTCCGTTTGAGACCATCTCAGCCTGGATTTTGTTGTCCTTATCATTATCAGCATTTTGGTCAAAGCCATTCAACAAGCCTCTAGCAAGTTCCAAACTTTCTCACATTTTCCTGTATTCTTCTGAGCCCTCCAAACTGTTCCAACATCTGCCTGTTACCCTGTTCCAAAGTCACTTCCACATTTTTGGATATCTTTTCAGGAGCACCCCACTCTACTGGTACCAATTTACTGAATAAATCCATTTTCATGCTGCTGATAAAGACATACCTGAGACTGAGCAATTTACAAAAGAAAGAGGTTTAATGAACTTACAGTTCCACATGGCTGGGGGATCCTCACAATAATGGTGGAGGGCAAGAAGAAGCAAGTCACATCTTATATGGATGGCAGCAGGTAAAGAGAGAGAGCCTGTGCAGGAAAACTCCCCTTTTTAAAACAATCAGATCTCATGAGACTTATTTGCTGTCATGAGAACAGCACAGGAAAGACCTGCCCCCATGATTCAATTCCCTCCCGTGGGAAAGATGAAAAAAAAAAAAAAAAAGGTTGGGAGGGGGTAACTGAATGAGATGGGAGGGAATGGGAACATATGCGAATTCAAGATGAGATGTGGGTGGGGACACAGCCAAACCATATCACTTCTATCACCATAAAGACTCTTTGTCCCTTGGGAATCAAAATTTCTGGTAGAAGCATCCAGTTGGCTGAATCTAAGTCATATATTCTTGCCTTGGTTGCTGAGGAGCAGGAAGATATATTATCTGTTCTATTTCAGCCACAATAATTGGAGTTGGGAACCTGCCCAAACTCTTTGGTACTTTTCAAATCTATTCAGTTCTGCAATGACAAGAGCAACAAACATCCAGTATAGAGTCCTGTCTCTGATTAAAACTCTCCAACGCCCCTCAATCCTTATTTTAGATTAATCCAGCAGCTTACATATGGTCTTCAAGGGTACAAATAACCTGGGATATGATGTATTTTCCACCCTTATTGCTTACCTTACAGTTTTTCCTAATTTTCTATCTCATGGTTTAGTATGATTATTTTCAGCTTTCCCAAATCTCCAAGATTTTTAATGTCAGTCTCTATACACAGAATGTCTGTTGAACTCACCCCTTCCCATTTTGTTTTCACCTTCACCTCCTGTTCCTCTATACAAACTCCACTTTCAAGAATCCTTCAAACACAAATCTGCTGATACCCCATTCTTTTGGGTAGATTAACCATTTTATCCTTTGCATAGTCATTTGTATAACAGATGTGCTGACATTTTTTACATTTTCTAGTTTTTCATCTTATATTATACTATAATAATAGTAAAATGTAGTAAAATGACTTTTTATTTTACAGAGCAGAATTATCCTTTTCTCTTTTCTCATCACCCTATTCACAATGACATTGTTAAAGGTTTCAACATTTTACATACAAAAGATTCATTCAGTTAACACGTATTCTTTGTCTGCCTTTTATGTACTGAGCTATTCCAGGCACAGAGGATTAAAAAAAGCATGTGAGATAAAGTACTTACTCCTATGGAGTTTATATTTCTGTATCAAAGAGAGACAATATATAAGCAAGTAAATATCTACATGATACAAT
The DNA here is from genome assembly GCF_000951035.1 of Colobus angolensis palliatus. NCBI lineage: Eukaryota > Metazoa > Chordata > Mammalia > Primates > Cercopithecidae > Colobus > Colobus angolensis. The sequence goes on along the minus strand of NW_012113475.1, from coordinate 7,541,645 downwards.
GTTAAGTATAGATAATGCTATGAATAAAATAAAGCATGGTAAGGGAATATAGAGTAATATGGAGGAGAGAGAATTGTATAAGTAAGGTGGGCATAAAAGAACATTTAAAGGAAGTTTTATTTGAGCAGAGATCAGAATAAAATAAGGCAGAAAAACATGCTAATATCTGGGAAAAGAGCATTCCAGCCAGAGGTAACCATAAATACCAATCTCTGAAGGAAAGCAGACTTGGTGTGTTTAACAGCAAGACCACTGTAGTTGAAACAGCGTAAGCAAAGTCTAAGTGTAGGGAAATGCTAAGAGAGATGTGGGCCTTGGTAAGGACTGTGGGTTTTATTTTAAGGATGATAGACTTTGAAAGATTTTGAGCAGGATAGTGGTATTTTCTGATTTATGTCCTTAAAGATCACTCAGAGTAACTATGGAAACTTTGCCATATAAGGCAAGTATAGAGGCAGGGAAATCAGTTAGGAGACTACTATCATTTTCTGGGCGAGAGGGAATGCTGGTAGCTTGAATTAGAATGGTAGCCATGGAGTTGGTGAGAAGTTGTCAGGTTTGGGATATAGGAAAGGAAAGTGCCAGTGCACTTACTGATGGATTAGCCATGAAATATGAAAAAAAAAAAAAAAAAAAAAAAAAAAAAAAAAAAAAGACTTAAAGGAAATAAGGATGATTACTTTGCATTGACCTGATGAAGTGTGAGTGCCATTATCCAAGATGGGTGGGACTAGGGGAGGAACAGGTTTGGGTTAGGGGATTCTCTTTTAAACATAAAACATTTGAGATTCCCAACAGACTATTTATTTGTATTTATGTATTTATTTATTTATTGAGACAGGTTCTCACTCTGTCACCCAGGCTGCAGTGCAGTGGCATGATCTCTGCTCACTGTAACCTCTGCCTCATGGGCTCAAGGGATTCTCATGCCTCAGCCTCCCAAATCACTAGGATTACAGGCAAATGCCACCATGCCTGGCTAATTTTTTAAAAAAATATTTTTAGTAGAGACAAAGTTTTGCCATGTTGGTCAGGCTGATCTCAAACTCCTTGCCTCAAGTGATCACCTACCTCAGCCTCCCAAAGTGCTGGGATTACAGGCATGAGCCACTGTGCCTGACCCCAGTAGACTTTAAAGTGGTGATTTCGAGTAGATTTTTGAACGTACAAGAGAGAGCTCTCTTTTGAAAGCAAAAGAGAAAGAGAGGACTTAGAGATAGATATGTGGAGGTCTGGTCATATGATCATTTAAAGCTACTGTTTCAAAAATTAAGTATAGGAGGAAAAGAGCTCAAGGTTATGAAGGATTCAGTAAAGCAAAAGAAGAAGAGGCTGAAAAAAAATGATTACTAAGTCTTTTTTTGAGAGCCAAGAAAATTCAGTGTTTTAGAGTAGGGCAATGTTTTCAAGTCCTTCTGAGATTCAGGTTGAGAATGAATGATTTGGCAATCTGAAGATCCTTCGTAAGCTAACTAGGTGAGAATTTAGGAACAAAAGCCAGAATGAAGTAGATTGAAAAGAGAAAGTAAGGATCCATGCATCTGTCTTTGAAATGGGTCTCTTTTGTCACCTGCAATTTTCTCTTAACTATCCATAGGCCACTAGCATAGTCTTTGTAAATGTAAAACAAATTGTGAAATTCTGTTGCTTGAATGCATATGCTTCTATTACAAATAGCAAGAATTCTCAAATCTTAATGTTTATAAAAGCAGCCGAGGTATCTCTATTATAAATGCTTCCTACTATCATTGATTGTAATTCACTTGGCATGGGACAAGGCATAGTAACCACACTTTTAACAAATACTTGGGGTACTTTTAGTGTAGGTGATTCAAGACCCTTAGGCAATAGTTAGACCCTTGATTATTTCTCCACTCACTTTACCTGCTCTTACCTCTTTCTAGGATTCTGATTCACCTTCATATTTCTGGAAAACTCTTATTTATCCTTTAAAACTCTGAGGTCACTCCCTTAAGCTACTCTCATATTGTCAATTGTGGAGCTCAGTAAATATTTGGTAAGTAAATAGAATATATACAACCAGCTTTCCTTTGCTTTCATGTTCAAGCTAACCAAGTCCCAGGTGGTTTAGAAGTTTTTGCCTGTCCCAAGTATTCAGAAAATTCAGTTAACTAAATTCCATTTATATGCATCATGTTAGTAAATTTCCCCAAATGGGCATGATTAACATTCTTCACACAGCCAGGACAGACCTACAATTTTCAAATGAGGCTGTTTCTTCTAAATAATTCCAAACATCTCTCTGTATTTCTGAAGGAAATGCCAAATGAGTTTTCCCTGGAGTGCATTAGTGATCAGAGCATCTGATCACATTGGTGTCATGACTGAATCAAGGCACACTTCCTTTGATAGCGGCATATTTTTAAAATGGTGTTTTCCTCTATTCTCATTTAAGCTCCTAGAAGTAGTCCTGTTGCATAACTATACCTCCATCCTGGAGTTGGCTTCTTTGGGTATTTAAAAAAGAGAAAATTACCTAATTTAGATTTAGTTTTGCTCTGGCTGAAGCAAGTTTTTTTTCCCCTCTGTGCCTCTTTTTGTTGTTATTCCTTTAGATCAAACTTCAAAGAAAAAGTCTGATGAATCAACTATTCATTTACTGAAGCTGAATTTTTGCCTTGCCACTAGTTTTTCTACTGTGATGCTCCTTTGATTTCTGTTCTATCTGCATCTTTTATGCCTTTCATGCATATGGAGAAAATTATAGTGTAGTCTTTACTAAAAAAAAAAAAAAATTCATCATATCCCCAAATATGGGAAAATTTAAAATACTTTTCCAAGTTTGAAAATGATTTTAGACAGAAGTCTTAGACACAGAAATTAATAAATAAGTCTATTGTATTCTAAATAATTGAACTTTTCAGTAGCTAAGGCTTCAGAATAGACAGGAATCAATTTCACAAGGGATATCCTAGACTGAACATCAAGTGTAATGTATAGTTCCTAAGCCAGTTATCACCTGGCTTAGAAAAATATTTATTAAAATATAATAAAGACAAGTTTGGCAGAAGCAGTACAGTGCAGTGGCCAAAGGTTTAGAATCTTGTAATAGCCCTTATCCTCTTTTTGCCACTACTAGCTCTCCACTTTTAATGAAAGTAATCATAGTCACCTTTCATGTTTGTAAAATGGTAATAATAATATGACCTATTTTGTATACTTGTACTGAGGTTATATCAGATGATTTATATTGTTTGGCACAGTTCTTAATTCATAAGAATTTAATAAACAGAAACTACTAGTGTTATAATTATTAGTAAGCTTTTGCCAAAAGTGTATGTGCCCCTGATAAACTGGTAGAGCCATCAGGACCTCCACAAAGCCCACAGTTGCTGCCATAGCCCTCAAGGATGTCCACCAGCCATTTGTCCCCAAGATATGAGTCACAGAAGTTTCAGAAGAAGCTGTATCAGCTTTCTCATGTCTTCACAGAGGAAGCAGATGACAAAGTACCAGACACTGTTCTCCAAATTCTGATTGAAAGGGCAGTGTTCTGTAATATGTTATATATTTTCATGGTGCATACATGTTATTGGATCCTTGCATTACTGCTGTGAATTTTACTTAACAAACTTTGATTAGGTCTTTTTGAGCAAGAAATAAGCCCAGCAAGAAGCTGTCAGGATGTGATTATTCTCATATTTCCCTTATGGCATCTTTTTTTAATATATTATCTTCAGAACTAATAAAATTGAATTTATACAGAACTCAAGAATATGTGTTAGCCCTCAAATTTCTTCTTTCATGCCCAAGAGTTACTATTAATATTATACATAATATCATTTTAAAACCAGGAGAATTTTAGTCTTCTTATAGAGTATATGGTTCTAACAATATGAATTATCCTAAATTAGATGTGAGTCTTAGCAGCTGTTAACAAAAACTTTAAACTCAGAATACATACAGCTCCATACTATTACAGCTCCATGTTATTTATACACTCTGCATATTTTATCAATAATATCAAATAAAAATGCAGTGAGAAGAGGCCACTGAAATACGGAATTAAGAATGTAGATAACAACATGACCTGTGAAGTGGATGTATAAGATGAAAGGAATACAATATACGACTAGATAATAGTTCAGAAAAGACAGGGAAAATATAAAATAAAATAAGAACTTACATTTTATGATCTTCTTTATCCTTACTTTAAATAGTAGATTTTCCAAGATTACCAGTTATTGAGCTACAGCTATGTACCAGATACTGCTGGCACTTTGCTTTACAATCCCTAATTCTCACATCTCTAGTCATCATTATAAAAACATTACATATTTAGTATATGAAGTCTCAGGAACTTCGGGGTCTTGCCTAAGATCTGATAGCCTGACGGGCAAAGCCTGAAAGTGAACACATATCTATGAGGATCTAAAAGACACTTTGAGAGGCTGTATATAATCTTAAAAATTAATTGACTTATGATAGGGGATTTGCCACATTAGTTTGTCTTATAATAATTTGACAAAAATCAAACTTTTGTTCTGTGTATGATATGTTTTTGGGAGAGTCATTAAATCCCTCAAGACTCCAGTTTGTTTATTTGTTCAATAAAGAGGTTAGATTCAATTGAAATTTCTTTTAGGATGAAATTGATGTCGTCATTGACAAGTTGCCTCAGCAAATGGCGTGACTGGTATAAGAAAAGTACTAGGAAATGTCCATCAGTTTATCTCACATAACGTATTTAGGTGTGTCATAATGTTCTACTCGTTTTTGTTAATCTGTTGTTAATTATGCTAATGAATGTTCATGATGAATGAAAATATTTGCAGAAAGAATTATGTTTTTATTTTATTTTGAATTATAAAGTATTTCACATCTTTATTAGTTTTAAGTTTTAAAGAAAATTATATTTTTAAAAGTATTTCCTTCAGCCTTGTTGCCCGCATAAATTTCGTTCTTAGAAACACTTAGTGTAAATTTAGCCTACATCTTTCTATTGCATTATAAATCATGTTTGCTGATACTTTTAGTTTACCAACCTGGAATATGTAAACGGGAGATGTGTGTTACATTTCCTTTCAAAAACACTGACTTTGACATCTAGGTTTAATTTTATTTTATTTATTTATTTTATTTATTTATTTTTATTTTTATTTTTTGAGACGGAGTCTCACTCTGTTCCCCGGCTGGAGGGCAGTGGCGCGATCTCCGCTCACTGCAAGCTCCGCCTCCCGGGTTCACGCCATTCTCCTGCCTCAGCCTCCTGAGTAGCTGGGACTACAGGTGCCCGCCACGGCGCCCGGCTAATTTTTTGTATTTTTTTTTTTAGTAGAGACGGGGTTTCACTGTGGTCTCGATCTCCTGACCTTGTGATCTGCCCGCCTCGGCCTCCCAAAGTGCTGGGATTACAGGCGTGAGCCACCGCGCCCGGCCTAAGTTTAATTTTAAATTGTCATTGAATTTGGATATTTATTTAACTATCTGCATCATAAAGACTGGATATTAATTTTTATAAGACATTATCATTAATTAACTTCCATGATTAAAGCAACATCAGTAAATAGTTCTGTTCTCCCATAACAAAAACATGCATAAAAGACAATAATTCTGGTCCATGAGTAGTGTATCATTGACCTTTGAAAAGTATGGGTTTAAACTGCATGGGTCCACTGCATTAAATGTATACTATAATACATACTATACTACTGTAATAATTTCATAACCACCTCCTGTTGCTATTATGGTGAGCTCAAGTTTTGCAGGTATCTGCCTAAAACACCCTGTGATGCTAGTTATCTCTGCATGAGCAGTTTGTCTCCTCAGTAAATTATGTATTACAGTAAAAATCCTGTAGGATTCTTGTATATTTTTTATTTTGTTTAGTGCAATATTGTAAACTTTTACAAACATTCTGGGACCTATATGTAGTGCCACTAGTGATGCTGAAAGTGCTCCCAAGAAGCAAAGAAAAGTCATGACATTATAAGAAAAAGTGGAATTGCTTGACATGTATCATAGACTGCAGTCTGCAACTGCAGTTGCCCACCATTTCAAGGTAAATGAAACCAACGTTAGAGCTCTTGGTAGAAAAAGAAAAGGAAATTCAAGAAACCCTTGCTGCATCCACGTGAGATGTGAAAGCTCTGCACTTTTTACAAAACACCTTTTTATCTTGTATTGAAAGTGCAGCATTTATTGTGGGTGCAGAATTACTACAAGAAAGGCCTTTTTATAGATAGACTCTAATATTATTCTAGAAAAAGTGAAGTCATTATGTGACATATATGACAATGGAAAGCAAAAGGAAGGTGAAGGATCTAAAGCTGGAAGATTTAATGCCAGCAAAGGATGGCTTGATAATTTTAGGAAGAGGTTTGGTTTTAAAAATGTTAAGGTAACAGGATAAGTAGCTTTTGTTGACCAAGAGGCAGTAGATGAGTTCCAAGATGCCACTAAGAAAATTATTGAGGGGAAAAGACTTCTGCCTGAATAGATTTTTAGTGCAGACAAAAATGCCCTGTTCTGGGGATAAAATGCCACAGAGGACATTTATTAGCAAGGAAGATAAGTTAGCACTACGATTTAGCCAGGAAGGGATGGGCTAGCTCTACAGTTTCGTGCAAATGCAGTCAGGTATATGATCAGTACTGCCTTTATCTGTAAAGCTGTTAACCTCTGAGCCTGGAAGGAAAAAGATAAACACAAGCTACCAGTCTTTTGTTTGTAAACAATAATGCCTGCATAAGAACCCTTTTTCTGAATTAGTTTCATTGATGCTTTGTCCCTGAAGTCAGGTACCTTGCCAGTGAGGGACTGCCTTTTAAAATTCTTTTGATATTGTGCAATGCCCCAGGCCACCCAGAACCCCTTCAGTTCAACACTGAAGATGTGAAAGTGGCCTATGTGTCCCCAAACACAATGTCTCTAATTCAGCATCTAGATCACAAGTCATAAGTACTCTATAAAAACGATTGTCAGTGCTGTGGAAGAGAATCCTAATAGAACATCATAAAATCCTAGAAGAATTACACTATTGAGGATGGCACCATTGTCATAGAAAAGGCCATGAAAGCCATCAAATCCAAAACAATAAATTCCTGCTGGAGAAGACTATGTTGTGCCTGATTTCACAGAATTTATGACAGAGCCAATCTAGGAAATTATGGAACAGATTGTGGCTATGAAAAAAAAAAAAAAGTTTTTGTTGTCATTGCTTTTGGTGCAAAATTGACAAATGGGATTTAATTAAACTAAAGAGCTTTTGCACAGCAAAAGAAACTATCATCAGAGTGAAAAGGCAACCTACAGAATGGGAGAAGATTTTTGCAATCTATCCATCTGTCAAAAGGCTAATATCCAGAATCTACAAGGAACTTAAACAAATTTACAAGGAAAAAACACAATCCCATCAAAAAGTGGGCAAAGGATATGAACAGACACTTCTCGAAAGAAGACATTTATGTGGCCAACAATCATGAAAAAAAGCTCATCATCACTGGTCATTAGAGAAATACAAATCAAAACCACAATGACATACTGTCTCATACCAGTTAGAATAGCAATCATTTAAAAGTCAGGAAACAACAGATGTTGGAGAGGATGTGGAGAAACAGGAATGCTTTTACACTGTTGGTGGAAGTGTAAATTAGTTCAACTGTTGTGGAAGACATTGTGGTGATTCTTCAAGGATCCAGAGCCAGAAATACCATTTGACCCAGCAATCCTGTTACTAGGTGTATACCCAAAGGATTATAAATCATTCTACTGTAAAGACACATGCACACGTATGTTTATTGCAGCACTATTTGCAATAGCAAAGACATGGAACCAACCCAAATGTCCATCAGTGATAGGCTGGATAAAGCAAATGTGGCATATATGCACCATGGAATACTATGTAGCCATAAAAAAGGATGAGTTAATGTCCTATGCAGGGACATCGATGAAGCTGGAAACCATCATTCTCAGCAAACTAACACAGGAACAGAAAACCAAACACGGCATGTTCTCACTCATAAGTGGGAATTGAACAGTGAGAACACATGGACACAGGGAGAGGAACATCATATACCAGGGCCTGTCAGGGGGTGAGGAGCTAGGGGAGGGATAACATTAGGAGAAATACCTAATGTAAATGACAGGTTGATGAGTGCAGCAAACTACCATTGCACATGTATACCTATGTAACAAACCAGCAAGTTCTGCACATGTATCCCAGAACTTAAAGTATAATAAAACAAAAACAAATTTTAACCATAAAAAATGTGAGGAGAGATTCATTTCAACATATGAATCTTTGAGAAATTCCAGAGCTAATAGACACCATACCAGAGGAATTCATGGAAGAAGATCTGTTGAAGATGAGTGCTTCTAAAGTAGTGCCAAAAGATAAAAAAGAAGACATGGAAGAAGCAGTGCCAGAAAACAAGTTGCTATTAGTCAATCTAGCAGAGGGTTCTCATTTCTCTAAACTGTTTTTGACTTCTTTTACAACGTGGATCCTTGTATGATATGAAACTAAAGCAAATGGTGGAAGGAAGATTAGTACTGTATAAAAATATTTTCAGAGAAATTAAAAAGTAAAAAGTCATATGTTATGATGAATTTCTATAATGTTACCCCAACTGTGCCTGCATCTCCTGCCTCCACTTCTACCTCCTCAACCTCATCTAACTCTGTCACTCCTGAGACAGGGAGACAAACCCTCCTCTTCCTCTTCCTCTTCCTCAGCCTACATAACATTGAAGATGACAAGAATGAAGACTTTTGTGGTGATCCACTTTCACTTGATGGATAGTAAATATATTTTCTCTTCCTTATGATTTTGTGATAACATTTTCTTTTCTCTAGTTTACAGTATATAATGCATATATTGTAAGAATACAATACATAATAGTTACACAAAATACATGTTAGTCGACTATTTATGTTATTGGTCAGGTTTCTTGTCAGCAGTGGTTAAGTTTTAGGGGTATCAAAATTATACATGGATTTTTGACTGTGTGTAATCGTTCGCAAAAGTACAGAAAAAAAATCATGTATGTATCCATTTATATTAAAGATTCAGCTACAAAAATAAAGCTTTGTAACGCTAAAAACAAAAGCCATACTTCTAGCCATAAGTTTAAAATTAATCTTCATTGGTGACATGTGATACCCAGTTACAAAATTAGTTTCAAAATCTCCTATTCATTTAATAGTTAAAAACAACCAGAATTGACATGTTAGCTTTTGTAGTCATGAAAAAGACATAATTACAGAATAGAAGAAATTTTCTATAGAAAACAATCATATTTTTGCAGATGGCAAAAACATATGAGTATTTATATAAGAAAAGCCAAAATATTTGGTATAATGATCTGCCTGGCTACTCATTAGTTATTTCACCCCACTTTATTTTATATTGCATAGGGATACACTCATGCCTCAGAATCATTATAAAATACACAACTGTAATTAATAGAAAATTTTTGTTTATAATATACGCATTTGTTTTTTCTTCCACATGATTGCAAATAAATAGTATAATTTAACTTATCCATATAATTTGCGTCTGTTGACAATGTTTCCAAATACAAATATTGAGCAAAGAAATACTAAAAAAATGAAATGTGCTAATGCCATTATAAGTAAAATATATATATATATATATATATATTCGTGATATTTTCAGACCACATTGTTTTCTGTACAATTATTTAACTGGTGAAAACAATGTGTCTATCATCTAGATGATGGTTAGAAAAAAGCATTTTTCATTTCAGTATACACTGGGCTGCCAAATTTCAAATTATACAAAGAATCTTAAGTGTCAGGCTCAATGCAATGAAGAATAGTTTTCTCCTATAAAACAGCTTAATGGCACAGAGCTTGCATGAGTCATACATATCCAGACCTTGAACTCACTGATGCATTCAGAAGAAGCCAAAGATTAATGTTTAATAAAGAGCAGGTCAGCTCTGGCCATTTTAATTGCAGGAAGATGGTTTGCAATCATTTGGTGCCTTAGGCCATTGTGGTATTCTCTTGACTATTCCACAAAAGAAATCAGTCTTGCTTTTCTGAACTGTTCTGATAATCAGCAGTAGAAGACGAGATTTTTAACCAAATTAGAAGTTATTGTTCAATATTATATTATGTCATACATTTGCAACTGTTTCTTTTCAAAATACACACTGGGCTACAAATCCAAGAAGCAATTTTTGCAGCATGTTTTCTCATTTCAAGGTAATTAATAACACTACGGAAGCCACATGGCTAATAATAGCTAGATTTTATTGAGCATATACTATGTGTCAGCAACTTTCCTAAGAAGTTAAACTTAAGATAAATCAATAATTTATTTAATCTTCACAATACCCTTTTGAGGTAGATATAAAGTCCCTATCCTATAAATGAGAAAATTGAGCACAGGTTGTTTAAGTAATTTGCCTGTGTAATAAAAGCTGGAGTCAGGATTCAAATCCAGGTTGTCTGGCTTTAATAGTCACCCTTCACATGTAAGCTATGCATGAGATACCTGATTACAAGCAAGATAACTATCTATTCCTGCTGAGCTCATCTTTCCTATCTATAAAATGTGAATAATTTTGAGAACTTTTTTTTTTAATTTAAATACATTTATATTTGTCAGGGAATTTTGTTGTTGTTGCAATGAATGGAAGTATACTTACGGTACCTGTAGCCACCCAGGTACAACCATAAACCATTCTATGCATTTAAACCAGGTGGGAATTAAGTAGAGACTTCATTGCACAAGTAACAGAAAAGAGCTAAGAAGCCAAAAGGGGCAATGAAGCAAACCAAAGATTAATAACAGCACAAAGCAGCTACCCGTGCTAGGCTGGAAGGACATGGGAGATTGGCAGTGCTACCTGAGTCAGATAGTGGCAAAGGCAGGGAGCCACAAAGGAGACAGCTGCTCTGAAGTCACCACCCAATGCAGAGAGAGAGAGGAAGTTATACTCTGTTTCTCCCTTCTTCCCGGCTCCCCCAGTCTTTCTCCGGAAGTCAGCTGCCACAGGAAACGGGAAAATCATGACCATCAGAGGCCAGCCCTCCCACCGGAGATCAGACCAAAGCAGCTGAAGAGTGAGGAATGGGTCAGGGATCAAGAAGTCCATGGGAAAATCATAAGAAAATTGTAAATCCTAACAGATGTTAAGTTTTACATCTCACTCTTCTGTATTTCATTTCAATTTTGCTGGAGGACACTTCCTCCACTCTTACATCTCTCAGTCTATTAATTGCCACATTGCACTGTTAAGATTTGTGTGAATGCCACCTTAGTAAATTAGGAAAGTTATGATGTATAGTAATCATATTTTGAGGATTATCATGATTTATATATAATGTGATAACCTTGACTTTACTTCCAATCTCCATATTTAGTATTAAGGCTTTTGATATATTCTATTTTGCTTTTATTTGTACTTCTATGATTTCTCATAGAAGGCTAAAACTTTGCCCCATGGTCTAAGTTAGAAGTGAGAAGCAAATCAGAAGATAAAAGGAAATCACCTCTAATACTAGATGAAGACTTTGCAACCAAAGTTTTATTTATAGGTGACAGAAAGAATGTAATGAACTAGAGCTTCAATAACAGCTTTGTAGTAAATGGGAATGGTGGTTTGTTAATCAACCATTAGCAAAAATCAAGGGCATGCCCTTCAATTTTACTAAAATTATACAGGGGACCACATTGTGAATTTCTGATGTTTTGGTTTGACATACTTAGAGATGCATTTCAGTATCCCTTTTAAGAGGTCTGTAAGTGATGGGGACGGGATGCAGAGAAATTCTAGGCATAAAAGGTCAGGTTCCCAGTGAAAACCCCACCCTCAAGCCAAAAAGCCTGAAACTGCGGCCCAACGTGAGAACTTACATCCCTGTTTACCCACTCAAATGTTGCCTTTTTCTAAACCCATGTCCCTGTCCCTCCCTATCCTGTGCCTGTAAAAATCCCAGACACAGGTGGTAGAATGGACTGTGGCTAGATATCAGAGAGAAGTGGCTTGACTTTTCTAAACCCAAGTCCCTGCCCCTCCCTATCCTGTGCTTATAAAAATCCCAGACACAGGTGGTGGAATGGACTGTGGCTAGATATCAGAGAGAAGTGGCTTGACTTCAGAGGGACAGCTTGATGGCATACTTTGAGGGAAGAGTCCCCCAGGAGATAGCCAGACTCCAGGGGAAGATTACTTATCTGCCCCTCCCCTTTTCAGCTCCCCTTCCCTCTGAGAGCCACTTTCATCAACAATAAACTCCGCTGCATTTACTATCTTTCAATTCGCTCGTGCAACTTCACTTTTCCTGGATGCCAGATAAGAGCTCAGGAGCCAAGAGTGTAGATACAAAAGGCTGTCAAACTGGCCCTTTGCCCTTGCTGGTGGAAGACAGCCACCTCAGGCGAAAAGGCAAAGGGCCCACTGAGCTGCAATGTCAGAGGTTAAAGAGATGGTAACCTGCCCCCTGGGGTTTTGGGGGTCGCAGGTACCCCCACGCGGATGTTGCTGCGGGGCCCGTGTGAAGTTTGCTCCTGCTAGCCTCCGAAAGTAGTTGGCTGGTTCCCACATTCGCTCACTCCAGTTACTATACTCATTCATTTGCAGGCTCCCTCCTGTAAGGAATCGCGAGCAGCTGGCTGAGTAAACAAGGCACCTCTGTCTTGAGTCCTGTGAAGGGGCCAGGGAAATATCCTGTATCATAACTATATGAAATGTCTCTATATTCTATGTTATTATTTCATCATTTATATGTTAGCTATTTTACATTTACACAGAAAGAGTCAAAAGTGAAGCAGTTGCTAGTTGGGTTTCCTGGGAATAGACCTTAAGCCCTAGATTTGAATGCAGGACGTTTACTGAGGAGTGCTGTCAGGATCAGCAGTTGTAGGCCACTGAAATGAGCTGGACTGGGTGAAAAGAAGCCTTAGACTGCTATGCAGTCACCACAAAGATCTCAGCTTACCTTGCCAGAAGCCCTGGAGCTAGATGAACACTCAGAGCTGTCCAACACTGGGGCAAAGGAGCTGAGCTTTTAAAACTCAATATTAATCAGTCATTAGAGGTGGGCTATTGCCCAGGAAGGGAGTGACCTTTGGCAATGCAGCGGAAGCCAATTTCCAAGTGGAAAATCACGGTTGAGAGGTGTTATCTACCAATATTCCCAGCAGCTAGAGGAATGAGGGCTTCAGGCCTCAACATGGGGCAGGAGTAATAATTTTGGCATTCATGGCAATAGCACCACTCAGTATCCAGAAAGTACTACATATTAACGAGAAGACGACTGACTGAACTTACCAATTGCTATACATGTTAATTTATGTTTTATCCCAGTTTTTTAGATACCATTTCCTCAATCCTAGGTACAACTAAAGATGGTAGATAGTCATCTAGGCACCCAAAAAGCCCTGCCTGCTAGTATTCAGGCCTTTGTGCAATCATCTCTTTTGTATCTGGCCTGGACCTAGGGACTTGCTTCTAACAAATAGGGTATGGCAAATTGATGGAATGACATTTCCACAATTAGGTTATAAAAACCTGTGATGGCTGGGGGCGGTGGCTTACACCTGTGATCCCAGCACTTTGGGAGGTCGAGGCAGGCAGATCATGAGGTCAGGAGATCAAGACCATCCTGGCTAATATGGTGAAACCCAGCCTCTACTAAAAATACAAAAGAATTAGCCAGTGTGGTGGCACGTCCCTGTAGTCCCAGCTATTTGGAAGGCTGAGGCAGGAGAATCACTTGGACCCAGGAGGCAGAATTTGCAGTGAGCGGAGATGGTGCCACTGCACTCCAGCCTGGCGACAGAGTGAAACTCCATCTCAAACAAAACGAAACAAAACAAAAAACAAACACAAAAACCTGTGACGTCTTTATGGTCCTCTCTGTCCTTGTCTGACTCACTTTGATGAAACCAGCTGCCATATTGTGAGCTGCGTTTTTGAAGAGGCTCCCATAGCAATCACTGAAAGTGTGGTCTCTGGCCAAGGACCTTAGGAAGACTGAGAATTCCAGTCCGATAGCTGACAAGGAACTAAATCCTACCAAGAAAACTTAGTGAGATTGGAAGTATATCCTGCCCTAGTTGAACCCGAAGATAACTACAAACTTGGCCAACATCTTATTGTGGCCCTGTGAGAAACCCTGAGTGGGATAAACCAGTTACACCATACCAAGATTTCTAAACCACAGAAGTTTCACAGTGTGAAATAGTAGATGCTTTGAGTCACTATGTGTGGGGTAATTTTTTATGTAACAATAGATAATTAAGCAGGCATTATCCATTAAACTTTTTTTTTTTTTTTTTT
>NW_012113475.1:7383858-7526841 GCF_000951035.1 Colobus angolensis palliatus | reverse complement strand
TGAACCCGGGAGGCGGAGCTTGCAGTGAGCTGAGATCTGGCCAGTGCACTCCAGCCTGGGCCACAGAGCGAGACTCCGTCTCAAAAAATAAAAATAAAAAAAAAATGTTTAGTTCAACGAAATATCTAAGCTCAACATAGTTCTGCACTTCAGAATTGAGAAAAGAAAAAAAAAGGGAGGGAATCCATATTATGTTATGTTATACTAGCTCCTCCTTTTTCTGTTTCCCAGGAGGTTCTTTTATCAATTTTGGTATTTCCCACAGTTTTATCCTTAGTTCACATTTTTAGTTGTACTGTTCAAGACTATATTAAAAATCTTCCCATGAGCATTGATGTTGGGGGAAAATGCTGAAATAGTGAACATAAACAGGAATTTTTGAGGTAATATCTAATACAGCAAGAAAGGAAATTATACCTGATATGGGAGACAATCTAAATGGAATATCAGAGAAGAGACATATTTTAAGGACTGAACAGGATTAATCTTTAAAATTCGGACTACAATAGAACTTTAATATATGACAACAATGTTTTAATTCAATAACTCACTCCGTACCTAGTTTATACACTTGATACAGAAAGAACAAAGGTCTATAACTTAACTTCTACGTCCTATGAACCCACAATCTCTTAAATGCAATTTAAGTGATTCATTTAAATATGAATTTCTGAATGTCAAGACCTGGAAGATTTTTAAAAGAAGTCTTGCTTTTAAAGAGCTATGAGAATAAAATATTTGACTAATAATTGTAGAATGGTGAATAGTTTACCCAAATCAAAAAGCATGACTAAGAGGCTAAGAGGATGTTTTAAAATGAAACAATGCAAAGAACTTGATAGGTATAACAAGCAAAATAATGATCATGTAGATTACTCTTATAATTAATTACAGCCTCTCTTGATAGATGCGAAAGTAATGATCATGGTAAAAATGATTTTAAGATAGTAGAAATAAGGCCTAACTAGAAACAGCAACATAAAATTGAGTAAAAGAAAATTTAGTTTAAATATCTTAAAGCACCTGCATAAACCCCATTATGTCAGCCTGTGGAACACTTTTCCAAGGGATATCTTCAAATCCCCTGTGGCTGAGTAATTTAAACATGAAATGAGGAAAGGATTGGAAAACACATTATAGAGAACAACTTCTCTTTAGCAAAGGAATGTACTGGATGACTTAACGATCTATGGTGCTGCTGCCAGTATAATTTGTGTGGCACCATAATGAGACAGGAAGTTGTGATGAATTCAGAGATGTGTGATAGTGTGTGCGTGTGTATATGAATAATATGCATATACATATAGATAACATGTGTTAACATGTATATATGTATGTGTGTATATATTACAATTTTCTATTTCTTAACTCATTTTACCATTTAAAAATTAATGACCCAAGGAAGAATTTTTTTTTTCTTGAGATTAGTGTTTCCAGGGAAACATTTTGTAAATGTAGGGCTCCTTCTTCCTGCTGAATTTAAATAAAGCAGATATTTAATCTCTTTTCTTGTCTACTTTCCTGAACATCACTAAGGTCTGTTCAGCAGAGCTAATTTAAGTCACTTCCTTAGTGTCTTCCATTTGTTTCTCTTGAACAATTCTCTTTGAACAATTACAAAAAGAAACAAATGGTACTTTTTGTAATTTGTCTTTAAAAAGTCTTTAAAAATCATAGTAGCAGTTTATCCTGAGGTGAAGTAAAGGATGCCTAGAGGCAAGGCGTCAATGAAACTCCACTTTAAACTAGTCTAGTGAGCAGCCCATGCAGAAGCTAATGGGGCCATTTCTCTGCTCAGTGCTCAGCACAACCTACAGAGCTTTTCTTTAGGGCTTAGGTTGAATTGTTCCTTTCCTCTCTCCTTCACATACTTCAAGCTGAAAGATATGTTTCCTTTGGTGGGAACACAGTGCAAGAGGTGAAATCATTAACAGAGATGCAATGTCACTGGCTCCCCAGATCTGTGTCAGCTTAAAGTGCCAACTGTGGTATCCTTTCATCTTGGACCTAATAATGAGTCCCAATTCTTATAAATTAAAAACTATACACCAAAAGGTTGTGCTTATTTAATCTTCTATTTTTATTTTTAACAAAGATGAACAATTGGAGAACAATTATAGTATATGGATAGTGTTGTTCACTAGTTCTGAAAAGAAAAAAGAAAGAAAGATTGTGGGGGAGAACCTATATCATTTTGTTTCATTGGATCTGCTGCACCAACTTGCTGTCACATTGAAGCAAAGAATTGCATTCAATAATAAGAATAATCTTATCATTGGTATAAAAATTTGTATGTAAGCCCAGAGTTAGAAAAATAATATAATGTTCCTGTGTCAAAATTTAACATGTGGTATCACCAATGTGATATCATTTCAACATTTCTTGAAAATATTATCTTATTTTTCCAAAGGTAGAATCTACCCAAAACAAAAATGAGTGAATATCAGAATTCTGCTTTCACTGGTTTTCTTCAATGTGAATTTTACAGAAAATTTACAGTCAAATGGATTTTATATTCTGAGAATCTAAATTATTTGTCAGGTAACTAAAGTCTAAACTTTCATAGCTTTGGAATTATATGGACGAATGCTTTTAAGTAGTTGGAGCTGTCATTAAGTTCTTGACATCATTTTTAAATACTAGCAATATAGCATTCTCCATTTGCATGATTCCCCACTGATCTTTTTAAAACAATAAGGACCAGGTTCATTTTAAGAACATCTAGTTCTTAATTTGTTGACACACTCAACAATTCTCATTATTCTTTGAGATTCATGTTCCCCTTTACTTAAGTATAATGAGTCATCTAGGATTACATAATAATCACAGACTTTTTCTTTTCATTTGCTAAATGCTTATCCATTAAAGAGTTTTTGTCACCTCACATGTTCATAAGTGACAATCCAGGAGATAAGATTATTTTCTAGACATTGAGAGACTCTCTTTCTCAGTTAAATTTTTGGTGTGGTTTTGTGTTTTTTTGTTTTTTGTGAGGTTGGGAGGGGGACAGGGTCTTGCTCTGTTGCCCAGGCTCGAGTGCAATGGCTCACTGCAACCTCCGCCTCCCAGGTTCAAATGATTCCCCTGCCTCAATCTCCCGAGTAGCTGGGATTACAGGTGTACACCACCATGCCTGGCTAATTTTTTTATTTTTGTAGAGATGGGGTTTCACCATGTTGGCCAGGCTGGCCTTGAACTCCTGACCTCAGGAGATATGCCTACCTCGGCCTCCCAGAGTGCTGGGATTATAGGCATGAGTCACCATGCCCGGCATTTGGTGTGGTGTTTAAACATCTACAGGAGAAAAAGAATCAGGCATTTGCATCAGAGAGTTCATTCCCCACACCAAAATGGCTAGAGACAACAAAAACCAAACCAAAACGAAACAAAATGGCTGCAGGGGCACTGAATTGGGAATAAAGCCTCATGTTGACATTTTCATCTTAAATCACAAGTGAAAGAATGGTGATAGGGAAAAAGGACAGCGCAGTTGAGTGTAGTACAGGACAATTTAGCAGAAGAATCTGTTGAAGAGAAGGTCCTGCTTCTATAGCTCCAATCCCCTACTTCTGGATGGCTGAGGTCCTGTATGTTCTGTATTCTATTGCATGCAGGTGAACAATTGGGGTTTGTCTATAATAGCTTCAAAAATTGTAATTCATTTCCTTATTGATCAGTATAATCTACTAACTTAGGAAATCGTGCAGATGGCATAGATGCTCAATAATCACTTGATAAAAGAATGAATGATCTCATTGATGAAACATGTTCCACTTAAAGATAGTTATTTTAGCTTCATGGACTGCTAGAGTATACACTCTCTGAAAACACAGACAGTTTCTGTCTTCTTTACTGAATTATCAATACCTAATTTAATATCCTGGCATATGGTAGTGAAATGGAAAAAAAAAGAAAGGTCAGATGAAAGAATTAATACTCATATGATGCAGAAAGAAAACTATTTGCATGAGGTAGCATTTCTTTTTCCTCAAATGAAAATGCAAGCAGTTTTAAGGTAGAAAAATGTTAAAATAAATGTACCGTATAAGGGGCAGATGTATTTTTATTTTATACCATGTATATCACACTTGGGGGACACTTGAAAATTGCATGTCATTTTGTTTTTCCAACTCAAACTTTTCATCAAAAAATATATCAAAATCAGAACGTAGTCTCACTGTTTACTATAATCATTATAATATCAGATAAACAGACATGGGTTTATCATTTATCCTATGGATGCATTCTCATATTTTTAAGAAACTAAATAAAGAAATTACCACAGAAAAAATAATAATTATGATAAGGTAATATCACTTAGATATAAATAACTTAATTTGAAACTGTTATGTCTCTCATAAAATGGTAAAAGGAAATCAACTTTGTGGAAGGCATTGGGATAATAATATAGATCACCTTGAAGACAGAGCAGGCAACCCAAGGAGGATCTTCAGTCAATGAGCAGTTTCAAAAACTGGGCCTTGGTAACTCCAGTCAATTGGCAACCCTTGCTAAGATGCAAGTTTGATCTAACATGAGGGAGTAGGGCTGATTGTTAGAACCAGTGGTAAAATAAGTAAGTGAAGGGCATGGACTCAATCCGGTTTCCAGGAAGTTTTCAAAAAAATGAAGCTGGAGAGCAGGCACCAATTGGCTTTCACAGGGCATAGGAGAAAAACCTAGTAGGCCCCTGCAAAATCTCAGCCTTCTTTTTCCAAGTCTAAACAGAGGGCTCAATCTCTTAAAAGAACAATTAAATTTTCAAACATTTCAGTGGAAACTAATAACTATTTTCTGGACACTGTTTTCTCTAACTAAGTGAGTAGAAACTTTTACTAAAAAATGTTTTGTAATATTAACAATAATGGTAATAATTTGTAACATGATTGAACAGCAACCATATGTCAAGTTTGTCATAACTACTATGCACCGATTATCTCATTTATTCCTTACAGCAACTTTATGAGAATGCATTGTCATTCCCATTTTATAGATCAAGAAATTGAGGTTTAGAGAGTTTAAAGACATTGCATATTTCCGAGGTCCTACAGATAATTAGTACCACAGTTGGCATTCCAATCTAGGTGCACTGAGGATGTGGGCCACACTGATAATCATTAGGCCTTATTTCAGACTGGGCTTCAGTGCAACCTGCGAAAAGGTGGGCTGTTGCATTGGCAGAATACTTATACATTAGTCAAGGATAGGTAGGAACTAGAGAAAAGTAGTTCGCAAGGTACCTGGTGAACTTTGATGCTTGTCTCAATTTGATTAGTATTATTTTTCTTTTAAAAAAATTAGTATTATTGGTATTTAACCCTCATTTATTCCTAATTATTATTTTGTATTGTTTTGCTGCTAGAAATATAATTTGTACCCTTTTAGTGTTCTATAATTTTCATATTACAAGGCTCTGAATATATATACGCTGAGAATACAGATAATCTAAAAAAAGATGAGCCTGAAAATACACTCTCAGAAGCCTGTAAAACAAAACCAAAGAGGAACTTATTTATAGGACTGATTCAACATGTCGGATTTATCCACCTCCATACATTTTCATTTGGGCCATCTGTAATTCTATTTCTAGAATACTTAATTGCACTTTTTCAATTATAAAACTTGGGGGTACATTATTCAATTATGAAACATGGGATTGTAATAATCCCCTCAGTATATACCTAATTTATTTACTTTTTAACTTTATAGTGATGTGTGGCCATATGTTGCAGATACCTTTAATCCTAAAAGCATTAGCTAGTGACTATTTTCTGTACTTGTATAATGTCAAACAGCTGGATAAAACTGAGAATTTCAGTCACTCTTTTGGAGTTCTTTTTAATTGAGGTCACAAATACTGATATCTGGCCATGTCCAAGTGTGGTAGAAGTAATCAGCTGTACACCAGGATCCTTTCCCTCTTTTCTTGGGCGCAAAGCTTAAGCATGTTATCCAGCCTGCTTTGCAGTTAGGTAGGGACAAATGACTGAATTTCAGCTAATGGAAAGTGAATGGAACAAACGTGTGCCATTTTAAGGCCTTAACCATAAAAGTCTCCCATATTCAGCACTCCATATTTTCCCCTTTCAGCTAAACAGGGTGGTGACCACAACCCCTACCCCAGAACAAACATAGAAGCCACTTGTTAAAGATGATGGAGGTATTGTTACCTGCATCTCTCATTGTTTGTGTGGAGCGGTGGAGAGCGACTTCCTCAATCCCACCTCCAACTTTTCCGCCGTTAAACTGCCCCACGAGTAACAAAATGTCTTATTTTGCTCATTCTTTACATGTTAGAATTGATTTATTTTCATAGCCCAGGTGACCTACACTCTAGGTGAGTGAATTTTTTCAATTCTTGGATAATATTTTCATTTGGTTCATTTTCTTTCAAGGATTCAATTCCATATCAGTTTTTCACTTCCTTGAGGAACATCACTGGGGACTGTGAGAATGTGCCTTGCAGACCTCTCCGCTTCAGGGAGAGGACTTAACCAAGGGCCCCAAACTGCTTTTGGAAATCCATCACCTCATTTGAGTTGAGGACGTGTCTGCCATAGCTGCTCACAAACAGTGAATAAGCATGGCAGGGATACTAAGGCCAATCTGTTCCTGGAGGACCCGAGCTATCTCCAACAGCTGACTTTGGCTTAAAGACACCACAAAGGCTTTAGCAAACTGAACCTTCCTGAGACCGCAGGGCAGTTTAGGATATGTCCCCTCTATTGCCATCTCTATCTTACCTTCATCCAGTATAAAACTTGCACAGTGATCTGATGGCTCTCCTAGACTTACTAGCTGCTCCAGGCTTAACTGGTTCCTTCTCTCTTTGCTTTCATGCAGGTATTCCTCCTAATATAGATACTAGGATATTTATTTATTTGTATGTAAACCTTGACATAGTCCCTAATTGGCAGCTGTTTCTCAGTGGGCTAAAAGTATTGCAGACCCCATCTATTAACAAACAGCATGTGCCATTTGCTACCTGGATATATTTATTAGTTTCCTAGGGCTGCTGTAACAAAATACAACACACTTGGTGGCTTAAATAATCAGAATGTATTGTCTCACAGTTTTAGAAGCTGAAAGTCCAAGATGAAGGTATTGGCAGGGTTGGATCGTTCTGAGGGCTGTGAGAGAGAATCTATTCCAAGTCTCCCAGCTTCTGGTGGCTGGGGGGCAATCTTTGGTGTTCTTTGGCTTACAGATATATCACCGCAATCTGTGTCTTCTTCTTTATGTGACGTTCTCGCTGTGTGTGTCTGTGTCCAAATTCTTCTTTATATAAGGACACCAGTCATATTGGATTAAGGCTCATCCTAGTGATCTCACCTTGATTTGATTGTAAGGACCCTGTTTCACATGAGGTCACATTCAGAGGTGCTATGTGTTAGGACTACAGCATGTATTTTTTTTGATCGGGCGCAACTCAACCTATAACCAAACTATTAACCAGTCAATCACAAGATTATGTTTCCCATATGCTTAGAAATAGCAAATGACACACTCATGGAACCACCTTTTTTTTGTAGCAGAGGTCTTAACATGATAAAATCCATAGGTTATATTAGCAACATGGTTAAACATAGTTCGCCAATCCACTGAAATTATTATCCATGATACAGTTTTCAATAGAAAATTGTAGAATACAAATAAAATATCAACCCAAGAGGGAAAACCATGCAAATAAATTGCTGACGAAACACTGCAATGGTTAATTTTGTGTGTCAATTTGAGCCACGAGGTGCCTACATATCTCATCAAACTGGGTGTTTCTGTGAGGGTGTTAACAGAAGAGAGTAGCATTTGAATAAAACAGATGGCCCTCCCCAATGTGGGTGGGTATCAACCAATCCACTTAGGACCCGAATAGATCAAAAAAGCAGAAGGTTAGACTCATTCTCCCTCTGCCTAACTGCTGGAGCTGAGCTATCAATCTTTTGCTTTGTGTGCTTTATTCTCAGGCCTTCGGACACTGACTGGATTCCACAGAATCAGCTTTCTGGTACTGAGGCCTTTAAACTACACAGCCCTGGCTTCCCTGGGTATCCAGCTTACAGAAGGCAGATCATGGGACTTCTCAGCTTCCATAATTATGTGAGTCATCACCTTATAATCAATTCCTTTTGATCTATCTATCCCTCTACCTATCCCTCTATCTATCATCTAATCTATTGGTTTTGTTTCTCTGGAAAACCCTGACTAATACAGATGTTGGTAACAGGATTGGTTCTAGAGGAATAGAATTTTAAGGATGAGTTTTCTAAATTGGTTTTGGGATTCTGGAATTGTCTCTGTAATCTTATTAGATTTGAATCTGCTAATGACCTTATTTCTAGTAGTAAAGAGAGCACTTGTAGTCCATGGTTGGAACTGGATGGAAAATATCTCTATTGGATACTCCTAGTCAATGACTTATGAAGCAAATTTCTGGGGATTGTGCACGTGGTACTTTTAAATATTTTTGGAAAGCTAATTATTATAATGACATTGATTGCTTGCTCCTAATGTTGCTGGATGAAGTGATGAAAGAAAAAGATGAGCTCAGGAATTCAAATTCCTAGCAAAAGTGCTGTATGTGTAATAGTAATGTGCTGTATGTACAATAATGATAATGATTTGTAACATGATTGAACAGCAACCATATGTCAAGTTTGTGATTACTACTATGCACAGATTATCTCATTTATTCCTTTATGAGAAGGCATTGCCATTCTCATCTGATAGATAACAAAAATGTGTGTGCTTCTGTTTGTGCCTTTAAGGAGATCCATATCTCTTGTAAACACAGGGCTGAGATTGCTGAAAATTAAAAGTATAATCTCATCTTTTGACTAGCTAAATTACAGTGCAAGTTGAACTCCCAACCCTAAAGCTGTCCACTGTTAAAATGAAAATATTGACTGGGAAAGAATGGAATCCTATATACTGAAATGGAGACATGTAGGAAGATGCGATGAAGCTAGGGACATTGAGTCCCTAAAATTTGATGAGTCTTTTCTGCCAGTGGAAGAAGTCTCCACAGCTTGTGGAGTGGAAGTAGTCTTCTCATCCCCAGTAGTAGCCGCCTTTCTACCCTCATCTAAGAAGATTAATTCTGCATTGCCTGGGGAAACTTAAAGGCCTCACCAGAAGTAGTTTATATGCAAGACAAGGCTGATTCTCTTCAGAACCCACACCTAACACCTCTTTTTGCTTCTAGACCTGTAACTAAACTCAAACCCAGCAGACCCCAAAGGTGAGGTAAAAAAAATGTGGCCCATTAGGAGGTGCACTATACTCCAAAAGAACTACTTGAATTTTCTAATTTATATAGACATAAACCTGAAGAATATGTGTGGGATGGATGCTAAGGGAATAGAACAATGGTGAAAGGAGCATAAAGTTGGACCAGTTCAATGTTGATATGGGCTCACTAAGGAAAGATTCTGCATTTAATGTTGCAGCTCAGGGAGTTAGAAAGAGCCCTAATTTTCTTGGTTGGTTGGCTGAAACATGGACCAAAAGATGGCCCACCATAAGCAAATTAGAAATGCCTGACCTGCCTTGATTTAATACGGAGATGCAAAGGCTTAGGAGGATTGTTATGTTAGAGTGGATTTGTCATCTAAAACATACTCACCCACACAGGGAGGATCCAGAAAACATTTTTCCCTGATACTGTGAGAAATAAATTTGTGGAAGGGGTCCCAGAATCCTTAAAAAGCTTTTTGTTTTCCATAGGCCAGACCTTATACAGCTGTCCCTTGGGATACATAGGGGATTTGTTCCAGAACTTCCTGCATATACTAGTGTCTTGCATTCAACCCTGTGGAGCTCCTAAGATATAAAAAGTTGGTCATCTAAATAGACGGGTTTTACTTTCCATGAATACCGTATCTTCAATTGCATTTGGTTGCTAATGTCAAATCTGTAGATAGTGGAGTGCAAAGTATACATTGAAAAAAAATCTGCATATAAGTGAACCCATACAATTCAAACCCATGTTGTTCAAGGGTCAACTGAAGTAGGAAATGGAGCCATTCAGTTTGGAAGCCTACATGCAATAGGAGTAATTCTATTCTGGGAGTAATAAAAGTAATTGGATGTAAGTGGAGGCAGGCACTCAATGACCAAAGGCAAGGTGGGCATGGTTACTGTAATGGACAGCAAAGGCAAAGCAGCAATTGGATAGTCTGATTTGTGCAGACCTATGGCATTGATTTATCGATTATGGTATTCCTACAATAATCAATTAGTCAAATAGATAGGAAGCCTACTAAAGTCTTACTTGATCTGTATATGCAAAAAGTTCTAAGTCAAGTGAACAAAATTCTAACCCGAATCATGAAAACAGACTTCATACCTGACAGGCCATAGACTTCAGAAAAGAAAAAAATGTCATGACCCTTTAATGAGGTCTTGGGCCTGTTTACAGACTCAGAACCCCTTGAATGAAGGGGAGGCTAGGAACCTATTAGGAAGGATTCTGATACAGTATCAAAAATTTATACTGTCAATCATTATCCTACCCTTCTCCACAGGCACATATGGTATTTTACAAAGGTAACTGTGTACTGAAGAAGAGGAAATAATCAAACCTTTCAGGACATACCAGACACTGGCTTTTAACTGACACCAATTCCAGGAGACCCAAAACATCACTGTGGCCTATCAATCAGAATAGGAGTTTAGGGAGGTCAGGTGATCAGTAAAGTTTTAGCTCAGGTTCATTGCACAGTGGGTCCAGAGGGTCTGTCAATCCATTCTGTGTTTATTTCTTCAGTTCCAGAAGGCAAAATTGGAATAGATATATTCAGCAGCTGGCAATATCCCCACATTGGTTTCCTGACCTGTGGAGTGAGGGCTATTATGGTGGGAAAGGCTAAGTGGAAATCAATAAAAAATCCTTCTACCTACAAAAATAGTAAACAAAAAAGCAATACCACATTCCTGGATGGATTACAGAAATTAGTGCCACCAAAATTTACTTGAAAGATGCAGGGGTGATGATCCTCACCACATCTCCATTCAACTCTACTATTTGATCTGTGCAAAAGCCAGATGGGTCTTAGAGAATGAAAATACAGGCTTAACCAGGCAGTGAGTATAATTGCAGCTGTTCTATCAGATATGGTTTCTTTGCTTAAACAAATTAACACATATCTGTTATGCAGCTATGGATCTGGCAAATGTTTTTTTCTTGACACCTGTTTGTAAAGATCACCAGAAGCAGTTTGATTTCAGTCGGCAAAGCCAGCGATACACTTCTGCTGTCCTACCTCTGATATATATTGACTTTCCAGCCCTATGTCATAATTCAGTTTGCAGGGATCTTTATCTCCTTTTCCTTCAAAAATATATCATAGTAGTTCATTATATTGATGGCATTATGCTGATTGGACTTACTGAGCAACACATAACAACTATTCTAGTCTTACTGGTAAGGGATTTGCTTATCAGAGAGTGGGAAATATATGTAACAAAAATTCGGAGGCCTTCTACTTCAGGGAAATTTCTACAGGTCCAGTGGTGTGGGAAATGTCAAGATATTTATTCTATGGTAAAGAATAGGTTGTTGCATTTGGCCCCTCCTGCAACCAAAACAGAGGCACAGTGGCTAGTGGGCCTATTTGGATTTTGGATGCAACCTATTTCTCATTTGGGTGTGTTACTCTGGCCCATTTACTGAGTAACCTGACAAGTTTCTAGTTTTGAGTAAAGACCCAGAATAGGAAAAGACTCTGTAACAACTCCAGTCTACTGTACAAGCTGCTCTGTCACTGGAGTCGTATGATCCAGCAGATCCAATGATGTTTCAAGTATCAGTGAAAGACAGGAATGCTATTTGAAGACTTTGGAAAGCTCTGATAGGATTTGGAGCAAAGCCCTGACACCTTCCCCAGATAGCTACTCTTCTTTTGAGAAACAGTCCTTGACTTCCCACTGGTCCTTAATAGAGAATAAGTGCTCTTAACCATGGGCCACCAGGTTATGCAACGTGAGCTGCTCTTTATGAACTGGGTATTATCTGACTCACCAACCCATAAAGTTGAACATGCACAGCCACATTCCATCCTCAAACAAAAGTGATATATATGTGATCAGGTCTAAGCAGGTCCTGAAGGCAAAAGTTACATATAGAAATGACTGTCTTAGTCCATTTGTGTTGCTGTAAAGGAATACCTAAAGCTGGGTAAATTGTGAAGAAAAGAGGTTTATATAGCTCACCATTCTGCAAATTATTCAAGAAGCATGGCACCAGGGTCTGCATCTAGTGAGGGCTTCAGGCTGCTTCCACTCATGGTGGAAAGAGTAGGAGAACCAAGCATGTGCAGAGATAACAGGAAAAGAGAAGAAGGAGGAGAGAAAAACTAAGGAAGCTAGTCTTTTTAACAACCTGATCTCTCAGGAACTAAGAGTGAAAACTTACTCATGAACATGAGAACAGCACCAAGCCGTTCATGAGGGTTAAGCTCCTATGACCCAAATACCTCCCATTAGGCCCCACATCCAATATTAGGGATCAAATTTCACCATGAGATTCTGGGAGACAATCATCCAACTTACAGCAATGGCCTAAATGCCCATGGTCTCCACTCTGGTTCCAATGTTTTCTATTTCTCAGCCTTCACGTATGGCCTCATGAGGAGTACTCTACTGTCAGGTGAGTAAAGAATAGAAGACTTTGGCCAGGTTTACAGATGGTTCTGCATGATATGCAGTTACCACTCAAAAGTGGACAACTAGAGCCCTGCAGCCCCTGTGTGGGACATCCCTGAGGGACTGGAGTGAAGGGAAATCCTTCCAATGGACAAAAATTCAAATGGTGTACCTGGTTGTTTACTTTGCTTGAAAAGAGAAAAAGTTGGATATTCTATCACAACTGCAGCCAATGGTTTGGCTGGATGACCAGGGACTTGAAAGAAATATGATTGGAAAACTGGCAATGGGGACATTTGAGGAAGAGTTACGTGGGCAAAAAATGTGAATATATTTCTATGCCATATAAGTGCTCACTAAGGGGTGATCTCAGTAGAGAAAGAGTTTAATAAGTGATTAAAATGACCC
Organism: Colobus angolensis palliatus; assembly: GCF_000951035.1. NCBI lineage: Eukaryota > Metazoa > Chordata > Mammalia > Primates > Cercopithecidae > Colobus > Colobus angolensis. The sequence goes on along the minus strand of NW_012113475.1, from coordinate 7,513,791 downwards.
TTTCTGAGGAAACCAGTCAACCTCTTTAGCCACATTGCATTGCTCAATGGGTTCATGAACAAAGTGGTCATGGTGGAAGGGATGGAGGATATGCTTGTGCTCAGCAACATGGACTTTCACTTAACAAGGCTGAGAGTGATGAATGTCCAATCCAGCAACAGAGAACAACACTGAGTCCCTTGTATGGCATGAGTCTTGTGGGTGATCAACTAACTACCTTCTGACAAATTAATTACATTGGATTTCTTCTGTCATAGAAGGGCAATATTTTGTTCTTACTGAAATAGACACTTATTCTGATTAGAGATTTTCCTTCCCTGCACAAAATCCTTATGCCCAAATTCCCAACTGTGTGCCACAATCAGGCCACTGAAGTCTAGCCTGGGAGACAAAGAAAGATTCTAACAAAGAAGACAAATAGAAGAGAAAAGAGAAAAGAGAAGAGAGAAGAGACGAGATGAGATGAGACGAGAAGAACTGGCTATGAAGACTGAATACATGTGGGGTTAAGGAAGAAAATACTCTTCTCAGCACCACATCACACTTATTCTAAAATTGACCACATATTGGAAGTAAAACACTCCTCAGCAAATGCAAAAGAATGGAAATCGTAACAAACAGTCTCTCAGAGCACAGTGCAATCAAATTAGAACTCAGGATTAAGAAACTCTCTCAAAACCACACAACTACAAGGAAATGGAACAACCTGCTCCTGAATGACTACTGGGTAAATAACAAAATTAAGGCAGAAATAAATAAGTTCTTTGAACATTGTGTACAAAGACACAATGTGCAAGAATGTCTGGGACACAGCCAAAGCAGTGTCTAGAGGGAAATTTATAGCACTAAATGCCCACAGGAGAAGTGGAAAAGATCTAACATCGACACCCTGACATCACAATTAAAAGAACTGGAGAAGCAAGAGCAAACACATTCAAAAGCTAGTAGAAGGCAAGAAATAACTAAGATCAGAGCAGAACTGAAGGAGATGGACACATGAAAACCCTTCAAAAAATCAATCCAGGAGGTGGCTTTTAAAAATTTAACAAAATAGATAGACCACTAGCCAGACTAATAAAGAAGAAAAGAGAGAATAATCAAATAGACACAATAAAAAATGATAAAGGGGATATCACCACTGATACCACAGAAATACAAGCTACCATCAGAGAATAATGTAAACACTTCTACGTAAATAAACTAGAAAATCTAGAAGAAATGGATAAATTCCTGGACACATACACTCTCCCAAGACTAAACCAGGAAGAAGTTGAATCCCTGAATAGACCAACAACAAGTTCTGAAATTGAGGCAGTAATTAATAGCCTACCACCCAAAAAAGGCCCAGGACCAGACAGATTCACAGCCAAATTCTACCACAGGTACAAAAAGGAGCTGGTACAATTCCTTCTAAAACTATTCCAAACAATAGAAAAAGAGGGAAACCTCCCTAACTCATTTTATGAGGCCATCATCATCCTGACACGAAACCTGGCAAAGACACAACAAAAAAAGAATATTTCAGGCCAATATCCCTGATGAACATTGATGCAAAAATCCTCAATAAAATACTGGCAAACCAAATCCAGCAGCACATCAAAAAGCTTATCCACCACAATCAAGTTGGCTTCATCCCTTGGATGCAAGCCTGGTTCAAGATATGCAAATAAATAAATAGAATCCATCCCATAAACAGAACCAATGACAAAAAGCACATTATTATCTCAATAGATGCAGAAAAGGCCATCGATAAAATTCAACAGCCCTTCATGCTAAAAACTCTAAATAAACTAGGTATTGATGGAACGTATCTCAAAATAATAAGAGCTATTTGTCACAAATCCACAGGCAATATCATACAGAATGGGCAAAAACTGGAAGCATTCCCATTGAAACCTGGCACAAGAAAAGGATGTCCTCTCTCACCACTCTTACTCAACATAGTATTGGAAGCTCTGGCCAGGACAATCAGGCAATAGAAAGAAATAAAGCATATTCAAATAGGAAGAGAGGAAGTCAAATTGTCTCTGTTTCTAGATGACATGATTGTATATTTAGAAAACCCCATCATCTCAGCCCCAAATCTCCTTACACTGATAAGCAACTTCAGCAAAGTCTCAGGATACAAAATCAATGTGCAGAAATCACAAGCATTCCTATACACCAATAATAGACAAACAGCCAAATCATGAGTGAGCTCCCATTCACTTTAACTACAAAGAGATTAAAATACCTAGGAATACAGTTTACACAGGATGTGAAGGGCCTCTTCAAGGAGAACTACAAACCACTGTTCAAGGAAATAAGAGAGAACACAAACAAATGGAAAAACATTCCATGCTCATGAATAGGAAGAATCAATATCATGAAAATGGTCGTAGTGCCCAAAGTAATTTATAGATTCAATACCTTCTCTATCAACCTACCACTGACTTTCAGGTTTAGAAAAAACTACTTTAAATTTCATATGGAACCAAAAAAGAGCCCGTATAGCCTAGATAGTCCTAAGCAAAAAGAACAATGCTGGAGGCATCACACTACCTGACTTCAAGGCTACCCTAACAAAAACAGCATGGTACTGGTACCAAACAGATATATAGACCAATGGAACAGAACAGAGGCCCCAGAAATAACATCACACATCTACAACCATCTGATCTTTGATAAACCTGACAAAAGCAAGCAATCGGGAAAGGATTTCCTATTTAATAAATGGTGTTGAGAAAACTGCCTAGCCACATGCAGAAAGCTGAAACTGGACCCCTTCCTTACATTTTATACAAAAATTAACTCAAGATGAATTAAAGACTTAAATGTAAGACCTAAAACCATAAAAACCCTAGAAGAAAACCTAGGCAATACCATTCAGGACATAGGCATAGGAAAGGACTTCATGACTAAAACACCAAAAGCAATGGCACAAAAGCCAAAATAAACAAATGGGATCTAATTAAACTAAAGAGCTTCTGCACAGCAAAAGAAACTACCATCAGAGTGAACAGGCAACATACAGAATGGGAGAAAAGTTTTGCAATCTGTCCATCTGACAAAAGGCTAATATCCAGAATTTACAAGGAACTTAAACAAATTTACAAGAAAGAAAAAAAACAACATATCAAAAAATGGGTGAAAGATACGAACAAACACTTCTCAGAAGAAGACATTGATGTGACCAACAAACATGAAAAAAGCTCATCATCACTGGTGATTAAAGAAATGCAAATCAAAACCACAATGAAGTATCCTCTCACACCAATTAGAATGGTGATCATTAAAAAGTTAGGAAACAACAGGTGCTGGAGAGGATGTGGAGAACTACAAATGCTTTTAAACTGTTGATGGGAGTGTAAATTATTTCAACCATTGTGGAAGACAGTGTGGCAATTCCTCAAGAATCTAGAACCAGAAATATCATTTGACCCAGCAATCCCATTACTGGGTATATACCCAAAGGATTATAAATTGTTCTGCTATAAAGACGCGTGCACCATATGTTTACTGCGGCACTATTCACTATAGCAAAGACTTGGAAGCAACCCAAATGTCCATCAATGATAGACTAGATTAAGAAAATGTGGCACATATACACCGTTGCATACTATGCAGCCATAAAAAAGGGTAAGTTTATGTCTTTTGCAGGGACATGGATAAAGCTGAAAACCATCATTCTCAACAAACTAACACAAGAACAGAAAACCAAACACTGCATGTTCTCACTCATAAGTGGGAGTTGAACAATGAGAACACATGGACACAGGGAAGGGAACATCACACACACACTAGGGCTTGTTGGTGGGGTGAGGGGCTAAGAGAGGGATAGCATTAGGAGAAATACCTAATGTATATGACAGATTGATGGGTCCAGCAAACTACTATGGCACGTGTATACCTATGTCATAAATCTGCATGTTCTGCACATATATCCCAGAACTTAAAGTATAATAAAAATAAAAATAAAAAACGAAGTTAACTTTGGAGTTCTAATTTGGGCAAATGAGCACATTGTAAAGCATGTAGTATAACAGGAAAGAAAAACAGTTCTTACTCATCTACAACATCAGGTTTATTGAAAATAAAAATGTATTTCCTATTTGTTATTAAATTTATCACAAAAGTTGTTTTATTATTGTCACTAGAATAGGGAAGGATTTAATAGGTTTTTACTATTGTGTGTGTTTGTACCTAAGGAGAAAAGTCTTTTGTGTAAAGAATAGCAAAATTACTAACAGATCTTAGAGGCCTTTGTATTGTTTAAACAAATCCTCAACGCTAATTTGACATAGATGATTTCATAAGCATGTTCTCTTCAGAATATGTCCCAATGTACATCAGAGTACTTCCTATGCATAGCCAGAAGTAAATTTTCAATCATTTGCTAATTTCTCACTTGCTGTATTTTCTTTTAGAAAAGGTAAACACTTTTTCTGATAAACAAAATGTTTTGAAGCGAATAGCTAATTTTTAAAATCCAGAATCTCCACTAGCATATTCAGACTAGCTCAAGATTGATTTTTAAATAGCAAGCACTTTTAAATCTATGAGAGAAGGAAAGGGGAGGTGAGTGGAGGGTAGGGAGAGACAGAAAGAAAAGAAGAAAGGAACGAAGGAAAGAAGGAAGAAAGGGACGGAGGGAGGAAGGGAAGGAGAAAGAAACAGGTAGAGGGTATATATCAGAATATATATAACTTTTTACTCGGAGGAACACTTTAAAATACACACAATATGCCATATGGTGAGGGCCTATTATTCCATACTATTTAAGCAGAAGGACTTAAAACATGTAATGTATTGCTTTCTGCCTATAATACAAAAAGTTCAGCCAAAAACTGATAATTACATGGGGAAATAAAATATTCTTGGTGGGGGGAAGACAAACTTCAAATTCCACCATACAGAGAAAGAGATTGAGTACACTGTGAATGTTAAATTAATCTGGAATGAAAGCATCATAGATCTCTTAAAAACACTAAGTACTTAGTACAGGTAAAATAGTCAATTTTTGTACAGAGAGTACTTCTGTAGCAGTCCAAGTGGTGCTTATGGTAACTTAGAGCTAAAATGACGTTTCCTCAGCTATTATGAATTGCATCTCTATGACAAAAATGTGTTCCTTTAAAGACTGAGCTGGTAGAGTTTCCAATGTGTATAACATACGTTTTCTATACTGGAGAGAAAAAGTGCCTCGGCTTATATGAAAATCCTCCCTTCACTGCATCCTAAACTTGCAAAAGATAAACCAATAAGCTTTAAAAATAAATAAAAATGCCATAAAATAACAGCTCATAAATAAAGGCTGCCCTATTGCTCCTAGCACCCGAGAACGATTCTAAGTTGCTGTTTCCTGTTCTATGCAAAGTAAGAAGAATGGATATTCCAATCCTTGTAAGCACACTGTCTTTGTGGGGAAGGATATGTTTAAATAAATATGTTTGTTCTGATTGAGTTAATGCAAATAAGGTGTGTTGCTGTAGCAGGAGTTGGCTACACACATACAGGGGTAATTTACAAAGATAATAGAGCATAGGACATAACACATGCTCAAGAGTCACACTACTCCCATCCAAATCTAGGCTCTACCATTTACTAAAAATTGTTGCTCAAAATCCTCATGCCCCAGTTTCCTCATCTTGAAGAAGGAAGTGATAAAAGTTACCTATCTCAAAGTATTTCTGGAAGTATTAAAACATGCATTTCTCATCAGTATTTCTCAACTCCAGTGCTATTGGCATTGGGGGCTAGAAAATTCTTTTTTGCAGGGGGCTGTCGTGTGCATCATAAAATATTTAGCAACATTCCTGAACCCTTACTAGATGCCAGCAGCATCCCCACAGGGGTGTGACAACATGCAAAAGATTCAGATTTTGCCAAATGTCCCGTGGGGGTCAAAGTCTCCCCAGTTGAGAACTATTCATACACAGAAAGTGCTTACGGATATGGACATAATAAGGATGCGATAAATACTAACTAATAATGACAGGATTCCTACTTGATACTTTCAGAAAGCACTCCATCTTATGAGAAGAAATAAAAGTCAAAGTTATCTTCCAGAGAAAACCATAATTCAATACCCCCCACACCCATTTCCCCACTTGCTGCACAAAAAGAAACACTATAAAGAATATTTTATCAGCATTCAATAAACTTTTCTACTTCTAAAATACACACACACACACACATATCCTTGTTTTCATAAAGGCTATTTCTTAACTTTCTTGTTCTCACTTCTCCTAAATAAGTTCTCGAATTCATCTTTGTTTATCCATCATTGAAAGACTGGTATTGACTTAGTGCCTACTGTTACCCCTTCTGAAGCTCCATTCCCTTTCTCTGGAAATTCTCACCAATGTTGACTCCTTCCCAATGAGTTGGTGGCTTAAACTTCTCAGTCAGACCACTCGCCTCCATTCCAGATTAATATTTCTAATTGAGTAGATCAAAAGAACAACCAACTGAAAATGCACTCGTATTACGGTTGTACCCTAGTCTCTAGGCTTCTGAAGTTTATGTTTGGTATTTAATATTCAAGGAAAGTTATGTGAACCCACATGCCACACAATGGTAGATAGCCAAATTCCCTCCTCAGTATGTTTAAAATTTCTTCTAAGTGAGAAAGGTACATATACTCTCTAGGCAGTCATTTCTTGTTTACAATTCCATTTCCCGATCCAGTTCTCTTTTCATCTTACTTCTGTCTACTCTTCTAAATCTCTTTTGTTTAAAGAATGAACAAAATGTTGCTTTTGTGAAGTAGCAAGAAGCATAATCCTGTTGTTTTTAAGACTCTTTTACCAAAGACTTGAGGATAACAAAATGAAAATAAAGCAAAAACACAAAATCATTAAAAGCTGCATAATAGCTGCTCTTTCCAAGGTTCATAAGCCACCCCTTCCATTGAAAAAGTCTGGTGCTTACCATCTCTCTTCACATTGTTACCAGGTTTCTGTTCTTCCCTCTCAGACTGTTTTCTTTCCAATTATTTCATCCCTCACTCACCCTGGCTAGAACATAGAAGTCAACTTTGGTTTTCTACCTCTCATTTTCTATCATAAAATTCTGTAAAATCTACCTTTCCAAAATCAAATTTTTGCCTCTGCTTTTCCCTTTGTATTCCCAATGAATTAATTTGAATCCACTTACTCAAATTATTATAATTTCCTATTTCTGTCCATTTATATGAGATGTCCAATAGGCAGATATATATGGAAAAAGTTATATTGGGGTGGGAGGAAAGGGAGATAGGGTGAAGATGGCTAACGGGTACAAGATATGTTTTTGAAGTGATGAAAATATGCAAAAATTAGATTGTGGTGATGGTTGCATAACTCTGAATACACTAAAATCTTTTAATTTTACCCTCTATAATGGTGAATTATATCTCAATAAAGCTAATTAAATAAAACCCAAGGGATAAAAAAAAAAAAGGTAGTCTGAGGTTTCACACTACTTGCAAGCAAACCAGTTAGCCTGCCACAGACTCAAGGATGATGGCAAAAGATACAGCATTCCTGGGTCAGAGACAAAGGACCTTATTACTCATAGCACGGCAAAAACCATGAACATCATCACATATGCCTCAGTTCCCCTTGCTCCTAAGTTTCATGGGGTGACACAAACAGACCTAGATGGATATATGCAAATGTTAGGTTACAGTACATAAATGGAATCCCAAGCTTCAGGAATCTCAACCTTTTATAATGGACACTAACCCTGCCTCCTTTGTTCCTTGCTCCAGTGAAAGACATAATCTCTATCTCCCAAGACTGTAAGCAAACCTGCCCTTTGCTCTGGAGGAAGATACTGTAGTTTCCAAGGCTATTTTGCTGTAAAAACATACTTGAAAAGATGGTCCAAAATGAGGGGCAATCAGTGCCTCATTCATTTAGACATGTAGAAACATGAGAGATCCATGAAAAATTGTTCCCAAATAGATGGTAACTCAAAAATTTTCCATAGCAAGAGAGAATATTAAAAATCAAATCTGGAGTGAGACCCAAAACAAAAGCCCAAGACAGTCTTATATTTATCATTATACTGATACATAAGGCAGATGGAAAGCGGAGTATAAAATATGGGGAAGGATGAAGTGAAGAACTGTGAAAATCAAGACAGGAGAATAGATAGAGTATTGGGCAGATAACATGGAGTGATTCTGGATATTTAGTTGATTGTTATTCTTTATAAGATCTGCTGTATTCTCTATGAAGTTTTAAGAAAGCTGTCAGGATACGGCCTCAAAATGTACTGTACAGTGGTCTAACTAGCTACTCAGGCTGCAGTCACACGTCTCCTAGTTTTTTGTTTTTGTTTTTGAGGCTGGAGTGCAGTGGCCTGATCATAGCTGACTGCAAACTCAAACTCCTGGGCTCAAAGAGTCTTCATGCCTCAGCCTGTTAAGTAGCTAGGACTATAGGCATGCACCATCAAGCCCAGCTAATTTTTTATTTTTTGTAGAGATGAGGTCTCACTATGTTGCACAGGCTGACCCTGAACTCCTGGCCTCATGCAATCCTCCCACCTCAGCCTTCCACAGTAATGGGATTACAATCATAAGCCACAGTGCTCAGCCTCTCATAGTTTTAAAATATGGCTCTACTACTATCACTCCCTTTAACATAAAGTTCACACTTCTTATAACCCTTGTATTCTTTCTTTAATAAGGGAGCATCTTCCTAAAATAAAGGCAGTCCTTCATATCAAAAATCCACCACTCACTGATGCATGGAGGAAATTTATATTTAGCATCAAGTTTGTTGTCCATATATTGCAATATTTTCTGATCTTTTACATTGATACCCTGTCTAGGAAACCTAGCCAACATTCAACTAATGAATAAAGATTACAGAAACAGAACTGAATTAATTAAAATTCCATTGTTCCACTTTCTTTGAGCATACAAATGTGGCCCCTTCTTGGTCAGTCTGTCAAGACAAAAGAATATTAAGGACGAAAGCAGTAAAATAGTGGAGGAAGTAAAATATATTTAGTTTCATTTTGTGCCTTTATACAAAAACTACAGTTTCCTTGTCATTTCAATGGGTAGAATGTTTTAAGGCTAATTTACCCTATCTGCAGCAATCATTCCTGGTTTTCTCTGCCATCTGTAATCCAGGCCTAAATCACTTTATCATATCACAATTCCTTTTAATGTAATTGCTTCATTCCCTTTATATTATAGCCTAAAAGCTCTCTTTTACAAAGCTACCTAATGATTGAATTAAGTCCCTGTTTAACCAGATGTATCCATTTTTGAATGGCTTAATTCTATCTTCATGAAAGAGAAAGTAATATTTTTCATAGAATAAAATTGAAAGTCTGAAAATTTGGCCACAACCAATGAAAGCAGAAATAAAATTAGCCAAGAAGAATGTGTTCTCTAATTTAATTAAATTTTAATCCTTTGAATTCCCTGATAGTAATTTGGATCTCTTTCACAACGTTGACTGTAGAGAAAACATTCTTCACTTCCATGAACCAAAGGCCTGAGAAGGTTGTTTATTCATTAGATTTTGTGGGGTTTTTTCCCCCTTTTCTTTCCTTCTTTTTGAGACAGAATTTCTCTCTTGTTGCCGAGGCTGGAAAGCAGTGACGCGATCTCAGCACACTGCAACTTCCACCTCCCGAGTTCAAGCGATTCTCCTGCCTCAGCCTCTCGAGTAACAGGATTACAGGCATCCACCACCATGCCCAGCTAATATTTTGTATTTTTAGTAGAGACGGGGTTTCACCATGTTGGCCAGGCTGGTCTGGAACTCTTGACCTCAGGTGATCCACCTGCCTTGGCCTCCCAAAGTGGTGGTATTACAGGCATGAGCCACCACACTGGCCATTTTTTTTTTTTTTTTTTTTTTTTTTAGTTCCTGAGGGTAATTTCTAAACATGTTTTATATTCTATTTCACCATTCTCCACATATTGGACATCCCAGTCCCCCTGAATATACGTTAGAAAAGATAGTACAATAAATACCACCTGCGTGTGATATTATTTTCATGTAATGGGTAATCACCATGCATCACCAAATATCTTCTAATATGCAGAGGTAACAGAATTCAAAATTACATATCCCTGTCTTTAAGAATCTGAATGTGAATACAATTTTGGTCCTGCCTATTAGATTCATATGATAAATATATGAGACCTTAATTTGCGTTAACAAGAAGATAGAGGCAGAATACGATGTGCCTGCTTTGCTAGCATAGATTGTGGTTAGAAATTTGAGGTTCCTGAATCAATGGTTGCTCCTTAATTCAATGAGGAGCTTCCAATTTCACCAGGTTTTTGCTGATTGGATGAAAGAGTTAAGGCAACAAGGTCCTGGAGATGACAGATCCATTACATACTTCTGCTTCTAAATGTGCTGAACATGGTAGAAGCACTGACAACTTTGGTGGCTTAATTCTGTGATATGATTTTGAAAGTTAATCATGGAATTATCACAGCTGCACTTCTTTGTTCTTTCCTGATATTATGTAAAGTCACAGGCACCCATGAAGCTGACTGAGGTAAATAAAAGCATTTTAAAAAATCAGTTATCATTAAAGAAATTTCATTATATGCAGAAATTTAAGAATCATAAAATAAATAAGTAGAAGTGCATCAATTCAAAAAGCAGCCTATGGAATGGGAGAAAATATTTGAAACCATATACCCAATAAGAGGTTAGTATCCAACGTGTGTAAGAAATTCATACAGCTGAATGGCAAAAACCCAGTCCAATTAAAAATGAACAAAAGACCTGAATAGACAATTTTATAAAGAAGACGTACAAAAGGCCAAGAGTTGTGTAAAAACATGCTCAACGTCACTAATAATCAGGGAAATGTAAATTAAAACCACAATGAGATAGCACCTGACACCTGTTGGGATAGGTATTATCAAGAAGTAAAAAGGTAAAAAGTGTTACTAAAGATGTGGAGAAAAGGGAACCATTATATATTGTTGGTGGGATTGTAAATTAGTACCGCCATTATGGAAAACTGTACAGAGATTCCTCAAAAACTTAAAAATAGAACTGCCTTATGATCCAGAAATCCCACTACAGGATATATATCCAAAGGAAATGAAATCACAGTCTTGAAGAGGCATCTGCACTCACATGTTCATTATGGCATCATTCATCCTAGCTAAGATATGGAAACAATGTAAATATCCATCAGTAGGCAAATGGACAAAGATGTGATACATAAAGGCAATGCAATATCAGCCTTAAAAAAGAAATAAATCCTGCCATTTGTGACAATATGTGAGGACATTATGCTAGGTGAAATAAGTCAGTCATAGAGTGACAAATACCGTGTGATCTCACTAATGGATAGAATTCATAAAGTTGAACTCAGAGAAACCAAGAGTAGAAAGGTGGTTAATAGATGTCGAGGGGTGGGAGGAAAGGGGATGATGTTCATCAAAGGGGACTAACATAGAGCATGGTGACTATACTTAATAATATTAGATACTTGAAATTTACTAAGCCAGTAGATTATAAATATTCTCATCAAAGGTAACTTTATAAGGTGATGAATATGTTAATTAGCTTGATTGTGATAATCATTTCACAATATATAATAACATATAGCAAACATCACAGTGTATACCTTAAATATAAAAATAAGTAAAGTACACAAATGTAGTGAGAAATAAACTATAAGGCAAAACACATTTGAAAAGGGACATTTTTATTATATTAAATCCAAATCCTCCTCGAATTAATTTTAAAAATTGAACAAAACCCTCTTTAGATAAAAGTCTGTACGTTTACTATATTTCAAAAAATATCTCTTTCTTATCCTAGAATAAATTCTTCCAGCTTCAAAATATATACAATAAAAAAATTATTACAAATAGTGTCATCAAGTAAAAATACTATTATTGAAATTTTGGAAAGTTTCCTTCTATGTGTTCTTTATTTAAAAATACCTGTTTTATGTAGTTTTGATTTTATTATAGAAACTATTTCATAAACCACCTTTTTCATAAAACCGTAAGAATTTCTCCTATTATTTAAACTCTTCAAAAAATTACACTTAATTTCTGCATAGTATTTTATAAAAGGGAGCACTTCTTTCCACTTAGACTATTTTATACAATAAGTGGAGCAATTTTCCAAAACATTCATGTCATTTTGAAACACCCCTTACTCTTCCCCACGGAGATGGAACCAATTACCAGGCTTGCTCCCTCGTTCATTCATGTCTTCCTTCTTTCAGTCAACAAGTATACTTTAAGGACCTGTAACAAGTCAAGAACTGTTTCAAAGCTGAGGAGAAAGTAATGAAAACAGAAAAACATCTTAACCTCACATTGCTGGCATTTGAGGTGGATTTAGGGTAGCAAGATGAAATATACCAAATAGGTAAGTAAAATATGGTAGGATGGATGATGTCAAGTTCTAAGGAGACAAATAAAGCAGGCTAGAAGGATGAGACTCCCCAGAATTGCTATTTCAGATAGGGCTTTTAGATCAGTTTCCTAGGGCTGCCATAAAAAAGTGCCACAAATTGCATGTTTTAAAACAAATTTATTGTCCGACAGTTCTGGAGGCCAGGATCTGAAATCAAGATGTCAGCAGGACCATGTTCCCTCTAAAACCTCTAAGAAAATTCTTCCTTACCTCATCCTCGCTTCTGGTGGTTTGCTAGCAATCTTTGATATTCCTTGGCTTGCAACAGCATAATTTCACTTTCGTTGTCCCATGCATAGTGCTGTCTCTGTGTGTCTGTATTCATATGGTCAATTTCTTACAAGGGCCAATCATATTGACATAGGGACCCACCCTAATCCAGTACAACCTCATTGTAACTAATTATACCTGCAGTTATCCTTTCCCAAATAAGAATACATTCTGAGCTGTTGAGGATTAGGACTTCAGTGTATCTTTTTTTGGGCAAACAGAGTTCAACCCATAGCAGCTGCCAGGAGAGCTCTCATGAGAAAAAAAAAAAAAAAAACCTTTTAAGTAATGGCCCCAACAAACGTGAGAGGATGAGTCATAGGGATATGTTGAGAAAGAAGTTTCCAGGCAGAGAAAATAGGAAATGGGAAAGTCCTCAAGCAAAACTATTTCTGGTAATGTGCAAAAAACAATGTAGGCTAGAACGACTAAAGCAGAATAAGAAAGAAAGAGAGTGGTAGGTCACTGGGTCAAGAACTAGGGCCCAGATAGCCTGTCTTGTAGGCTATGGTAAGAACTTCAGTTTTTACCATCATTTGGATAAAAAGTCATATTCACAGATGAACAACACAATCTGACTTAGTTTCTAACAGAGTCACTGTGTTGGTATTAGATTGAATAGTCCAAGGAGGAATGAAAGAAACCCAGTTGGGAAGTAATAGTAAAATGCCCAGATGAGAGATGATTGTGTGGGAACCAGGATATTAGCAGAGGAGTTGGTGAGGGGTGATTAGATTCTGAATGTGTGCAGGTAGTAAAATCTATTAGAAAGGGGTGCATTAATGATGCTGAAGAGACACATCCTAGAGTAGAGGAGAAGATGGCATTCAATACACAAGTTCAAGGATCGGTCTTTGCTAAGAGCATGGCTGTTGGATGATTACCATTGCCCACATTCTCAAGTGGATAAAGGTGATCAATCAAGATCCAGAGGGCAGATTTTGGTCCTTTTCTTCTTCCCTCATGTCTTAGTCTGCTCAGGCTGCCACATCAAATACCACAGACTAGATGAAATAAACACAAAACATCTATTTCTTATAGTTTTGCTGACTGGAAATCAAATAGCAAGGTGTTACTGAGGTTGATTTCATTCTGAGACCTTTTCTCTTGGCTTTTAGGCAGCTGCCATCTCACCATGTGTTCATGCGACTTCTTATTTGTGTGCAAGCAACAAAAAAACTCTCTGGAGTCACTTCTTAGAAGGACACTAATCCTATCAGGTCAGGGCCCCACCCTTATGGCATCATTTAACATTAATTGTTTCCTTAGAGGCTCAATGTCCAAATGTAGCTATACTGAAGATTAGGGATTTAATGTATGAATTGCAAGGGATATAAACATTCAGTCCACAACACCTCTCAATCCAGATTGTTAAGAAATAGTGATCTGAATTAGTACATCTGCCCTTCAGAGTCAGTCTTCCACGTAAGAGAAAGAAGTTTCTAGTCTAGCCTTTTTGGCTGTCATATAAAGCCTAACTGAATTTTATCAGTTATACAGGTGATATTTAGTTTTATATAGGCTGACATTTTAGCTTTGATATATTCCATTGAGTGGATATACCATATTAACTATCTCTCTGTTATTGAAAATTTTTTTTCTAATCTTTATTCATTAATCAAAAGGGTTATATAACTTTCCCTACACATATCTTACACATTTCCTGTTAAATTTAGTTCACAGTGGTGGCTTATGCCTGTAATAGAGGCTGAGGTGGGAGAATCACATAAGGCCAGGAGTTTGAGACCAGCCTGGGAAACATACTGAAACCACATCTCCAAAAGAAAATTAAAAATTAGCCAGATGTGGTAGCATACATTGTAGTCCCAGCTACTTAGTAAGCTGATGTGGGAGGATAGCTTGAGCCCAGAAGGTCAAGGCTGCAGTGAGCCATGACCATGCCACTGTAATCCAGCCTGGACAACAAAGTAAGACCCTATCTCAAAAAAATACTTACTAAATTTTCCTTTTGTGTGTATTTCCTTTAATTAGAACACTTTTATAAGTATATATTAATATAGTCTATAAATAATGATATTTTTGTCATTCCCAAAATTATCGTTTCCATTCCTACCTCGAGCTTAACTGCATATTACAAAACTTATCCAAAAAATATGTTAACAAATAATGGTGTTATCGTCATCATTATATGTTTCTAATTTTATTGGGAATGTCTTTCAAGTTGTACTGCCGAACATAACATGAGCTGTTTGCTAAAGCAAATAGTATTTATGATATTAGCATAGAATCCTATTTATGGGTTTATTTTTAATAGAATACTTGGGATTTTTAAATAGAAATGGTTGAAATGTTATTGAATGCCTTTTCCTCATCTCTTGAAAAGAATGGTTTTAACATATTTGATCTATTGATGGAATCTGTAATGTCTTAGCCCATTTAGGCTGTTCTCACAAGCAACATAAGCCACTGGCTTTTAAATAAACAACAGGAATTGATTTCTTACAGTTCTGGGGGCTACAAAGTCCAAGGTCAAGGTACTGGCAGATTCAGTGTCTGGTGAGTGCCCACTTCCTGGTTTATAGAAGGCATATTTTGTTATGTCCTCACATGGCAGAAAAAAGCAATAGCTTTCTGGGGTCTGTATTATAAGGGAACTAATCATAATCATGATGGCTCTGCCCTTATGATCTAATCATGTCCTAAATTCCCCACCTCCTATCTTAATACCACCACCTTAGCAGATAGAATTTTAACATACGAATTTTGGGGGACACAAACATTCAGATCAAAACATGTCATGTTAATCTATATCTTGATATTAGACCATCCTTGCATTTCTGGGATACTCTCAGATCACATATGATAATGAGCTAGGTTAACAAAGCATAAAGGTCATGTAATCAAACTCATATTAATAGCCACTTCCACATTTAGGCACTTCACTATTTTGAAAAACAGTATATTGAAGTATTTTTGATTCTATGTTCATGAGTATTAACTATTTCCATGTTGGGAATGTAAGCACAAGAAGTTAAAAATGTACCCTGCAGTTATGTTGGAAAGACCTGTCATTAAAAAACAAGAAAAGGATGATAAGCTCTCACATCATATTTCATATCATTTTCCTGCATACTTTTTGACAAACATCTAAATTTAGCTATTTGCAACAATCGAGGAAATCAAATTATTGGATAGAGTGAGTCAAATAAATAATATGAACAAAATTACTAAATGACTGAATTCTTCATTTTCCAAGGCTGTTTAAAAGCTTATATAACAGAAATGCATGTGAATGTCTTTTTAAGAATGAACATTTTATTTCAGCATTGTCTAAAATGTGCCAAGATAAAATTGGTCTAAATTACAGAGTTGCATTGACTAATCCCTTTGAAATTTCTTCATCTATAATAAGAAGGCTAAATATAGTTCCTAGAAGTGATATTGAGCAAAAAGCAATTGACATCTTTGAGTCTTTTACTTCATGAGAAACTTGGGGTATGAGTTCTCAGAAAATAATTGTCACTCTGTTTATCAAATTTATCTGTGTATCAGTGTTCGTAAACCAGAGTTTAATAACTCTAGTTATGAGGGGATGTAAAAGTGTGTATCTATTCAGCAAACCTGAAATATATTTATCTGACTTTAAAACACTGTGTATATAATGCCAATTTTCTCTAATTTTTTTGTTTTGAAAATATTAAATCTACAGAAAAATTGAAAGGTAAGTACACATATACTCTTCACCAAACTAAACATTTTGCCACACTTACCTCTTCCTCTATTTTTTTGTGATTGTATGACAGGAAGTTGCAGATGTTGTATTTATGCCCTACTGCAGCATACATATCCTAAGAACAAGACAATCAACTAGGTTATTATACTAACAAAGTCTATATTAATGCAATAATACCCAGAATACATTATACATTTCAATTGTCCTCAAAAGAAGTAACTTTCTTTTTTCCTATCCAGGAATTAATCCCTACTTTTGATGTTCTGTCTCTTTAGTTTTTTTGAAATTAGGATGCTGCTTTCCTCCATCTATATTTTGAGGGGGTTTTTTGTTTGTTTTTAATGGCATTGCGTTTTGTTCAGGCCAGTTGTCTTGTAGAATTTGTCTGCATTCTGGATTTATCTGCTTATTTCCTCATGATTAAATTCAGTTTAAATACTTTGGCACAAACATATTACATAAGGGATGTTACATACTTTTTACTGCACCATACCAAGAAGTGTTATCAGTGATGATGCTAAATTTGATAATTTATTAAAGGCTCTGACTTAAAGTTGTAATTTTTTTCTTTGTATTTATCAAGTAATCTGTTGAATGATACTCTGGCATATTATCAATATCCTATTTCCTAATAATTTTTTACCCCATGACTTTAACATCTATTGCTCATCTTTTCCTGCATTAGTTATTATAGACACTGCCTATTTTAATACAATAAAAACACTTTCCATATCTGAGAACAACCTATGTGCTGTATTTATAGCTGTCTTCGTTTTAGATCCTCTTTGTGCACTGTAACAATTAATTGTATAGCAAATCCATCAATTTATTGCATCGATATCATTAACAACAGAAGTTTTGACATATTTTGTTTTATATTTCAAATATTCGAAATGTCTTTATGAATTTCTTTGAATAAAGTGAGCTTTGTATAAATGGTTATAACGTGCTACCAACAATTTCTCTCAAACCATGGCAAAGAAAATACACATAATGGAGTACCCTTTTGTCTTTCCAAGTGTATCTTCTACCTTGGAGAAACCATTTCCTCCTTCCTAGTTCAGTGTTTTCATCCAGGACATCATTGTTTACATGGCTATTTAATTAAACCAATTATCACAAAGGAATCCCAATTTCATCATTACAGTCCTTTCTCTTACTTAGAAGTGCTCAGAATTTACACCCATTTGACAATTAAAGCTCCAAAACAGTTACTAAAGCCTTTTATATCTGGTTTTCATGAGTTCATATTAAACGATTCATTGGCTTGATTTTCACTTCAGTGAGCCCTCTCATAAAATCTGGTGAGACATCGTGGTGATATAGCACGTGAAAAGAAATGAATTAATACATCAGCAAAAACACTGCCAAGCTGACTATCTTAACACATTTTATTATCTTGTGGATATACTTGTCACTCATATGAGAGATATATCAAAATGAGCAGAGTGAGGACTCTAAGCAGTTTTAAGGCTGAAGGGATGAAATGAGGCACGGGCTCTGCTTTCATTTACGGAGCCAGGTGTGTAGTCAGCAAGTCTCTCTGGAGAGGCATTATTCAGTGGGCAGTTTCCCAGTATTAGAGAGGTTCCCATTAATGCCCCTGCAATTAAGGTTTTTATGGCATTTTACTATTTGAGGCCATAATTTCAGATTGGTACATAGGTTGTGTGTGTGTGAGAGAGAGATTTATTTTATAGTAAATGCTGATTGCAAACTCAGCTTTATTGTGGAATAAGACTGTATGCATGGCACATGAGTATACGTGTGATTGTATGTTTCTGTGTTACAGAAATGTGCATCTTTTTCTATCTAAAAGCTTAAATGTCAATATTTTTAGATCCAGTAATTTTAAAGGATATACTTTCTTAAATTTATGCATGGGAACTTAAGAGAATGCAACAAAACCTGTATTTGCTGGAAAAAAACACTTAAAGAAGACAGTAGTTTGGATAATCTCCTAAATCTAAGTAAATCATTTCTTATAAATGAAGTCAATTATGAAGATGATTTAAATGCTATTGATCATTGGCTGTGTCTAACAACATCTAGTAAGATGGAAAGCAGTAAGAACATAGAAACACAGGTACAAGAAAAAGCCCTCTGAAAGGCAGCAGCCACCTTCATTCTCCTCTAATAATATTAATAAAAAAAAAATCTGCCTTAGGATAACTAGGTCTTCAACTTTTCAAAAATACACCTAGACAAAATTTACGTATCCTAAGAGATAGATATTGTGCTTTGTAAACTCTAAAAAGTTATAAACATTTATAAGAATATAGAGACCAGGGGCTGTACATTAACTCACCAAAGGTAAATTGCTTTCACATTTTCCAATCAAGAACACAACAGCGGTTTTTATGTCTGGAAATTGAATTTGGCCTAACAGCAAAAATAAGAGATGCAACTTCATTTTATAGTGATGTGAGGGCATATCTCGCTTCCTGAGACCGAATGTAAATGTGAGGTCAGAAGCACATTCAAGCCAGCTCTTTCACTTGTTCACGTGTGAATGTTAAAACTCTTTAAGCCTGTTTGGCATCTCCAGAATATAAGATTTTTTGGAAGACCTTTTTGTAGTTTTTGAAAAATTTTTTAGAGATGAAGCCTCGCACTGTCGCCCAGGCTAGAGTGGAGTGGCATGATCATAGTTCACTGCAGTCTCAACCTCCTGGGCTCAAGCAGTCCTCCTGCCGCAGCCTCCTGAGCAGTTAGGACCGCAGGTGTACACCACCATGGCTGGCTAATTTTTATTTTTATGTTTGTAGAGATGGGGGTCTCACTGTGTTGCCCAAGTTGGTCTTGAAGCAGTTCTACTGGGCTCAAGCAGTTCTCCTGTCTTGGTCTGGGATTACATGCATGAGCCACTATGCCTGGCCTTGTCTATTATTTTTTAAACTCTTCATCCCTAGGCTGGTAAATAGTAGGTGTTCAATAAATGTTTGTTGAATGAGCGTTTGTTGTTCTTTTCTCTAGTTGCAGATCCCCCTCTTGCTGCTTAAGCATTGAGCTAAAGTATTCATTATACTTTTCGGAATGCTCTTTTCTCCCTAAACTCTCTTCATTAATACATTAACTTAGGGCTTCCTCCAACTTCTCTTTAGATATTGGTCCAAAAGATACATCTCCAACACTAACTACTCTCACAAGTTCTAATTTCTCCATTAGTTAGCTGATGCTTCATCTCTGTGTCTTTCATGGATTTAAAATTTGATATAACCATAAAGAGCCCTGGGTTTGGAATCAGAAGATAGGATATCACATCCTAGCTTGGTTAGCTACAAACTCTGCACTGAAGTTAAATGACATTATCTGAGTCTCTGAACTTCTGTTTCTTCATCTATAGAGATAAAAATAATTAACTCTCTAAATTTATGACAATACAATCAAATCTTTGTGAAAAGCTTTTTGTAAAGCCCACAGCATTGTATACATGTAATGGAGTTATCACTGTCATCATTATTCCTCATGCCAAGCTTGTGTCAATTTCCCCATTAGTTTATAAGATCAGTCTTTTTACTTGACTTCCTACTTGACTAGAAGAGTTAGGAGGCCCTAGTAGCAGATTACTTTTCCTAAAGCACAACTCAGATTATGTCATTCCTTTATGCAAAATTCTTCCATGCTTCCCCCTTTGTCTATTCCAATGTCCAAACTCTTCTGTCTTGACTTTAAGATCACATGCTACTTTTTCTTCTGTGATTCATTTGATCCTTCCTCCTATTCATTATGCTCCCATGAAATATTATTTCACATATTAGTCATCAAGCTTTTCCTCTTTCAATTCCCTTTTCAAATGGCTTCTGTCTCCTTGAATTCCATTTCTCTTCTGGTGTTCAAATCTTGTCCTTCAAGGCTCAATACACTTGGTGTGTTAGTTCTGCTCCCCCAAGAAACAAATGTCAAGACAGGATTAGATATATAAGAGATTATTTTTTTCAGAAAATGCCTGTAAAATCTAAAGAGAAGGGAGAAGAAGGCAAGGACATACAAGTCTGAAACGTGAGAAAAAGGTAAAAGGAAGGACAATTGTGGAGCAAGTATATTATCTTTCAGCAGAGTTTTGTGAAAGTTTCAGCCAGATCAATGTAAAATCTTCAATTCCAAGTCTCCTATTAGAGAAGCTACACATGTCAAAGGAATGAGCCAGAATTAGAATCACCACTCCTATGACTGAATATTTGTGTCCCCTCCACCAAATTCATATATTGAAATCCTAATCTTCAAGGTGGAGCTAGGAATGTTGGGAGGTGATTAGGTAGTCCACACTCATGACTGGGATTAATGAACTTATAAAAGAGGCTGGGGAAAAATTCCTCATCCCTCCTGACATGTGAAGGCAAAGCTAAAATGCATAGTCAATGAATCAGAAAGTGGGCCCTCACCAGACACCAAATATGCTGGCACCTTCATTGTGAAACTACCAGCCTCTAGAACATGAGACATAAATGTCTGTTGTTAGTAAACCACCAAGTCCACAGTATTTTGTTATAGCAACCTGCATGGACTAAGACACATGCTCAGTCATTAGCTGATTTGATCCCATAGAAAGGGTGGCCTAAGCTCAAAGACAGCAGTAGATCCAGAGGGCCACATGTTGGAACTTGCAGTTGACTACTTTCCCATGAGTAGGGAATCTGAGTGGTATATTTTCATGGCCTCCATGCATGGCAACCTATAAGATGTTTCACTCATCCTTCTACTCAACCATCATAGAATGTTACCTCTGAAACTCTCAAGAAACTTCTCACTTTCAACCTAAAAGTCAGTTACATATGTAATAGCTTTCCTACTAGATTATAAGCTCTTTTAGGAGATAAACCATTTCTGTTTCATTTTTGTTTTTTCTAATGCATGCATTGGATTTGAAATACAGCTGTGGACTGGGTAGCCATGAGGGAGATGCTCTGAGGAACTAAAATCTAGCTGTGGGGAGAAAAACCAGAAAAATCATGTTTTGATTATCTATTTGTACAAACTACTTTGAAGTCTAGTGGGTAAAATAGCAGAAACTGATTATTAATCCATGATTCTGTGGTTTGATTGGGTTGATCATGAAACTCCCTTTTTTCATGAGATATCATATAGGCCCCCAGGTAGAATTAAAGGCCCAAATGGCCTCATTCATGTGGATGACTGCTGGGGCTGTTAGGCAGGGACTTCAGTTCTCCTCCATGTAGATTATTCCATATAGCTATTTGGTCTACCTCATACTATAGTATGTCTGGGATCCAAAGAAGATGCTTCAAGAAGATAGTTTAATGCCTGATTTTAATGTTGCATTGGCCAAAACTAGCCATATGGCCAAGCCTAGGGTTGACATGGAGGGAACTCAGATGGGCATGACTATCAAGGGGCATGTGTCAGGGGAAGCCAATAAAGTCCCACACACCATTTAGATGATACATGAAAAACTGGTTCATCAGAATTAGATGGTTAAAGTAATTGCAAGGAATGAAAAATGGGTAGAGAAAATAGGAATAAAGAGATAAGATTTTGAAAAAAGATTTGACAGAAAAGGATAGACTATATTACCTTGAAGACTACTACTTTTGAAATTATATATAGTTTTTAAATTATGTCACCAATTTTACATGACAGTAACATAAATCTCAGACTTAAGCAAACAATACTAATTTGGGAGATGTCCAGAGTAGACAGAGCTTTTTCAAATATCCATAAAACACACACACAACACACACACACACAGTTTTGTTTGAGATTCTCATAACATCATGCACACAAACCTCATGTATACTAGACTTTATTAAATATTGTGAGAATAGAAATCATATTTAAAAATCCAGAATACAATGAAAAATAGGAAGAGAAAATACAATTAAAAACAGGAAGAGAAATTAGCAATTTTAGAGTTGCAGTGCGTTTGACCCATTTCATTTCTAAAAGCTTTCAGCCAACTACAATGACTATATAATTAACCAAATAGAGAATATATCAAGATAAACTTTAACAAATTATCTTAGAGTTTAAAATCAGCAGATTTTCAAACTGTAGGACAGTTTCTCCAAAGGGATTCACTGTACCCTTAGGTGTCTGGAGCTAGTAATGAAGGGTCCTTGGGCTGTTTTCTAAATTTAGAAACATAAGATATACCAGCTAAAGTAAAGCAAATCACCAAGATATTTTGCTTTTGCCTGAAGTTATATCAAGCCAGTATAATAGCCTTAGTTTTTATCTAATAATCATAAGCTCTGTTAGGAATTTGTTTATGTCTTTTTACTATGAAATGGGAAAATATTTTTAGCTCTAAGAGGAGAACTATGTCCTCAGGACCTTGAATAGTCCTTGATTTACAGCAGACAACAAATGGTATTTGTTTAATAAATAAATGAAAGCAAATTAATCTCATGATTTAGTAGAGAAAATACCTCCAAACACAGGACGCATGAAAGCAAAACTATAAATGAAGTCTTTGTTGAGAAGATAGGGAGTCTTATGTCTTCTGGGTACTAAAATATCCCACCCAATATCACTAGAGACATTACTAAATATGAGTAACTACATACTCCCAAACCAATGAATTAATGTCCATGGTGATTGGCTCCAAATGTTAATTGGGTTATCACTGGAGAATGAGCAGCTACAGTTTTTATCTTAAACATGATTTTAAGAATCATTTTGATGTATTGATGTAGTGGAAATTGAAGCAGAAGGCTTTCTGTACTGCAACTTCTGTAATAATTATGGCTTCAGTTTTATATCTGTCCCACTCATTGTTGCTAGTTCTATAGAATTGTAACCCTCCTGCCCCCACACATGGCAACTTGATCATTGAAGAGTATTTTAGATGTGAGAATATATATTTCCTTTTTCTTTAGGACACCAAGTTACTTACAATAATTGCTTCTATTTTAAAATACCCATTTCTAAGGCATTCATAATGCTTTTGAGGCCACTTCTCTTCTCTCTACAAGAGGAGTCACGTACTCAGGTTCTTCTTACACAACTCTAAGGGGTAACTTGATGACTTGTCTGTAAAGTCACTCACGGAACTGAGGAAAGAACATAGATTGGCGATCACAATTCTACACCACCTTTTCCTAGTACACATTTCATCAACTGTACTATATTTAAAGTGCTGAAAAGCATCACACCCACAATTTTTTTTCTAATTTTACCTAATATATTAATTCAAAATGTATGTATTTGAAGTATTACATCATATACTCATTAAAAAAATAAAAATTAATAGCCAATAAATATTACTATATAACAAGGTGCTTTACTGAACTCATAAATTCAAATTTTGAGGTGAATTCAAACATAATAAATTCTCAGGTAAATTGTGTATGCAAGCAAAATTTAATGAAAATATTTCTTCTAATATATCTTGATATATTCTCTATTTGGTTAATAAAAGGTTTGGTGACTTAAATACATTTTGATATTTATCCTGTATTTACATGAGAGCCTAGAATGGCTCTATTAGCAACATCATAATATATGCCTATAAATATAAAACTATAGTTGTATATATTACCAGGAGATGAATGCTCATGTATAAAATATATTTCCAAAGTAAGCATAATAACATATTTGTGTAGGTCTTAAATATATGAGAACATATTACTCCTTTCATTACTTTATGTGCAATTTTTCAAGATATACAAATATCATTGCAATATTTAATTGCTTTGTGAACATATCATTGAAAGGTCTTAAACATTTTTTTCAAATATTATTGTGAAAACATTTGTAGGATCAGGAATAAACTCTTCTGATAAACAAATCAGCTCAGTCACTGTGTAATACTAACTCTAGTAGAACATGGCTAAAAATAATTAGATCCTCTTAAAAGAACAAGCCCTAAATAATCCTTCTTCTCATTTCTTTCAAATTGTTTAAGCATTTGAAAGATTAAATATTCTAATGGATTATTTTCAAGTTTTGAATCTTATTTTTAGTAGTAAGACTTTAAATACTATTGGCAAGGAAAATTAACTCCTTATCTGGGAATGACAGTTACCAAATTGATAAAACAGAGTTTTACTGTGAAGGATAATTGTTTTTATGTCAAGTAGAATTCTTTAACTTGTTTAGCTGTTGGAGAGCTGCACATTTTAAAATTATAAACATGTATTAAATGGAAATACAGCATTTGTGAATATTAATATATTAGTTAATTATTGTTTCAAAATGAGTTATTAGAGCCACTAGTTACATCAATAAAGGTAAATTTTGTTTAAGCAATAGGAGTTTCAGTTTTGAACATAATGAAATACACTCCTTTTACCTGAGTCCTTCTGCTAAGTACAAGTAAAAATCCCCCCACATAATAAAGTGAAGTAAGAAGAGTTTGAAATGTAGAAAGAAGAAGGCAGATCTTGGGATTTGAGGAATGACAGAGTAGTGAATTCCTCGGTTGTCTTTCTGTTTCTTACATATCCCTGACTAGGGGCTGGAGAAGCTGGCAATTCAGAAATGCCAATAGGCATAGACAGAAATTGGTCCAAGAAAAGACTGTTCTCTCTAGCCAAAGAACCAGGAAAAGAGTGGCTTAGAAGAATAAGTCAGGGATAATCCTAGTCAGGGATATGTGAGAAACAGAAAGACAAATATATATCGTAGAAGAATAGAAAACCTCAACCAACACCACAGGAAAAACAACATATTCTTCCCACCTTACCACCATCACCTCTTCTTCCTCTCCAGTGGTATCAGAGTCCAAGTGGAGAGCCTGGGCCTCCATCATGATCAGACGGCAGTAAGCAGCACTCTGCTTCTCCTGTGCAGTGGGCAACTTGGGCTTGCAACCTCACTCAGTTTTAAGAGGTGGTGTTATATTACCCCAATCCTGCTAGTGCCAGAGGAGGGCCATTGGAGAAATTGGACCATCTCCTTGCACTGGCAGAAGGAACTCTTTCCCCTCCCAAATAGAGTGCTGGGCAGAATTTCAGAGAGCAGAGTATGGAGCTAGTAAAAAGCATTCTTCAAACTTATATAGATAGTCCTTAGCAAATTATTAAGATGCCCACATGAGAAACCTTCCAGATTTAATATGGCAAAAGATTTGAGAGCTTAACTACTGTGTGGAAAACCACACAAGTTTTCAGATTAGCCTTTGAGTACTGCACAAAGAAGAGCAGAACAGCACTGCAAAGACTCTGGAAACTAAATTATCATTGTAACTGCAAAAGTAGGCCAGAGCATGTATGCTAATCCTAAACAAGGTAATCCCAATAAAATAGAAGTTTTAAATAGGATCTAGAGTCTAATAACATAAGACCAGAAATTTCTAGGATACATTTGAAAATTATTTGTAATATCAACAACCAGAACAATCACAGTTGGATAGTTTGATAATTCAATGCAACTATGCAAAAACACTTCAGTGAACAATTACAAACTCTTGAAATAGAAAATTTCAATGAAGGAAGATTTTTTTTAAAAGAACCAAATGAAAATTACAAAATGGAAAAACACAAAAGCCAACATAAACATTTCACTGGATGTACTCAATAGCAGAATAGAAATAACAGAGGAAAGAATCAATAAATCTGAAGACTAATCAATAAAAAATTACCCAATTTGACAAAAGAGAGAAAATAGACTGAAAACAAAACATAAACAGAGCTTTGGGAACATGTAGACAATCCAGAAGGTCTAAAACTTATGTCATGGAGGTCCCAGAAGGAGAGGATAAAAAGAGTCAGGCCGAAAAACTATTTGACAAAGTGATGTCTAACACTTTACCAAACTTGGCAAGAAGAAAACCCCTATATATTCAATAAGATTAATAAGTCCCAGAAAGAATAAACTTATAGAAATCCATATTAAAACACATTATACTCAAACTTCTGAAAACAAAAGAAAAAATCTTGAAAACTGCTCGAGTAATATGGCCTATGAGGCAACAATGAATCAAATGACAGCAGATTTCCTCTGAAACCATGGAAGCCAGAAGGAAGTGGCAAAACTTGCTTTAAGGGCTGAAAGGAAAGAACTTCAATCCTGAGCAAATTTCTATATACCTCAAGAAAGAAGGAAAAATAAAGACATTTTCAGATGACAATATTAAGATAATTTTTTGCCAGATGACCCAAACTAAGTAAATGGTTAGTAGGTCTCCAGTTAGAAAGGAAATAACAGAAGGAACTTGGAACATTGGAGGAGAAAAAAATCATATTAGAATGGGAAAAATAGGAAGAAATATGAGAGAGTATTCCTATCTTGAATTTATAAGTCTGTAAAGATTTTAAAGACTTAAAGCTGCACTTCCCAATACACAAACCATTTATGATTTGTGGCAACATAACATTTGAAATGCAGCTACTCTGAGTAGAGATGTACTTTAAGTCTAAAATATACACTCAATTTCAAAGACTTAATACGAAAAAAGAGGTAATGTATTTCATTAACAGTTTTGTTGATTATGTATTGAGACAATAATATTTTGATAGATTAAATGAAATGTTACTGAAATTGAAATTAACTTCACCTGTGTCTCATTTTTCTAGCGAGGCTACTAATAAAATTATACATGGGGCTCCCATTTGTGACTTGCATTATGTGTTTATTGTGTCACATGCAGTTGCTGCATTAGGTGAACAGGTTTCGGAATGAACTTGAGAAGTCTGAGGATGAGTAACTCCCAGACAAGTTAATCTGCTGCTGAAAGAAGAATAGGCACTTCTGCATTGGGATGGGTCTGTCTCAGGATTGTTCAAACAAAGGATATGCCCTTTCCAGGAGACCAGATGTAGGCCCAATGTGAGAGACAGCCTGGTGAACTTGCATTGAATCTTGCCCAGGAATACCACTCAGATGGGCAATGGGACCCCAACAGTGAGAGACAGTTTATGTGGCAGTGAAACACTAAGAACCAGGGAGAAGAAGATAGGAGGAGAGTGAGGGCATTACCTAGTCAAGGGAATTATAGGAGAAGATTCTTGAGCCATTGGGGTCAGGCAGATCAGTCTCCAAAGAACCCACAAGCGTATCCCATGAGGGAAAAGTTAGCTTTAAATGCCTACCTGCTCAAAGAGTGCATTTCAACTCTGAACAGTGTTAATCAAACGTCTAACTCCTTTCTTTTCGTCCTCTTCTTTCCCATGCCGCTTAGGGGTCAGACACTGTAACTGACAAGATGAAGAAGGGGTACAGATGCCCACTGGGGAAGCAGCAGACAACACCCCTCTTTCCTGCTTGCATTGGCTAGCCTACCACAAGCACAAGCTGAGAAAGGGGGTATATTAGTCTGTTTTCATACTGCTATAAAGAACTACCTGAGACTGGGTAATTTATGAAGAAAAGACATTTAATTGACTCACAGTTCCTCAGGCTGTACAGAAGTATGGCTGGGAGGCCTCAGGAAACTTATAATCATGTCAGAACGTAACGGGGAAGTAAGAACATCTTACCATGGTGGAGCAGGGGATTGAGAGAGAGAGAGAGAAACAGACAGACAGACAGACAGAGAGACAGAGACTGAGATTGCTACGCACTTTTAAACCATCAAATCTTGTCGGATCTGGTGAGAACTCTATCACAAGACAGCCCTGGGGGAGGATGGTGCTAAACCACTGGAACCCCCCACCATGATCCAGTCATTTCCCACCAGGCCCCACCTTAAATAAGTGGGGATTACACTTCGACATGAGATTTGGGTGGGGACACAGTCAAACCATATCGGGGGCATAGTTAGTATTTTAAATGAGCTTAAAATGTTGAATATTACCATGGACTGAAAATGGTAATTACTGTTTGGAGAAGATGTCATCATCTGAAGTGACTAGGTAATCCTGAAGATTTGTCCTAAATTTCATCCAAGAAAAGAAATATGACTAGGGGAAAAATTAATAATCAGAACAAATAAAAAGAAGAGGAAACAAGAACAAACCTACTTTGTGCTTATATCCCATGAGACATGCTTGATCCACATGGCAGCTATATTGGGAAAAAAGAGGAAAGACTAGAGGGGAAGCTGTTCACCCATACAGCAGCAGTATTTGAGGAGGTAGTAATGAGATTACTAGTGATTTTTATTTTCCTATTCTCTGATTTTTATAAAATTAATAGGTTTTTTTTATTATAACCTAATGGGATTCACACTTTAAGATTTCTTGTGCCTCCAGATCATAACAAAATGCCTCTCTTCAGTTAATATACAACTTTCTCTCGGAAAGATGGAACGGTTTCTTACTAAGAGCTGTTGCATGTCTAAAATAATTTTGATGCATTCAAACTACAATTTATTCTCTAACATCTCAACACAATATTTTAAACATCTTTTTTACTATTATATATTTAAACATTTTTAAGTTGCATTTAGCAAAAAAATAAATCATTTGCATTGTGTTTAAAAGGGTTCGTTTTTAGTCTGAAGTTAATGTGGTAGAGTCAGAGACCTTAGGGTTGGGTGCTGGAGATAACAGGATACTGGTACGTGCACAGAAATAATGCTTCGTAGGTCCTCATTCATGTTTCTTAACTTCACTTAAAAAGCTTATATACACACATATACATACAATATTGTATATATTCCACACCTTTTTTTGCTCATAAAATTACGTATTTTGGGGAAATTTACTACAGAAATACACAGTTTATAATAACATTTATCTTTCAGTGACTTTTTCAATAAGTTTTTCTATGAGAAATCTTTAATTTTTTATTACATATATTTAAGTGCATGCATTCCTGGACAATCAGAATGATTTAATTCAAAACTTTAGCTATAAATTTTTTTTTTTTTTTTTTTTTTTTTTTTTTTGAGATGGAGTCTCACTCTGTCACCCAGGCTGGAGTGCAGTGACACGATCTTGGCTCACTGCAAGCTTTGCCTCCTAGGTTCATGCCATTCTCCTGCCTCAGCCTCCTGAGTAGCTGGGACTACAGGTGCCCACCACCATGCCCAACTAATTTTTTTTTTTTTTCGTATTTTCAGTAGAGACAGGGTTTCACTGTGTTAGTCAGGATGGTCTCGGTCTCCTGACCTTGTGATCTGTCCACCTTGGCCTCCCAAAGAGCTGGGATTACAGGCGTGAGCCACCACGCCCAGCAATAATTTTTTTAATTTATAAAAATACCCAACCTTCTTCAGAAGAGCGTTGGAATTTAACCACTTGACTCATGAGAATATAAAGTGTTAGATCAGTGTGAAGATTTTTTTATTACAGTTTTTTCTTTCACCAGAATATGGAGCTGTGAATTAATTTCTACTTCACCATCATAAAGAAAAATCTTTTTAATGTAAATAAGTACTACAAGAGGTTATTTGAAGTGTTAGTGTCAATAATTTTGCAGTTTGAGTGATGGTGGGTATGCAATTGAATGTCATGAGAGAAAAGATGCATAGAGAAACTTCATCTACTTCAATTTGTTTTCATGTATCAGATGGGATCTGGTAGTTAAAACAGAGAAATATGACTGAACTAGTTGAAAAACAATTAAATATTATAAGAAGCTGATATGTCTACATTGAAAAAAGTAAAACAAATACATATGTGCATGGATGTGTATGTACGTTTACATACACACATGTGTGTGTATATATATAAGTGCGTGTGTATATATATGCATATATATATGTGGAGAGAGAGAGACAAAGACACACATAGAGAGGGAATATCAGGAGTGTTGTAGACAGAATTCCAAGATGGCCTCCAAGTTTCTTGTTCTCTGCTATATTTGCCATGTATATGTTTTTCTCTTGAGTGTGGTCAGGGCTTATGAATATGAGGGGATACTCCATTTCCTTAATTATATTATATAAGATATTATCATGGCAAGCTTGAGAGATTAATTCTCTTGATGACTTTTTAAAAACTAAATTGTGATGCTATGAGAAGGCCAAGGCCTAGGCTAGCCAAGGCTAGGACCAGGGGTCAGCCTCAAGGAACTGAGAATGATCCCAGAGCTGAGCTCCTTTCTGCAGCCTCTACAGAACGCGTATTTTCTAGCTCTTTCCAGCTTCTAGAGGACACCTGCATTCTTTGGCTAGTGACCTCTTCCCCCATCTTCACATCCAGCAAGTATGGTTCAAGTACTTCTCATATCAAAGCACTCACTTCTTCTAACTTCCTCCACATTTAAAAATTCTTGTCATAATATTGGACCCAATGGAATAATCCAAGAAAATCTACCTCTCTTAAAGTCAGCAGATTAGCAACTTTAAATCCGTCTGCTACTTTAACTTCTACAGCTTTGCCATGTAATGTAACATATTCGTAAATTCCAAAACCATGGACATCCTTGGGGAGCCATTATTCTGGCTGTCAAATACCTCAACCAAAAATGGGTATTAGGGTAATGATATAAAGACAACACATACATTTCAATTTTAGGAGTTTATTCTAAAAATCTTAATTATATTGCTCTAATTCACATTTAGAACATTTGCAGTTATTAAAACACAACAATGCTAAACTTCCTTTATATCTTTTCTATGTCATTTCTCCTACACTGTAAAGGCTTTTGTCCCAAAATAAGTTAAACCCATATTATAAATAGAAATGTTAATACACACCTTAATAAAGATATAAAATATATTCAAAAGTAGCATATTAAACTAGTATTTATTTGACATTATTATCTTCCAATTAATTGTGTACTTTAGTAATAGAGCCAAAAGCCTCTCCTTATTACTCAGGATAATCAGG
The DNA here is from genome assembly GCF_000951035.1 of Colobus angolensis palliatus. NCBI lineage: Eukaryota > Metazoa > Chordata > Mammalia > Primates > Cercopithecidae > Colobus > Colobus angolensis. The sequence continues at coordinate 7,482,811 of NW_012113475.1, read as the reverse complement.
TATGTTGGCAGATTCATGTTATATTAAAAGCTTCATTTTTATTTTATGGAAAACTAATGTTATTATGAAATAGCAAGATTAGCTCTCTGAATGAAAATCCAAGTATAATATTAATATAAATATGTTAAGACAAAATATTTATAGAAAAAGAGTAGGAATAAACTGGATGATCTCACTTCATTATTCCTTAAACCCATTCCAATTTAAAAAAACTACAAGTCAATTCTGCTTATAAATACCACTAATGATATTCATTATATTACCAAACTATAAATCCACTTTTTCCAGAGCCTGGTGAAAATTCTTGTTCAGTTAGTATTATTAAATACAGATTCATGATCTCATAGCAAACTTATTTTGTCTGTCTGTCTCTGTTCACCAATTTAACTGTGCTCACCATATATCATGGGCAATGCTTCTCTAGTTCAGAGAATGATTCATAATAAATATGTCTATGAAATAAGCAAATACATTCTTTGGTGAAAACAATTGTACTATGGGGCCTTTTGCTCTAAACAAAGAAAAGTGCTACCTGAAGGAAAGAAATACGTAAAATCAGCTCAACAAATCCTTGTATTCTCAGCCACAGGCAAACAAAAAAATATGTATCAACCTTTGGGAGTTATGTAAATAATATATAATACTTGAAATATTATCAGACAAATGAAATTTACTTTAGATTATATACTCTAGGTTGGGGGGTAGGAAAGAAGAGACGGTATGAAATTCATTATAATTTAAAATATACACATATGAGCTTAGAAGAGGACACACATGTACACTAAGACTGACGGGATCACTATAATCAATGCTGTAGTTTACACTCTGATAAATGTGGCAATCTTTTGTTTGCATCTTTGTTAGTTCCTTTTTTGTTTATTTTAAATACTGCATTATGCCTTTTTGTTGTATTAATGCAAATTGGGGATTTGAAAATACTTTAAGAGACAGTGGCAAAGGCCCTTTAAACCTACAGTCTGGCCAAATTAAACAGTGATGTGGTGTTATAGTTCTCAGAGAAATTACTCTACAGGCTCCTCTTATATTCAACAACTATTGTGCTTGAACAGTGCATTGAAGATGACAAGGCCAGCAAGCAAGAATCCCTACTGATGCTCCCACTTTAGAATCGGTGGATTTATCAGTGAAGTTAAGGGCAAATATTTTTTCAAGATTCTCCTGCTAAAAAATCAACACAGAAAAATCAGTAGCATTTCTGAAAAAGAAATCAAGAAAGCAACACCACTTGCAATAGCATCAAAAATAAAATATATAGAAATAAATTTAAATACAAATACATAGGAATAAATTTAAATACAGAGATGAAAGATATTTACATAAAAATTATGAAACATTGATGAAATAAAGACAAATATATCCTGTGTTCATGGATTTCAGTAATTAAAATTCTTAATATGTCCATACCATCCAAAATGATACACGAACTTAATGCAATTTCTATCAAAATTCCAACGACATTTTTCACAGAAATAGGAAAAGTGATACTAAAATTCATGTGGAAACACAAAAGATGTCAAATAGCTAAAACAAAAAGCAGAAAGTTTGAGGCATTATACTGCCTGGATCTCAAAATCTACTGGAAAGCTGTAGTAACCAAAACAGTATGATACTGGCATTAAAACAGAACATAGATTAATGGACCAGAATAGAGATCCCAGAAATAAACTCAGGGATATACAATCAACTAATTTTTGATAACAGCTCCAAGGAGACACCATGGGGGAAAGGATAGTGTTTTTCAATAAATGACGTAGGGAAAATGGGATATTCACATGCAAAAGAATGAAATTCAATGCTTGTCTTACAACATATGCAAAAATCAACTCAAATTGGTTTAAAAACTAAATGGAAAACCAGAAACCATAAAACTCTAGAGGAAAACAGGGGAAAAGTTCCTTGACACTGGTATTGACAACGCTTTTTTGGATGGGACTCAAAAAGCACAGGCAATCAAACAAAAATAAAAAAGTGAGACTACATCAAACTATAAAGCTTCTGTGCAGCAAAGGAAATAAACAACAAAACGAAAAAGCAATCTGGATTGGGAGAAAATATTTGCAACCATTTATCTAGTAAGAGTTTAATATACACAATATAGAAGGAACTCAAATCAATGGCAAATAAAACAACCCAATTTAAAAATGAGTAATGAAACTGAATAGACCTTTCTCCAAAGACAGTTGGCAAGGGTGCAGAGAAAAGGGAACATTTGTGTAATGTTGGGAATGTAGATTAGTGTAGTTGCTGTGGACAACAATATGAAAGTTCCTAAATAAATTAAAAATGGAACTATCATATGACTAAGCAATCTTTGTTTTGGGTACATTCCCAAATAAAGTGAAATCACTGCCTCATAAACAGATCTTCACTCCTATGTTCACTGCAGCATTTTTCACAATAGGTGAGATATGAAAAAATCTTCAGTGTCCATCTACAGATGAATGGATAAAGAAATTGTGGTATATGCATATGGTGAAATTTTATTCAGTCTTAAAAGAGGAGATTCTGCTGTTCGCAGCAACTTGGATAAACCTAGACAGCATTAGCTAAGTTAAATAAGCCAGACACAGAAAAAAAAAAACACACGTGGAATCTTTAAAAAAAATTGAATGCATAGAAACAGAATCAAGCTGAGGCTACCAGGATCAGGGGAAATAGCAAAATGCAGGACAAAAGGTACCAAGTTGCAGTTTTGTAGAAGAAATATCTAGAGATCTAACAAATACCATGAGAAGTATAGTTAATAATACTGTGATTGTAATGAAAATTGACCAAGAGAGCAGATTTTTAGGTACTCTTACCACACAAAAAGAGGAAAGAAAAACAAAAGTAGTTATGTGAGATCATGGGTATGTTAATTTGCTTGACAGCAACAATCACTTCACTATACATATGTATATCAAGGAAAGAACATCAAAACATCATGTTGTATACATTAAACCATATACAGTAAGAATTATTTAACTAGTTAATTAAAATATAGTACAGAATTTCCTGCATATACCTAGGTATACAGTTCTGTAAAATTAAGATAGTTGGAAAATTCTGAGTCAAGTAGCACTTCGAAGTGCTCCCAAGAAATTTAGTTATCCAGAAATCTAGAGTTTTACTGTAGACCTCTGTAAATCTCAAACATATGTAATGGCATCCCAACTACAGGCAAGTTGCTGTGGTTTAGAGCTCGCAAGAAACCCCTGGGACAAAAATAACATAAAAATAAAATAAAGTCATATTCTACTTTACCTGTTCTGATTGTGTTCCCAGAAGTGGGAGATAGTTCCTAAACACAATTTTCAATCCCACTTCAGTTATTATGAATTACCAAATGCCACAAATTGACAATGTGCACTAAATGAGAAGTGTGTACAAAAGAATCCCTGGCTTGTGGTTGTTGTACAAAATGCATGTTCAGTAAATGCTTTGAATTTAAACCAAAATGTACTATATTCTGATCATGTATATACAAATATTGCTCGAATATACCTCATAATGACATATAATTGGCTTAAAAATGCTTAGCCTAAATTCTCTGTCATAAAATATCAACAGTATTACATAAAATATGCATCATGTTTGCTATGGACTGAATTGTGTCTCTCCCTGCTAAATTTGTATGTCGAGGTACAATGTGAGCATATTTGTAGGTAGGGCCTTTAGGGACAATTAAGGCTAAATAAGGTCACAAAGGTGGTGCTCTGTCTGTAGAATTAGTGTTCTTATAAGACGATACACTCATTCACTCTTCACGCACACTCAGAGGAACAGCCTTACAAAGACACAGCAAGCAGGGGGCCATCCGAAAACCAGGAAGAAAGCCCTCACTGAAACTGAACCCTGCTGAAACTTGATCTGGAACTTCTAGCCTCCAGAACTGTGTGAAATAAATTTCTGTTGTTTTGCTTGTTACGGCAGCCCAAGCAGACTAGTAGAGTATTGCGACTCATACAGGCTATTTTTCCTTCCCAGAAAGAGATTAATCTATTTCATCTCATTACTTGGCTATTTAAGAACACACACACACACACACACACACACACACACACACACACGCCTGTTTCCAATTTATCAGTTAAATCACTGTTTAATTCCACTTTGGATATTATTTTTATATCATTCTTGTATGGGTTTTTTTATAACCTATGTCTTTGGATTTCCAATTTTATGTTCTTAAAACTGTATAAATGACTCTGCCTTATCTAATTTTCCCAAAGCAGATCTACATCTTTTGCCAACAGTGCCAAGTATCTCCAGAGAAAACTCCTACAAAATCCCTTTGACTCAGCCACAATGCCCATTAGGCTTCCCAGAGACTTTCTGAAATCCACAGATTATTTGCTTATGTTATTCCCTGTGATTTCCCGAGTGCCTAGTAGGTATAGTAGGACTTTACAAGATAGTTGCTAAATCAATGAATAAGCAAAGGTGTATATTTCTTCACCCCTGTTTTGCTGCTTAGGCACTTGAGATGATGGGCTGAGCCTACGTGACTCTGACCATACGCTTGCCTAATTTATGATGCTCATCCCCTTGAGACCTCAAAAGTTGACCTTGAGACTTTGCATAGTGGCTTGAGACAGTGGCACTAATTGGCTATCCAAGAGCCAAGAGGATTTTTTTTGGCCAGAGTTTAGGACAGAAATCCCTGCAGCAGGGCTCCAGAGACTGCATACCCAGATCTGAAAAACTGTTAGTAGAAAACTTCCATATTAGATGTCCATTCAACAAGGTGTCTGCAAACACTTTCTGCAAATATGGCAGATAGTGACAAAGATTTCAAAAGTTTGTACAGCTATGGAGAAGATTATAAACACCTTAGGAACACCCTTCTCCTATATTACTGGTCATAGAGTATTCAATTGGCCAGTCTTAGGAGAAAGATTAACAGACATCTAAATCGACACCTTTAACAGTACAGATCAAATGCCAAGTATATCAAATTAAGACCCAAGATCGTTTTATAAGTGATTGTGTCTATCGGGGTGTGTGTGTATGTATGTGTGTACATGTATGTGTGTGTGAACATACTTGGCTTTGTTTTTCTATACAGCTATCATTCATTGACAAATGAGAAACTCAGTAAAACACAGAAGTACTCTAAGTATTAAAATAAGAATATGAAGGGCAAACTCCCTACTTCTCTCTCTGTTAATAAAGTGGTTTCATTTGTTTCAGCAGTTTCAAGTCTATGATTTACCAGCAATATTATCAACAAAAACTTTCAAGCAGCTGTCACAAAAAATATGACCTTCCACCACAGCTTCTGATGCTGGTGCTTAAAAGTTATGAACCCATGAATGGAACACTGTGTGTGTTCAACTTCTGGGTTGGTTGGATTTAGGTAATGAGAATTCAGAAATCTTTCATTGTTATAGAAGACATTCATTTGGATATAACCATATAATAGAATACATCACTTTAATGACATGATGACCTCTTTCTAGCACATACATCAGCAGGGGAAATCAGAAACTAATATGACATATCCTATGATATTAAAGAAGGAGAGATGAAGTTAAAGAAAAGGCACAATTGAGGCAAAATACAGTGTCATGCATGAGAATACAGGTTTCTTCTATGGATGAAAAAGCAGAAGATAAGAACAGGGAAAAGTTAATCAGGTCACCACATAGGTACACAGCCATTTCCAGTTATGCAAGGTTCTGCCATGAGTTTGTGCAAAAAATGAGGCAACTCCACTTAAGCGTGTATATCTGCAACAAAATGAGTATGGAGAGAGAAGCACTACTCACTTATTGAACCAACAAATATTTATTATGTACTTTTTAGATGCCAGTTTCTGTTGTGTTGTTCAATATGGTAGCCATAAGCCAAGTGTGGTTATTAAAATTAAATTAAAAATCCAGTTTCTCAGTATTACTAACTGCATTTCAAGTGCTCAGTTGGCACATGTAGCTAATGCTGCCTTATTGGAAAGCATATACATGAACATTATGATCCTTGCAGACTTCTATTGGGCAGTCCTAGTCTCCAAATAGGGATATAGCAGTGACCATATCATAGTTCCTTTCTCCACAGAGCTTACACTATCAATTGAGGAAACAAAATGAACCAAAAAGGTTAATATTTGATGGTGGTAAATCCTGTGGTCAAGGAGTATATGATATGCCATGGAGGATGGCTGAGGGTCAGGGAGCGATGTGTTACTTTACAAAGAAAAATTAGGGAAGGCTTCTCTGATAAAGTGATACTTGAGCCAAAACCTTCAAGAAGTGGGGTCAACCCATAGAATATCTTGGGGAGGAATAGGCAGGAGCAATAACTACAAGGATCATGATAAAATAATGCAGTAGTGGAAGCACCAGTTTTAGCCTTCCCAAATGCTTGAAACTCTTTAATCTTTATACAGTGATAACTGTTAAGAACCACAGGACTTTTTCAAAGGTAGGAAAGATCGGCTTGCATATATCTCAAAATATTTAGCAAGGTGGAAAATAAATAGGGATGATATGAAAGGTTTTGCTTGCATGTAACTGCAATAATTATAACTTAGTCAACTTTTATTGCTCTCAAATAAGTAGATTTTACAAGGAAAGTATGGTAACAAACACACTGCACAGTGAATTTTGCCTACTGGGGTACACCTCACATGTCTCTAAAACAATTGCTCCATCCTTGTTTTAGGGTCATGTATTCAGAGCATGTCCCTGAGTTTATTTGTGCATTGCATATATTTCTATATGACAAGCCTATAAAATAGAGCATCCCAGCCAGATCAAAAGAAATGTACTTGAGTAAACTAATGGTAGCTCAAAATGTGATGGAATCTCAGGAACTAAGGTAATTAAAATATGTGGGGAATAAGTCTTGAGCTCTTGGCATTATCAAGAGCTTGGGAACTCAGATCAGAAGATACAATTAGCTGCCTTTGCAAACACGTTGTTAGAAGGCAAAGAATAATAGACTTAAATCAGTTTTGTATTCTGAATTAGAATCTTGCTCTTACATTAATGGACCAATAACCATGTCAGAGTCATAGATGATTCTGAGATTAAACACTGTGAGGTTTAAAAACATCTTCATGCTTTCAGTAATGCCATGGATCAGTTGCTAATGATACAAGGTCACATTAAGAAAGGGCAATTGGAAGGCACCTGTTTGCTAATAAAGACCTATTAAAGTCATATGCAATCAAGGCAGACTTTGATTCTGAACATAAACAGCAAACAACACATTTCATAGTGGAGATAAAAAATTGCGTCTAGTTTCCAAAAGCAGCAAAAGTCAAGATTATTGCTGGAGCATCCTGTGTTGGTGATGCAATCCCTGAGTGGGCAAGAATGACATCATTATGTGGTTTATTTTGGGCATTGTTCAGAGCCTCATTCCCCCATCCACCCAAAGATTTTGTGAGCTATTTAGAATTCTTTAGTAAATTACATTTCCACTTGAGTTAGCTAGAGTTGGTTTCCATTGTTTTCTTTCTTTTTTTTTTTTCTTTTTTTTGAGGCGGAGTCTCGCTCTGTCGCCTGGACAGGAGTGCAGTGGCCTGATCTCAGCTCACTGCAAGCTCCGCCTCCCGGGTTTACGCCATTCTCCTGCCTCAGCCTCCCGAGTAGGAGTAGCTGGGACTACAGGCACCCGCCACCTCGCCCGGCTAGTTTTTTTTTGTATTTTTAGTAGAGACAGGGTTTCACTGTGTTAGCCAGGATGGTATCGATCTCCTGACCTCGTGATCCGCCCGTCTCGGCCTCCCAAAGTGCTGGGATTACAGGCTTGAGCCACCGCGCCCGGCGGTTTCCATTGTTTTCAATAAAGATCCTTGACTGACATTTTGCTCTCATATAGTCAGAGGATTCATCACTTCCAATAGATACTGAACAGATCAGCGATGGAAGGAAAGGGTTCAAGCTAAAATTTAAAGAAAAACAACTCTCTTGAGAAAATCATGGTTACTATTTTCCTCCAATTGTGTTGGGTTTTAAAATTTTGAATGGGAAACACTTTTAAAAGGGGTCTGTAGAGACATAATGGTGAGTTATAGTGAAAAGATTAATAGTAGTATATCCTTTTTGTTTTTACCTAGTGCCTTTATTCTTTTAGTCATGTAACATATTAAAATGTGAAGAATTTTATTGTATATTCACATTTTTATTCATCCTGAAGCTTCTGCCAATGTTGTATAATAAATGCTTTGTTTTAGGTTTGAACATGAGTAGAGTTCAGAGTCTTATGTATAGTGGGAACACAAGATGCCAATATACTTAAAGCTTTATAATATACTTTAAGGGAAGTCTAGTAAATTCTTGATCTTTACATCATTAGTCATTGACAAGGAACTTGGATCAGATGACAGTACCTTTCTCTAAGGAGCTACAAGAACTTGGCACGTATTAACTTATTCATGTTCTCACTGATTTTAGTGTGATATTACCATACTCATTTTAACATCAGTGTAACTAAAGGACAGGAAAATGAAACATTAGTGTAAAGTCACACTTACACATACTGCCAGAAATCATGTCTACTCTTAAATCCAAGCTCATAAGGAAAAGAACAACTAAAAAAATTAATCTCTTCTTTAATGTCCTCCTTAGTATGAGTGTGCATAATGGTAAGAATGAAAATTATATGCTTTGAAAGCTTGAATTTTATGCTACTAAATTTTTATCTTGATGGTTGAATTACAAGTGTAATGCCTAGTTTTATATGTCAACTTGACTGGGCTAAGCAATACTCAGATAGCTGGTAAAACATTATTTCTGGGTGTGTCTGCAAGGATGTTTCTGGAAGACATTAGCCTTTTTTGAATAAGTAAACTGAGTAAAGAAGATCCTCCCTCAGTGGGCATAATCCAACCAGTGAGAGACTCAATAAAGCAAAAAGGCAGTGGAAGGGAAACTTCTCTCCCTCTTTTTGAGCTGGTCCATCCATCTTCTCCTGCACATGAGTTCCTGGTTTGCAAGCCTTTAGGCTTGAACTTAAATGCACTGTAAGTTTTCCTGTTTCTCCAGCTTGCAGAATATCTTGGGACCTCTTGACCCCCATAATCACATGAGCCAATTTCCATAACAAATATCCTCTTATATGTATCTCTTTATCTCCTGTCGGTTCTGTTTCTCTGGAGAACTCTGATAATACAATGAGACTCTTCAGAACATGTCAATCTCACAGTTAATTTTAAGCTTCTGAGGTTTTAAGTAGGCCTCTTGAGATTTCAGCACCCAAGCATTTTTAGTCACTGAAATCATGAAAATTCTGACTAGGCCCTTGCTTGCCTGCACAAAAGCCAACATCCCTTGTTCCCACAAACTAAAAAATTACAAACTGCTGATGCACTACTTCTTTGTCAAGGAGAAGATAGCTTCAGGGTCACAAGAAAATTTTGCAGAAGGAATGAATGTCTTTATGCCTTTAAGGATATTGTGATCAAACTGCTGACGCCCAGAAGTCTGGTTGTTCAAGATGTTATCTTAGACTGAAGAAACACAGATTTTTCCCTTGGTTCCTGACAACTCCCCCTCTCTTATTCTCTAGCTGTATAAAAAACTCCCTGCTGATATTTGTGTTGTTGTTAAGATGGATTTGAGAGTTCTTGCCCTCCTGCCTTCTCACTTTGGCCAAATCAAATGAACCTTTCACATCTCCAACCACCTGTGTGTGGGTATTTGGTGTCAACCACACATCAGGTACGTAAGCCTCAACTTGGGCTTCTATAACAAAGTTACAAACTATTACTGCGTTTATTCATCATCTTGTCCCGTAATCTCCCTTTCCATCATCCATGAAGACTAGAACTCAATAGATAGTCCAATAAGGTCCAGAGATTCTGATCTGGTTCCCTGTCTTCTTGCTTATCCTAAGAGATGATATAGCTAGTGTACAAAGCTAAATGTCTTCTTTAAGCTCACATAAAATGCACGACTCAGTGATTGGCATGCTATTGTTTTTTAACCCCCCTTACATCTACAACCAATTCTAAGCAGTTTAACTCTTCATTTTATTTTAACTTGGCCTACCCCAGATAAAAAGCTGAGGACACCCCAATCAGGACCATATAAGAATTACAGTAAAAAGGAAAATACTTTTTTGTTCTTTTTTTTTTTAATGCCCTAATACTTTGATGAAAAGCAGCAGCAAACAAAAAATTCAGCATGAAATATTAGGTGGGTGATGTGTGTGATTGAAGGGATTGGGCTGCAGGAAGAAAAGTGAAGAGAATACAGAAGGAAAGTGGATGATAGTAGTAGCAGTTTAAGGCTAAGATCTCTTCTGACAATTTTCCTCACTGTCAGAAGTCAACAGAGAGTCCTGAATAAGTAATACAAGGTCATTCCAACAATTTTAGTTTGAAACTCAAGGCAAAGCAAAGAGAGCTGCCTTGTGTCTAGAGTTTGGCTGGAGGGTCCTCAGAGTCTACTAAACATGACAGCCACCCAGATCCCCTGTATCAGAGGAAGGCAGAAGCAATAGACCAGAAACAGAACCCTATGGTCCAGGGTTTGAGAATCATGTGCAGTAGTTTTGTGCCAGGGAGTATGGAGAAGGGAAGGACAAAACGGTAGTTCGCACATTCAACAAAACATTCAACAAATTTTATAGGCAGACATCAAAATTAGTCATTATCCTATAAATGGGACATCTTTGCATTAAGTGAAGCTCGTGGTTTGTTAGGATTTTTTTTTCCTCTCTCCGTATTTTTTTTTTTTTTTCAATTTTGGTACTTAATAAAATTCTGTTACATTTACACTACAACAAAACACAGGAGTGAATTAACCTTTCAGTTTCACAGAGCTTATATTTGGAATATTAGTAATTTTCTCTTCTTGAGATGGCCAATATGTAATCTGAAAAAATGGGTGGTGGAAAGTTGAAGGAACTCAGTTGTGATATGCAGATGACCTTACGAGTTTAAGGCGTTTCAGTGCATGTGTGACTGCTAAGGAGATAAAGAAAGGTCATGTCAATTAAAGTATTTTTAAGACCCTTCTTACCATGCAGCTGTTGATCTTCTGATGCAGTTACATTTCCTAATTGTCCCAAATAGCCTCTGGGTTTCACTGAATATCAACAGAAGGATCTCATTTATCACTCCCTAATCCAAACCATAATTCATGTTTTCAGTTTTTCACCCTCTTCCTAGACTCATCTTCTTGGACAAAGGACTTCTCCCCTTGAGGCTATTCCATCTAGTGATTACTCCCTACATCACTTACAATCTTTCATAATCAATCATATCAACAACGGGGAAGTCACTCACCACTAAGTCCTTTATGTTTCCATCATGATTGCCCATGGGAACCTAATGCCTGTTCTAAGGCTGTGCAGGTCAACATCAATGACTTGTTGTCTGGAAGGCCATATAGCCATTTTGACATGGAATAATTTGGCAACTCTTGCCCAAGGAATCACATCTTAGTAATTAGAAAGAGGTATAGACATACCAAATATTTAAACCTGCAGAGATACCTCTGGATGCAAGGTCAGTTCTCTATTTCTTAATTTTTTTTTACTCATCCCTCTCCCCTACTTTTTTTTTTTAAACCACATAGATGTCTAGTTTTCTCTGCAGAGACACAGTGAGTCCAGTCAGTTCACCTCAAATATTTCTCAATTTACTCCCATTAAATATGGAAGTATGTGGGCTTTCCCTGTGGGATAATAAATGTACTTGAAAGTACTTCATGTCTAATCCTGAATTGAGACTGCAGGGCAATGTGGAAAAAGCAAGTCCTTTAGATCTTTTTGAATCTTTGCTCTGCTAGTTACTACCTATGCAGCTAAGGACAAGATCTTTACTTTTCCAAGCCTCAGTTTCTTTAATATAAAGATGATAATACTTAATTTTTAGAGTAGTGAGAATTCTGAGATAATGTATACAGAGCACTTATCCCATATTTTTTAAGTTTAAAATTTTATTGTTATTTTTGTAAAAATGATACATTTTCAGAGTTCTTTATTTCTTTATGTGGTATTCTAAAATATTAAGGTTCCAAGAGCCCAGCATCTAATTAAAGGGATAGCAGTCATGTAATAATACAAATTATTTTACAAATGTACAGATTTGGTTCAATTATTGATCAACTCAGGTCTATGAAACTTGAAAATTAAATAATTTTAATGGTGCAAACTGACGTTCACTATGATCACTGATTTTTTAAGTAACAGCAAAATCATACATTTTAAAAAATGGATTAGCACCATCCCATTTCTTTATTCAAGAAATTTCATAAGGAAATATGTATCACTGACAGCGTTTTCAGAAAATATGCAGAGCCCCTGACTTACAATGGTTTAAGTTTTTTTTCTTTTTGCTGGGCTTTTCAGGGTAATAAATACATTATCAGTTTATAATATTTATGACTTATGATAGGATTATCAGTTAGGATTATAATAAGATTATGACCCCATCATAGTCAAGAAGCATCTGTATAAAGAAACATCTTTCTCCTTGTAGTTTTAAAGTGTCTTATGTTGTCACCAGGCTAGATGGCCGTGGCTTCAGAATAATTTTTTAATCTTCCCAAACCCTCCCATTAAAACCAAAGCAACTAAGATAACAAGACATAGAATAAGCAAACAAAAACCAAAAAATCCCACTAGCAAAGGAGATAAAAATTAAAGTGGAAATTAATGAAATAGGAAAATAATAGAGAAAACCATAAAACCAAAGTTTGCTTATCAAAAAGATCAATAAAATTGACAGACCTTAAGTAGAATAAGGAAAATATGGAAAATTCATATTAAAATTAGGAATGAAAGAGTATACATTACAATTGAGCTTACAGAACTAAAAGTAATTACAAGGAATACTATAAACAATTATATGCCAACAATTAGACAACATCCACAAAATGGATGCATTACTAGAAAAATACAAACTACCAAAGTGACTCAAAAATAAGCAGAAAATATGAATAGACCTATATAAGTAAAGAGAATGAATTAACAATAAAATATTTTTTACTGCAAAGAAAATCCCAGGCCCAGATAGATAGCTTCACTGGCTAATTTTATCAATCATTTAAAGAAAAATTGTGACCAATACTTTACAAATTCTTCCAAAAATAGATTAGAGTAGAACACTTTCCTACTCATTCTATGAGGTCAGTATTTTAATGATACAAAAATCAGATATCACAAGAAAACAAAAATTACAGATCAGCATCCCTTATGAATAAAGACAGAAAAATACTCAACAAAATAATAGGAAACCAAATCCAGAAACATTAAAACGTATTATACACCATGACCAACTGGCATTTGTCCTAGAAAATGCAAGGTTGTTTTAACATTAAAAAATCAATCAATGTATTAATAGAAAAAAGGACAAAAACATATAATCATCTCTATAAACAAAGGATACATATTTGACAAAATCTCACACTCTTTCATGATAAAACACTCAACAAACTACAGGTAAAAGGAAATTTTCTCGATGTGGTAAAGTGATCTATGAAAACCAAAAAGGAACATCATACTTAATGGCGAATGATTAAATACTTTCCCTGTAAGATCAGGTAAAAGATGTCTACTCTCACTACTATTCAGTTGTTGTACTGAAAGTTCTAGCTAGAGAAATTAGGCAGGTAAAAGTTAAAAGATATCAGATTAGAAAGGAAGAAGTTAAACTATCTCTATTTGTAGATGATATGGTCCTGTACCTAGATAATCCTAAGGAATCTACTTTTTAAAAAGACACTATTAGAACAAATAAGTGACTTCAGCAATGTTGCAAGAGGATGCAATATCAACGTACCAAAAGCAATGTAAATATAGAAAAATGAAATTAAGAAACAATTCCATTCACAAAAACATCAAATTGAATAAATACTTAAGAATAAGTTTTACAAAATAAATGTAAGACTTGTGGATTTAGAACTACAGACATGGTTGAAATTTTAAAAAAGAATAAATAGGAAAGAAATTGCATGTTGATAGATTAGAGGATTTAATATTGTTAAATGGTGATACTTCCTAAACAGATATATAAATATATCAGATTATCAGCTTGCCTTTTTACAAAAGTTGATAAGCTGACCCTAAAATTGATGAAAATGCATAAAAGCCAAAACAATCTTTAAAAAATATAACGAAGTTGAAGGACTCACACATTCCAACTTCAAATCTTTCTTCAAAGCCACAGCAATCAAGACAGTTAGACATATAGATCATGCAGATAGACATACATCAATATAGCAAAATGGAGAGTCCAGAAATAAGCCCTTACACTGACGGTAAATTGATTTTTGATAAGGGTGTGAAGACAATTTAGTGGATAAATTTTTTTTTAACAAATAATGCTGGAAACATTGAGTATCACAAAATTAAGTTGGAAGTCCTCCTTACATGTATACAAATACATTTTTAACTCAAAAATGTATCATGCACCTAAATGTAAGTGCTAATAGTTAGGAGAAAACACAAGAGTAAGTCTGGGTTACTTTGGATTAGGCAAAACTGTAGGTATGACACTGAAAGCATAGGTGATAGAATAAATAAATAAATAAATTGGACTTCATCAAAATAAAAAACTTTTGTGCTTTAAAGGACACCATCAGGAGAGCAGAAAGACCACCCACAGAATAGCAGGGGATATTTGAAAATCATTTATCTGATAAGAGATCTGTATCCAGAATATATGTTTTAAAATTTTACATCTCAGAAATGAAAAGGCAATTTATTTGAAAAAATGGTAAAGGAATTGAATGGATTTTTCTCTATATAAGACATATAAATGGTTGATAACACAGAAATAAAAGTTCAACATCATTAGCCATTAGGAAAGTTCAAATAAAAACCACATGAAATATTGTTTCATACATCATTATGTATCCTCAGAAAAGACAAATAATAACAAGTATTGGCAAAGATGTGGAGAAACTGAAACCCTGACCCACTACTGGAATTGTACATGAAATTGTGTGGTTTCTTTAGATTGTGTTTCTCTTAAAATGTTCAACATGGGCCAAGTGTAGTGGCTCAAGTCTGTAATCTCAGCACTTTAGAAGGCCAAGACTAGGGGATTGTTTAAGGCCAGGAGTCTGAGACCAGCCTGGGCAACATAGCAAGACCCTCTCTGTACAAAAAAAAAAAAAATTGAAAAAAGCAAATTAGCTGGGCATGGTGATCCACACCGGTAGTCCTAGCTAGTAGGGAGGCTGAGGTGTGAGGGTCACTTGAGTACAGGGGTTTAAGGTTACAGTGAGCTATGATTGCACCATTGCACTCCAGCTTGGGTTACATTCTAGCTTGAGTGACAGAGTGAAACCCTGTCTCAAAAAAAAAAAAAAAAAAAGTTACCATATAACCTGGCACTTCCACTTCTAAATAACAGAATATCTCTCAAATGCAAAAATACAAGGACAGGCCAAAAGCAACTCCTGAAAGACATGTGAGGTAGCAGCAACCCTGTGGGAAGACATAAAGAGAAGCAAAGAGACTTCCAATGGCCCAGCGAGTTAGAGACTCCATGAAATGAATCATCAACAAGTACTCATTCCCAAATAGGAAAGTCTCCCATCTGCATGCAGAGTTCAGTGGGCCACCTGGGAACAGCAAGAGAGACTGGAAGAGGCCAGTGCAGTTGTCAATTCACAGGTGAACGAAGGAGACATTGGAAAGCATGGTCAGTACATGGCAGTCTGGGTCCTGTAAACTCTAGAAGTCAACCTACCATAGCTGGTTTCCAGGACTCAGTTCATGCTGAAAACAAATCAATGAAAAGCAACTAAATTGAGGAGAAAGGGGGCACTGGGGCAAAGAAAAAATAAATTCCTTTTCTTTTGAAAGTAGGGAGAGGAGCAGACAATACAAATCTCAGAGTGCACAAGGCATATTATTAAATATCTAGTGTTTATAAAAGAGGGTGAATCTCTACAGTTAAGAAGCTAGCAAACATATCCTAAGCCATACCTCCTCTATTAAGAGAATAGAAAAACCAGTGGTTGTGCCAGCCAAGTACATATTAACACTCAGTTTCAAATTCATTCTTTGACACTCTGCTCTGTGATCTGGAGTTGGTACTCTGCAAACTATTTGCTAATTGGCATCCTGTTAGATTCTGTCAATAGTAGGAGGTATTCAAGCAGAATTTACAGGCAGAGAAAGGGAGAATGATTTCTTCCCTTTCTGTTTTCATACTGTTCCTGACCATAATGCCCATAGCAGCAGTGGTTTGTTCCAGTCTCTAGCTACCTTGAGCATTCCAGAACTGTCTATTCTCCCCTTCACTGTAATTCTTGGCAGTTGAAAAGGCCTCCTGATAAGATATTCTGATTTACATCTACATGAGGTGTTCATCTAAGCTTTGGATGTTTTAATAAACCCAACTACTTCCCTGCACTTCTCCAGGCCTAAATGTAATAGCCGTGTCCACAGTTACAATCACCATATTACCCTAGTGTACTCTGTTTATTCAATCAGACACTCAACACTTGTGCAATCAATTTATGTATTAAGTTCCCTGTGTTACAATATCTAGTTTGGTTGCTGTATTCCTGTAGAGACCCTGAGAAGGTTCTTTGTTATTGGTGGTATTTTTGAATGCAGGCTAGATTTATGGCAGTTGTGAAATAGAATCCAAGTAATTCACAACATCCAGTGGCATCATATCAATTAAATTGTAAGCTGTTGTTGTTTGTGACAATGTGGCTATTGGAGTAAATATCTTGGCAGATCAAATGGTGGTTGCCCTTTATAATTGTAAAGGGGTGGAAATGATAATTGTAAGACCTGTGGGGAAGAATGGCTGCTGCTTCTTGCCTTAGAGAGTTTCGCAAAAGAAAGTGGCAAGTTTGAGACTGTAAACTCTTCATTTAAGTAATAGTAAAAGAACCAAAGAGTTTCTGTTCTATGACAAATCTAAAGGAATCACTTATTCCTTGCAGCCACAGAGCCAACCCTGCTGAAGATAAGACTACTATTTCATTATACAGGTTAAAGAAGTACAATGTAAGTTGAATTTACAGATTTACCAACTGAAAGAGGTTTGCTTGAGAAGGCTGAGACCCTGTGATTTGAAATGGAAACACATGGGTGAACTTAATGCTGAGCATCCAGAGCCTCCTAGATTTTCTAAGTTATCTTTACCAGGAAAGACTTCCCCTCCTTTCTCCAAGGAAACTAGCTTTCCTTTGCTTGAAGACCATATAATAAATGTACCTGAGGCAGTAGTATGGTAGGGAAATACTATGCTCAAGATCTACCCAAACTGCCCTTTACTGACTCCAGACTTATATTTCATGTCAGATCTCAGCAGGTTTGTAGGAAAAAAATGTGAGGTCTAACCAAGAAAAAGTTTATATTTCAAAATAATTGTAATGTTTTGTTCATCTATGTCATCAGAAACCTTGGGAAATATATGTGAGAATGAATTCTAAGAGTGTTAAACCATCGAGAACAAAATGTAATTTTTGATTATGCAAAATGATTGATATGGATGCACTCGACAAAGACTAAATTTAATGTGATGGCTTCATCAGCTAGTAGCAGCTCTAGTAGTTTTTATTTTTAACTAAAATGTGGACTTGAAAGTGGCCTATATTCAATAAAGTTAATATGCTAGTATTTTAGTAAAATGTAGAAGAAGGGATCTGAAGATGTAGGAAGACATAGATGTGGAAGTATATTTATTATGTGGTATTTGCAGAGGACAACCCTTTCAACAAAATATTGAGAAATACACTAAACATGGAGGTTCCCTGAGAGTGAGTGGTACAGAAGACCAACGCTGAATTCTCAATGTCTTTTATGACCTATCCTTACAAATCGCACATCATCACTTCCTCAGTATGTTATTGGTTGTACAGCTTAACCCAATTCGAGGCAAGAGGGGATTGTACAAGGACATGAACAGCAGGAGACAAAGATCTTTGAGGGCATAAAAAATAAAATAAAAACTAAAAATACTTGGAAGCTGGCTCCTACAACTTGTTTGTGAATTTGACTTTAAAATAATCAAAATACCCTACATGATTATGATAAAATTAGACATTTCTGTCATAGCAGTGTCTTAAACTATGAAGGGAAAGTTATAATACTTACATATTCTAGTTGGCTATTGATTTGCTAGCATAATCAGTGTGAGGAAATAAAATAACTAAATACAAAATTTGGCCATACATCCCTTGTTTGATAGACACTAAACACAAAAATAGCTGAAAAAATAATCTCAAATTTTTGTGTGTGGACATGGTGGTGGCAGTAGTTCCAGTAGTGTTTTGTTTTGTTTTTTTTTTTGAAACTGTTATATGTGTATTACATTTAGAATAAAGCAAATGGGCAATTATACCGGTGTCATCAAGGACCTGGATTTTCAGGTTAAGAAGAGATATAGGTATAATATCAATGAAGTTATATACAATTCCCATTCAATTAGTTCTACATTTGAATTCAAAGATTCTGCATCAACTCATTAAGTATTATATATGCATCTGCTAGCTCTTCCTTTGAAAAGGCCTAGAAACAACAAATTAGCCTAGTTGCATTACTCCCCTAGAGCTCAGATTAGAGTCTGTATATATCTTTTTCTATACAAGGGAACCAGCAGCTCCTTGCGTGACTAATTCCAGTGCTGGAGGGAAAAATGTATGAGATGAGTCTGGAACATTTTGTCAACCTGAAAGCAAAAGAATCTAGCAAAGACTACTGGGGTTTAATCAAAAGGACTCAGAAGCCACCTTGAAGCATCCTCTACTGGACAATGAATTAAAATACATCAAACATCATTAAATCCATGGGCCCTTAAGATTATTTTTAAACACAATAGAAAAGAAAACTCTTTGTTCACCTTTGGAAGATGCTATTCATTATTTTGAAAAGTGGTTAACACAGAAAAGAATTAAGCATTTATTCACTTTTTTCTATATCAACTGTATCTCAGGGTAACCAAGTATGTCATGAGCAGTTTCACTTGATAATTACATTTAGCTAACAAGTGTAAGAGATATAGTATCAGCTGACAGAAGGACATAGGATTATAGAAACAAAACCAAAAGACCTTACTTAAAATTCTATACATTCACACCCTCTGGGGATGGGGCTAAAGGGAAAGAGGAAAAAAAATATATTAGGGGTAAGGGAAGATAAAGGAAAAAATTCTATCTGCACACACACACACAAAAAAAAAAAATCACAAAAATTAGAAGTGCCAAAATCTACAGATAAGAAAGAACCAATCAGTGCAAGAATTTTGGCACCATGAAAAATCTGAATGTAGTGACACCACCAAAGGATCACATTAGCTCTCTGGCAAAGGTCTCTAACAAAACTGGAAACTCAGAAATGACTGTAAAATAATTAAAAACAAAAATTGAAAGGAAGCTGAACAAGATCTAAGACAAGTTTGAAAATTCACACAAAGAAATTTTTAAAGCAATCCGGGAAGTGAAGGAAGGGATGAACATTCTAAAAAGAAACCAATCAGAGCTTCTGCATTGAAAATCTCACTTAATAAATTTAAAACTACAATTGAATCTTTATCAATAAACTGGACCAAACAAAGAAAGAATTTCAGAGTTTGAATACCAGTCTTTCAAACTAACCCAGTCAGACAAAAATAAAAAGTAAATGATTTTTTAAACGGACAAAGTCTTCAAGAAATATGGGATTACATAAGGCAAGCAAACCTATGAATTGTTTGCATTTCTGAGAGAGACAAAGAAAAGAACCTAGAAAATATATTTGAGGGAATAATTCAAGAAAATTTTCATAATCTTGTTAGATAACTAGATGGCCAGATGTAAGAAATCCAGAGAACACCTGTATGATGCTATAAAAAAATGAACATCACCAAGGCATATAGTCAGCAAACTGTCCAAGTTTAATGCTAAAGAAAAAGGACTCAAAGGCAGTCAGAGAAAATGGTCAGATTATGTACAAAAGGAGCCCCATCAGGCTAACAGCAGACTTCTCAGCAATACCTTACAAACCAGGAGAGATTTGGGGTCTATTCTCAGCATTCTTAAAGAAAATAAATTGCAGCCAAGAATTTCATATCATGCCAAACTAAACTTCATAAGTGAAAACAAGAAATCTTTTACAGACAAGCAAGTGATAAAGAAAATTGTTACCACTAGACCAAGCTTACAAGAAATCCTTAAGAGGGTTCTAAACATGGAAACAAAAGAACCATAACTCCTACTACAAAAACACACTTATGAACACAGTCCACAGACCCTGTGAAGCAACCAGACAATAGAAAATACAAAGCAATAGCTAACAACTTTATGAGAGAATCAAAATCTCATATATAAATATTAACCTTGAAAGTAAATGGCCTAAATGCCCCACTTAAAAGGCACAGAGTGGCAAGTTGGATTAAAAAACAAGATCCATCCATCTACTGTCTTCAAGGGACCCATCTCACAGGTAATGGCACCCATCGGCTTAAAGTAAAGGGTTAAAGAAATACCTATCATGCAGATGCATCACACAACAAAAGGAGGGGCCACTATTCTTATATCAGATAAAACAGACTTTAAACCAACAACAGTTAAAAAGGACAAAGAAGGGCATTACACAATAATAAAGAGTTTGATTGAACAAAAAGACTTAACTCTCCTAAATACATAAACACCTGAAATTAGAGCACCCAGATTGACAAAACAAATACGTCTAGACCTGCCAAAAGACTTAGTCACACAATAATAATGGGGGACTTTACCCCACTTACACTATTAGATCATCAAGGCAGGAAACTAACAAAGAATTTCTGGACTTAAATTCAACACCTGACCAATTAGACCTAATAGATACCTGCAGAATAACCCACCCATCAACCACAGAATATATGTTCCTCTCATTTGCATATGGAACATACTCCAAGATTGACCACATGCTTGGCCATAAAGCACGTGTGAATAAATTCAAAAAAATCAAAAGTATAGCAACCATAATCTCAGACTACAGTGGAATAAAAATAGAAATCAGTATAAAGAAGATCTCTCAAAACCACACAATTACTTGGAAATTAAACAACTTGCTTCTGAATGACTTTGAGTAAACAACAAAATTAATGCAGAAATAAAAAATCATTTGAAATAAATGAATACAGGGGCACAACATACCAAAATCTCTGGGATGCAGCAAAATCAATGTTAAGAGGAAAGTTTATAGCACCTAAATGACCACCTCAAAAAATTAGAAAGATCTCAAATTAACAATGTAACATCACACCTAAAGGAACTATAGAAACAAAATCAAACTAACCCCAAAGCTAGCAGAAGAAAAGAAATAACTAAAAGCAGAACAAAAATAAACAAAACTAAGACCCCAAAATGCATCTTTAAAAACCCAGTGAAACCAAAAGTTGGTTATTGAAATAATACACAAGATTGATAGACACAAACTGCTAATATAGTCACCAGACTGTCCAAGTTTAATGCTAAAGAAAAAGGACTCAAAGGCAGCCAGAGAAAATGGTCAGATCATGTAAAAAGGGAGCCCCATCAGGCTAACAGCAGACTTCTCAGCAGATACCTTACAAACCAGGAGAGATTTGGGGTCTATTCTTGTTTTCACTTATGAAGTTTAGTTTGGCATGATAAAATAATACACAAACTGCTATCAAGGTTAACAAAGAGCAAGTATCCAAATAAGTACAATCAGAAAGAACAATGGTGACATTACAACCAATCCTACAGGAATACAAAGGATCCTCAGAGACTATTATGAACAGCTCTATACACACAAACTAGAAAATCTATAAGGATATAGATAAATTCCTCGAAACACATAATATCCCAAGATTGAATCAGAAAGAAATTGAGGGGCTGGGCGTGGTAGGTCATGCCTGTAACCCCAGTACTTTGTGAGGCCAAGGCAGATGGATCACTTGAGGTCAAGAGTTCAAGACCAGCCTGGTCAACATGGTGAAACCCCGTCTCTACCAAAAATAAAAAAATAAAAATAAAAATAAATTATCCAGATATGGAGGCGCGTACCTGTAATCCCAGCTACTTAGGAGGCTGAGGCAAGAGAATCGCTTGATTCCAGAAGGTGGAGGTTGCAGTAAGCCGAGATCACACCACCGCACTTCGGCCTAGGCAATAGAATGAGACAAAAAAAAAAAAAAAAGAAATTGAAACCCTGGACAGACCAGTATGAGTTCTGAAATTGAATCAGTAATAAAAAACCTACTCACGCACAAAAAGCTCCAGACCAGAAGGATACACAGCTCTTCTATGTACACAGATGTACATAGAAGAGCTGGTACAAGTCCTACTGAAAGTATTCCATAAAATTGAGGTGGAGGGACTCTTCCCTAGTTAATTCTGTGAAGCCAACATCACAGAATAGAAAAACCGGGCAAAGACAAAATGAAAAAAAAAAAAAAAAAGCAGAAAAAAAAACAAAAAAACACGAAAAACTATGTGCCAATATCTTTGATAAGCACAGATGTAAAAATCCTTATTACAAAAGTTAACCCTACATGATCAAGTAGGCTTCATTCCTTGAATGCAAGGATGGTTCATACATGCACATCAGTAAATGTGATTCACTACATAAACAGAATTGAAAACAAAAATCATATGATCATCTCAAAAGATGCAGAAAAAACTGTTAATAAAATCCAAATTCTTTCATGATAAGAACCCTCAAGAAACTAGGTATCCAAGGAACATACCTCAAAATAATAAGAACCATCTGTGACAAACGCATAGCCAACATCATACCAAACAAGCAAAACCTGGAAGCATTCCCCTTGAGAACTGGGAAAAGACAAGAAGGTGTAGTCGCACCACTCCTATTCAACATAAAAAGGCTTTGCCTGAGCCATCAGGCAAGAGAAATAAATAAACGACATCCAAAGAGGAACATAAGTCAAACTATCTCTCTGTACCAATGATATGATTGTATACCAAGAACAATCCTAAAACCTCTGCTAAAAGGCTCCTGAAGCTGATAAATGACTTCAGTAAAGTTTCAGGATACAATATCAACATACAAAAATCAGTAACATTGCTACACACAAATATGGTTGAAACTGAGAGTCTTATCAAGAACACATTCCCATTTTCAATAGCTTCAATTAAAAATAAAATACCTGGGAATATTCCTAACCAATGAAGTGAAAGATCTCTACAAGGAGAATGATAAAACTCTGCAGAAGGAAATCAGAGATGACACAAATAGAAAAGCACTCCATGCTCATGGATAGGAAGAATGAATATTATTCAAAAGACCACACTGCCCAAAGCAATGTACAGATTCAATTCTATTTCTATCAAGCTACCACCATCATTTTTCACAGAACTAGAAAAAAACTATTATAAAATTAATATGGAATCACAAAATAGCCCGAACAGACAAAGCACTCCTAAGCAAAAAGAATGACCCAGAGGCATTTCATTACCCAATTTCAAACTATATTAGAATGCTACAGTAACCAAAACAGTATGGTACTTGTACAAAAACAGATATATACATCAATGGAACAGGATAGAGAACCCAGAAATAAAACTGCACACCTACAACCCTCTGACTTATGACAAAGTTGACAAAAATAAGCAATGGGGAAAGGCATCCCTATTCAATAAATGGCTAGCCATGTGCAAATGAATAAAACTAGACCCCTACCTTTCACCATATACAAACATTAACTCAAGATGGATTAAATATTTAAATGTAAGACCTCAAACTATAAGAACTCTAGAAGAAAACCCAGGAAACACCATTTGGGACATCAGCCTTGGGAAGAAATTTATGACTAATTCCTCAAAAGCAATGGCAACAAAAACAAAACTTGATAAGTGGGACCTAATTAAACTAAAGAATTTCTGCACAGGAAAAAAAACTACCAACAGATAATTTACAGAATAGGAGAAAATATTTGCGAACTACACATCTGAGAAAGGTCTAATATCCAAATGTATAGGAAATTAAATAATTCAACAAGCAAAAACATATACTCCCATTTAAAAATGAGCAAAAGACACAGCAGGCATTTCTGATAATAAGACAGAAAAGCAGCCATCAAACATGCAAAACAAATTCCACATTACTAATCATCAGATAAATGCAAATCAAAACTGGAATGAGATACCATCTCACATCAGTCAGAATAGTTATTATTAACACATCAAAAAACAAATGCAGGCAAAGCTGCAGAGAAAAGGGAAAGTTTATACACTATTGGTGCGAATGAAATTCGTTCAGCCACTGTGAAAAGTAGTTTAGAGATTTCTGAAAGAACTTAGAACTACCATTCAACCCAGCAATCCCATTACTGGGTATCTATCTAAAAGAAAATAAATAGTCCTACCCAAAAGACATAGTCACTTGCATGTTCATTGCAGCATTATTCACAATAACAAAGATATGGAATCAATCTAGGTGCCCATCAATGGTTGATTGGATAAAGAAAATTTGGTATACATATATCGTGGATACTTGGCAGTCATATGAAAGAACAAAATCATGTCCTTTGCAACAACAAACGACACAGATGCAACATGAGGCCATTCTCCCAAGTGAATTAACACAGAAACAGTAAACCAAATACCACGTGTACTCACTTATAAGTGGGAGCTAAACAGTGGGTACTCATGTACATAAAGATGGCAGCAGTAGACACTGGGGACTACTAGAGCAGGGATGAAGAAAAGGGGGCAAGGGTTAAGAAACTACTGGGCATTGTACTCAATACCTGAGTGACAGGATCAATCATACCCCAAACGTCAACTTCACACAATATACCCAGGTAACAAATCTGCACGTGTACCCCCTGAATCTAAAATAAAAGTTGAAATTATTTTCAAAATAATAATAAATATCACCATTTTGCATTCCTTAATGAATTAATGAATTTAGATCAATGATAGATCTGGAAAAAGAGGCATCCATGCTTCCTTGTGGAAATACACAAAACATCCTCTGAAGTATTTATGCTGAAGAATCTAACCTGAAGATGATCAAGCCCATAGCTCTAACTTCCCAGTTTCAGGAAATAAAAGAATCAGAGGAACATATTATATAATTCCATAGCAAAGTTCAGACTATCATGAACTATAAGACAAATGACTCAGTTTCTTCAAAATATAAATTGCAGGATAAAAGAGAGAAAAGTATTACTATTTTAAAATTAAAAGTCTTATGTATATAAACCAATTACAATCCAAAAACTTGTTTGAACATTTTTGTGAAACAACAGGCAATATTTGAACATGGACTATGAGATTTTCTATTAAGATTTTTTTTAGTGTAGTAAGGATATCAAAAAATTTTTAAAAGCTTGTAGTATTTCGATATATGTATTAAATATAGATTAAAAATATGACTGATATTTGCTTCAAATTAAAATCAAGGAAGGTGAGTGGCTATAGATGAAACAAAATTGGCACTGAGTTGATAATTGTTGTGTTTGAATTAATAGGTATATGCCATTGAATTATATTATTTTCTATACTTTTATATGTATTTGGAAATTTATATATGTGTGTGTGTGTGTGCATATATATGTATATATATGTATATATATACATATATATACATATATATGTGTGTGTATATATATATATATATTTTTTTTTTTTGAGACAGAGTCTCGCTCTGTTGCCCAGGCTGGAGTGCAGTGGTGCCATCTCGGCTCACTGCAAGTTCCGCCTCTTGGGTTCATGCCATTCTCCTGTCTCAGCTTCCCAAGTAGCTGGGACTACAGGTGCCCACCACCACACCCGGCTACTTTTTTGTATTTTTAGTAGAGATGGGGTTTCACCATGTTAGTCAAGATGGTCTCAATCTCCTGACCTCGTGATCCAGCTGCCTTGGCCTCCCAAAGTGCTGGGATTACAGACGTGAGCTGGTGTACCCGGCCTATAATATATATTTTTAATTAAAAATAAAGGATATGTGTTTTAGATTTTTGCTATAAGGCCATGAAAAGTACTTTTAATTTTGATAGTCGTATCACCACATCTTGTATAGTCCTACAGTGGTATACATTTTATACATGACCATTCCTATGATTAAAGTAGCTTCTCCTTGATCGGTTTTGTTCCTGGCATATTAGACACAAGCAACCTTATGGATTAGGACATGGCTTTATGCCCAGGCTCTAAGACATGAGACGAGAGCTAACAATAAAAGTAATGACTAAGTACTATCTGTTATTTATCTTTAGTTAGAAGCTCAAAGCTTTGCTTTAAATTCAACAATAAACCAGTCTAGTTTTGCCTGAAGATAGTCACTTAATTTTAGAGCTTATTGACTTTGACAGTATAAGAGACCATGAATTGTAGAGAAGAGATTTGACATACATGGGAATAAAGCTATTGGGCTAGTGTCTTATTATCCTTGCACCTCTACATCTTCCCGTTGTGCCTGGCATACAGCAAGTAATAAAGAAATTTTGATTTATCATTTTCAAAAGGAAGAAAGAGGCTGAGGGAAAGACAGCTAGAGGAAGGGAGGGAAGGAGAATGGAAGGAAGCTGTACCATTCATCTGTTGTTGCAATAATGCTGTGTAAAAAGAACCACGAAACCTCAGTGGCATACAAAAATCAGCTTTCAGTGTGTGAATGTCTGGGGTACTTTCTAGGTAGATCTGCTGAACTTTATTGCATTTGCAGGTCTCAGATGAGACCACAGGAATAAATTGGCTGTACTACATGTCTCTTATAGTCTAGCAGGCTAGATCAGGTATGTCCTCATGGTAATAGAAACAGTACAAGAGAGAGAGCAAGCTCAATCCTTCAAGCGCTTTTCCAACTTCCACTTGTTCACGTTTTGCTGCATCCTGCTGACCCAAGCAAGCCACACAGCCAATCTGAGAACATTACTAAGTAAGATGACAAAGGATGTCAATACCTGGAGCTGGGGAGACGTAAGGCCTTTTTTTTGTTTGTTTTAGCCACATTCCACAACAGAAAGAAAAATAGGAAATACATGGCCAGGCAAATGGGAGCTCTGAATATTGCTTTTTTCTCCTCTTTCTTTTTGAACTCCTAAACAAGACAATTGGAATTATAGTGCCGAATAACTGAATTAACTTTTGGCTTTGATTGTTAGTTCCATTGGAGCTTTTATATCATATTTTCATTAATCCAACAAATATTTATTGAGTTCAACCTCTTTGCAAGTATCTGTATAAAGCATTGTCATTTGCACATGGTAACTACTTGATAAATATTGACTTAAACAGCAATTTTAGTCATAGATTCTTTGTCTATGTAGTCCCATTTCTTATTTGGCCTCATTATCTCATATCCAAGAGTTGTTCTAGGTGAAGCAAGTGTTAGCCTGCTTCTCCACTCCTGATGTTCCCTTGGATATGGAGGGAGCCCCACTGTCTAGGATCCGTGGCCTCTGCGTCCATATTCTGACTCCATGTCAGGTGGATAGCTTTTTAATTAGCGAGCATGGAAGGAGAAACTGAGCACTTGCAGTTCTGTCTTTCTGTTTCTCTTTATAGAACAGTTTTAAACCAAAGTTATTTTTCTACTTTGATCCTCTAGGAAGTCCCTGTTACTGTGGGAAGAATTCCACCCAGTTTGGGGCTGAACATTAAGAAGCTCACTTTGCCTTCCAATAGAAGCCTC
Source organism: Colobus angolensis palliatus (assembly GCF_000951035.1). Taxonomy (NCBI): domain Eukaryota; kingdom Metazoa; phylum Chordata; class Mammalia; order Primates; family Cercopithecidae; genus Colobus; species Colobus angolensis. The sequence goes on along the minus strand of NW_012113475.1, from coordinate 7,455,292 downwards.
CGATATTCACTGTATCCACAAAAGAGGCATTTTGGTTTCTGTCTCCTTGATTCTGGTTTAGATTGGTATGTGGAAAATATATTCTAGTTATGCCTCCGTACCTTCAAGATACATCCAGTAACTCATATTTTATTATTCTCCAGTGACATATTGTACTTATTATCAGAGTGTTGGTAGTCACGTGCATTAGAACTAATCCAAAGTAGCATATGTGAATACATTGCCCAGACTACATAATCAGTGGCTTCCTGAAATGTTTTTCCAGGATGGCAGTGTGCATACAATACTAAATACTTGACCAAAAGTTATAAATATAATCAATTATCTGATCTATAAAATGATTAATATCCAGAACTTTGAAAATATCAAAGTGACACCCTTTCTTTTATGCCTTTCACTGTCAACTTTTGTCTGCAGCGTTTAATTTAAAGTCACTTTTACACTGAAAATTTCAATAACTTCCATTTTCAATAACATGTTTCTTTTTATTTCCCAAATGATCTACTAACTTTAGTTTCATGAGTGTATTTTATACAAGTATTTTCCCAAACCAATTGTATAGTGTATTTAAAAAATCAAAGATGGCTAGCTAATCTTGCAAATAAAGATGCTGGATATAAAAATTTAAGTGACATCAACCCTGGCCTATGTTAGAAGATAAAGAGTAGTTAATTTCTCTGATTTACTATTATTTACACTTATTTGCTAACAACTTATATTTAAGCTTATTTTTAACCATCAAAAGAGTATTTGCAGGTATGTAATATAAGTGTTTTGTTTATGGGTAATGAAATTATTATAATTGTACTCACAGATTACTTATTCAGTTCCAAACTGAATGGTGAGTAATAATAAAGTGAATTAAACATTATTTATGAGTTAAGCTGTACCTTTTCATGACCTACTGCACTTTCAGCGGTAAGCAAGGGCATAGGAAAGATAAGATCTTTCCTATGTTATGGATCTTTCATATGTTATGCTTCACAAACTATCTCCATAGAAATACAGTTCATTCCTTCTTGTTCAAAAAGTGTTTGGATAGGGTTCACTACTGATTTGAAATTTAAATAAAATTTTGCTCCGGAATGAGAGGATTTTGTTAGTCATGCATGTATTGCTTTTTTTCTAATATGACCTCTGTTTTCAAATGAATGACTTGTTCCTCTTCAAAAGCTGATGGGTTCTATGAGGGGGAAAAAGCTACTACAGCTTTGAAAGACAACTATTTGCTTTTAATGCTTATTTCAATATTTTTTGATGCAGAAGCTAAAATGCATCAAAACCAATTTTCCTGGTTTTAGTTATATCAGGCTTATCATTTTGGAAATGTACTAGGTATACGAATTTAATGGAAGGACTGTGACTTTTCTTGCAATCCTAAACATGGCTCTTAATTTAAACATACTGAAAAATGTGAAAAGTGTGGGATAAAAATAACGTTGCTTTACTTATGCTATATAATGAGTCTCTATGGTTGCATTATATGGCTGAGTTGCGAGACAATTATGTAGAGTACATATATTGTATTCTTTTCATATTACTTCTTTTATAGTAGAAAATTGACTGATGTAGTTGATTAAGCCTATTTCACCAGAAAATAAGGCATGGTTTATTTTACTCTATCTAAAAATAATTTTAAAGGCCAACTCTAATCTCATATATAAATAGCTATTAGCTAGGTACTAGAGATGCCTTCATTGTCATCAAAATTAAAACCTTTATGTAGCACAAGAAAATAGATTCATTTTGTAAAATAATACTCTTTCATTCTGCCTGGGAAGCCTTGAGGTTAGCAATAATAACTGTAGAATTAATATTAACACTTATTTTTGTTCATAGAAAATTATACTTACAGAGATTTAACCTTTTAATTTAAAGATTTAACATTTTAAATTTAACATTTTAATCAGTGGAGTTTTCAGACTGTTGTTTCTCTTTTAATTCATAATCGCTGTTGTCTTTACATGTTTATTATAGCTCAGATAATTCAAAAGATGAGCATAAATTTAAAAAACTTAGCCAAGTTTTGCCATAAAAGCAAAAAAGAATTATACAGCTGTCTCTGTACAATGGATAAAACCATAAAAGAAACATCACTTCTTAAAAAGTATTTTACTGTTCTTTTGTTAAACCATTGGACATACATTAAGTAGCAACTTATGCTAGCTACAGCACTAAGTCTATAAGAAACAACAAAAACAAAAATCTGCTAGCATATTTAAGCTTTGTAATTTTTTTAGGACGCAGGGTTGGGTACTATTATACTCTTTATTTTCTAGATGAACACACTGAAGCTAGCAATGTTAAATAAATTTCCCAGGCTATACAACTGGGAAATAGTAGAGATTGAATCTGGATTTATGCTTTTTGGCATTATATCATAGATGACTCTTTTTTACTTGATGGTTTATTTGCTTATTTCCTCCACTACACCCTAATCTCCTTGAATTCTGAGATTGTATTTATACATTTTCCTCCTCTTGAAAATACCTTTGCGAATCACATTATCTGGAACTCACTAAATGTGGCACTCACAATAAATGCTTAAGCAGTCTCCATTTAAAAGTCATTTTATTAGTGGACCTTTCCTATCATATTTAAAATTATAAGTCTATCCTATCCCCCCACACAAATTTTCCCTAATTTTTAACTCTGCCTATTTTCCTTCTTATTATGACCATTTGACATATATACATATATTTTACTGGTTTATTATTATTTTTCAATCTTTGCTGGAAACTAAGCTCTATGAAATAAAATGTTTCTGTCTGCTTTGTTCACAGCTGAGACAAAATACTGCTGGAACATAGTAAGACATTTAAGAAATATTTGTCAAATGAATTAATTAATAAACATCCAGTTATTGGGATATAAAATAGACATCACAGAAAACCCAGCTTGATAGCTGCTGCAAAAATCCAGATGCTGACTAGCATTACTAAAATGGTGGTAGTGAAAAGAGGAGAGAAAATAAGGAGTCTAAGAAACATTTAAGGGATCAGCAAGGTTGGTCTTGCTTACCAAATAGATAAACACTGGGCAGTGTCTTTTACATACGCAAAGACTTACATGACATCAAATGAATTCCTGGCATCTTAGAGCTGGAAAAACTTAGACCTCAAAGTCATCACACTTTATCCCCTCAATATGAGGAGGAAACTGAGATTCGGGCTGGTTATGTAACATGCCCAAGAGTTCCCCCACTATGACATGGTTATTCGGTAAGCAGCAGCATTTAGGTTTACAATGTATCATTGTAATTTTTGTACAGGTAAAATTTAATATGAAGTTTTGGTTAATTTTGGTATTTACCAAAATCAGTTGTGAACTGAACTAATGCATCTCTCTGAGTTCTTATGTTTTACTAGCCATTCAACCACTCATCTCTAACCCAAATATCAATATTTTGCATGTGAAACTAAATAATAGCAAAGTCTAACCTTAAACAAAATTATTATTGAGTAATTAGAAAGAAATTTATACACTATAAAATACAGGGAAATTCCATAACAAGAGTTTGATAAGATTATGCTTTTGTACTTGCCATACATCTATTAAATGTTAAAATTGATCTTTAGAGCTAGCTGAATATAAAGGTTTTTGTGATACTTAAGAATGTTACAGGAGCAGAAAGTTCATTTTAGCAAGGTTGTAAATGAAATAAAAAAGGTTATTTCAGAGTACAAATTTGAACCATAACATAGAAAAACTAGCATTTTAAAAATTTCCTTTTATTCATAAAATTAAACTTGAAAGAGTGCTTTTAATACCATGCTATTCCAATTTTCAGAGTCATTACACTCTAAATAAAAAGGCACAATGATGACAAATAAGTCTCCACAAATATTTGTAGATACAATTTAGCACACATTTAATTTTTATATATGTGTCTTTACAAGATTACCAATGAATCATTGGTGAAATGGTGATGTTAACTAGGCGGCATTAGATATGTTTTGTTATAACTTTGCAAAACCCTGGGCAAATTCATAATATGGGCCCCAGAAAGATGACTAACCTGGGTCCAGACAGATTAACTATAAAACCAATAAGCTGGGAGCGGTGGCTCAGGCCTGTAATCCCAGCACTTCGGGAGGCCGAGGTGGGTGGATCACGAGGTCAGGAGATGGAGACCTTCTTGGCTAACATGGTGAAACCCCGTCTCTACTAAAAAAAATACAAAAAATTAGCTGGGCATGATAGTGGGCACCTGTTGTCCCAGATACTCAGAAGGCTGAGGCAGAAGAATGGCATGAACCTGGGAGGCAGAGCTTGCAGTGAGCCGAGATCGTGCCGCTGCACTCCAGCCTGGGAGATAGAGCAAGACTCTGTCTCAAAAAAAAAAGAAAAGAAAAGAAAATTAAACTTCATAGGAGTGCTAAGATGTTATTATTTCTCCTCAAATTTTTTTTAGTTTACAAGATTTGTTGCTGCACTAAAATAGCATTACAAAAGTAAGATTTGAATTTTTCTTTTTCTTTTTTTTTTTTTTTTTTTTGAGACAGAGTCTAGCTCTGTCATCCAGGCTGGAGTGCAGTGGCGAGATCTTTGCTCACTGCAACCTCCACCTCCTAGGTTCAAGTGATTCTCCTGCCTCAGCCTTCCGAGTAGCTTACAGGCGCGTGCAACCGTGCCCGAATAATTTTTGCATTTTTAGTAGAGACAGGGTTTCACCATGTTGGCCAGGCTGGTCTCGAACTCCTGACCTCAGGTGATCCACCCGCCTCAGCCTCCCAAAGTGCTGGGATTACAGGCATGAGCCACCACATCCGGCCAGCTTTGAATTTTAACCAATTACTCATGATTTAAATACTTTCTCCCCACACTCCCCACATCCCTTTTGATGACTTCCTTGCCTTGGTGGAGTCAGAAAATGAATAACCATCCCAGAGGCCAGGGTGTCACTCTATTCTGAGGTGTTCCAAGATTGGCATAGTGCTATTTTCTGCTTCTAAAAGAAAAACACAGGTAGTCATATAAGTGTTAGTGTTTTCAAGCCCACTTGTTCATCTTGTAACTTCACCTGAACCTGAACCTTCATGATAATCAGGCCCCACATTTAGCACCTTCGGGCTTCCGCTCTGTCTACACTGCTTCCAGGGCTAGAGCTCCATAAGCAGCTGCAACTGGCCTCACTCCTGATCTGCTGGTTGTTGCCCTAGCTCACCTGTATTGCACATTTTTAGAGCCTATAATATTTTCTCTTTCATGGCTGATGACTCTGGTTCCCGTTTCACTGAGAAAATACAAGCACTAAGAGAAGTTTCTAACCATTCTTATCACCATATTTCTTAGTCTAGCTTTACTTCTGCTTTTTTTTATGAATATACTCTCCATGCACCTATGAAAGGCCAATCCCTCTTATCTTCTGGATACCATGCATTCAAACACACCATTCCAGCCATTGTTTCCTTCCTCTTCTGCTTTTTAAAATATTTTCTTCACTACTCATCCCTATCAACATACAAATATACTAAAATACCTCTCTTTAGAATGTTTCCCTTGAGGCTATATGCTTTTGAGTTACCATCCAATTTCTCTTAACATCTGTTTAATCATCCATCATATTCCTTCAATGCTCCTTTCTCGCTCCCCAGTCATTTTGACAGCTGTTCCTGACTGGGGGCTGTCCTGCACCTTAAGACAAGAAGATGGTGGCAGAACATAAGATTAAAAAGTCACTGAAGTCCAGCAACTCTAGGCGTCAACTCGTTATTAAAAGTGGAAAGTATGTGCTTGGGTACAAGAAAACTCTGAATATGATCGTGCAAGACAAAGCGAAATTGCTCTTCCTTGCCAACATTCCTCCTGCCCAGCTTTGAGGAATTCCCAAATAGAGTAGTAGAGCATGTCGGCCAAAATTGGCATTCATCACTAAGAATGTTGAATTTGGTCAGTGTGCAGAAAATACTACAGAGTATGTACACTGGCTATCACTGATCTAGGTGACTGATATCCTTAGAAGCATGCTGGAACAGACGGGTGAAAAGTAAACCATGCAAAATTTTTCTTTAATAAAACTTGCCAAAGTTTGTTTTAAAAAAGAGTAAATTTACCTAAGAGAGTCCCATACTGTCTTCTTTCATAGTCTGTTGAGCCCATTCCATCCCCCAACCTGTCACCAAAGTTTCTGATAGCTACTATATTGCTAAATATAATATCCATTTTACTCCACATCAGCAGCTTTTGACAGAATTACTCATACCCTCCTCGACATATTCTCCTCACTTGGTTTCTGACTCCCACATCTCCCTCAGCTCTCCCTTCACTTTACTGACTGGTTGTTCTCAGTCTTCTTTGCTTATTCCACTACATCCTCTCCACCTGCAACCCAGAGCTTAGTTCTCAAGCATCTTCTCATCTCTAAGCACACGAACTCCCTGAGGGACCTCATTCTATTTCATGCTTTTAAATACAATCTATAAAATGGCAACCCTCAAATATATATTTGCAGCCCAGACTTCCCTTTGACATGTATATATTCATCTGTGTCTTCCACATCTCCACCTGGTTGTCTCAATATTACCAGATCCAAAACCAAACTTCCAATTTACCCCCACCAACCCTGTATCTCTCATATTTTTCTCCAGCTCAGCAAATGTCAACTTCATGGTTCCATTTTTTTCTAGACAAAATCTTTTGAGTCATCTTCGACTCTCTCTTTTTCTCATACATTGTGTCCAATCTACCAACAAAACCTATAGGCTATAGGTTTTTAAAATAGCCATCTTACTACCTTTACTGTTCTTAAAGTAACCATGCTCTTAAAATAACCATCTTACTACCTTTACCGCTGCCACCTCAGTCCTGACATCACTGTTACAGGAAAAATTTGGGATGCTAATGTCCACTCCAAATTGGGAAGGAGCTGAGAGACCAAAGAATGACTCAGGCGAGTCCAGTTTGACAAGAAGATGAATGTATTAAGACTTAGATACAGCGCACTCCTGGCTGGTAGAAGGACAGCTCTAGAGATCCACGCAACCTCCCATCACTAAGCTGCTTTTAACTCATTTTCTTGCTCCTTGCCTATTGTGGGTGAGCTTTGATAAGATTCTTTTTCTTGGTGGGTTCTCATATACTCTCTGGGATGTTTGGGTTCTCAGGGACACCTGCTCCTTGGCTAGGCACCATGGTCTTGGCTCACTGTCCAGCCTTCAGGGTTCAGGCAGGGGAACATACACCCTTCTCTAGTCTGGTGGGGGACCTATCATGCTATAATAATCATTTCTGAGATTATTGAAATAGCTTTCTCACTAAAATCCTGGTTTTTACCCTTGCTCTCTCAAATCTATTCTCCACAGAGATAAGTCACAACAATCCTTTTAAAGTCTAAGTCAGATCACTGGCATTCTATGCTGAGAGCCCTCAATTGCTTCCTGTCTCATTCAGAATAAAAGGTAAAATCCTCAGTGTCCTCTAGGTCTGGTTTCCTGAGGCTTCTTTGACCTCACCTTCTCCACTCTCCCCTTTGTTCTCTGCAGACTTGCAATGATTTTCTTGCTATTCTATGAAAAGACCAGCCTTGCCACCTTAGTACCTTGGCTGTTGCAGTTTCTTCTGCATAAAATGTTCTTGTCCAAATATTGTCACACACTTCCTTCCTATCTCTGATCTACTTTGTTTCATCAGACAGGTTTTTCTTAAACTCATATAACAGGGTAACACTCCATCTTTGACTCTTCTTATCTCCTTGTTACATTTACCTCCATAGCACTTACTACCACCTGACATATGCCAGTCTCCCACACTAGAAGGATGGGTCAAGGTAGAAACATTATTTGGTGCGTTGGTTTAACTCCAATACTAAAACAGTGCCCAGTAAACAATAGCTGTTCAATAAATGTTTGTTGAGTGCTGTTGTCACCCATTACAGCTAAAAGGACAATTCTGTGCTTGCTAAATGCAGCCAACTCTTTCTTCAGACATTTTAATCAAAACAACAAAAATTTGGTGGAATTCCATGTAGCTCATTATTTCCAATATGTATGTCTTGGCAAATGTGCTCCCTTGGTTTTATAATCCCTTTGCTTCCCACCTTGGTCCACCCTTCTTATGTTTGTCAGCATGGATTTAGAAACAGCACTGTCCATTTCATTAATGACCTCCTAGAAATTTTAGAGTAAATTGCTGCAAATAATTGCCACCAGCACCTAAGATGCAGAGAACTAAGGTAACAAACTGCTCCGATTAGAAGATTTTTACGTAGTAGATTCTGCTTACTATTTGAAGTATCAAGTGAAACTTTGTTCCCAGATTCAAGTCACCTTGAAAAGCTTAAATCCCTAGTACAGAAGCCACACAGTAGAGCTTATTTCTCCTATAATTAGATGAATAGTCTTTATTAGAGGTTAGCCAGACATATCAGTACAGCTGGCTGCTAACAAGTGCAACTATGGGTGCTGGCACCATGGGGGCTGGCTGGATACATTTTGGGGCAGGTTTCAGCAATCTTTTCCTGCAAAGGGCCAGATAGTAAATATTTTAGGCTTATTGGCCACATACTGTCTCTGTCACATACTCTTTTTCTTTTAACAATTCTTTAAAAAATGTAAAAACCATTCTTAGCTCCAGGGATGTACAAAAACAGGCCACGTACTGGATTTGGCCCATTGGCTACAATTTGCTAACCTCTGATTTAGAGCTTAGCATCTTTTTGTAACAAGTAAAATGGGTTATAACCAGTAAAATGGGTTAAATGTAAGATTCCCAGGACCCAGGAGACTAAAGACCTATAGAGAAGGGGTGTTTAATAAGGGAAGAAAACTTCAGGAGGCCAAAGCAGGCAGATTACTTGAGGCCAGGAATTTGATACCAGCCCGACCAACATGGCAAAACCCCATCTTCACCAAAAATACAAAAATTACCCGGGCATTGTGGTGCATGTCTGTAATTCCAGCTACTCAGGAGGCTGAGGCAGGAGAATCACTTGAACCAGGGAGGCGGAGGTTACAGTGAGCCGAGATCGTGCCAACGCACTCAAGCCTGGGTGTCAGAATAAGACTCTGACTCAAAAAAAAAAAAAAAAAAAAAAAAATTAAGCCACTGAAAAATGTCCTAGCCAAATAGTAATCAGGATCAGACAGAACAAGTGGAAATTCTACGTGTAGGCCACAGTGAGCTACATGGAATATTATTTCAAGTGGCCTTACCAGAGGCAGTAGATGAATATCAAGGCAGGTGAAATATAAATCTGGTGTAAAATACATCGTATGCTAGAAAAAGGCAGAAGGCCTGAGAACTGGTCTTAAAGGCCTGAATTTTATTTCTATCCTTGTGAAAAGCATGGCATACATAGAGTTTCTTGCTGGGAAGAACCCAGATGAAGTAGTTGACCAAATATGTAGCTACCATTTATTTGGTGTTCTTATCTTATGGAAGACCTAGCACGTGCCAGCTTCTCTTCTAGGTATTGTAGGTATCGTAGGAGACAGATCAGAAAAGGTCCCTGGAATCATGTAGCAGCATGCGTTCAAGTCAGGAAATGGAGACAGTGAAAAAAACAAAAGTAAACAATATCATTTCCAATATGGTAAGTTCTTAGCAATCAGTATAGAGGTGGTAAATTAGGATAATGAACCAAACTGAAAGTAACAACCAAAGCTTTAATCACTTGCTGCCAGCAATGAAAACAAGAGACAAAATAAACACTGGCTCACCAATGTTCCATTTTCCCCCATAGAACACACAGAATGAGGTGTCAGATGGATGAAGTGCAGGTGGGAGAATCATCCATCTCACTGCCTAGAAGCCTCAAACAAAGGGCTGCTGCCTCTTTATGTATCTATGGGCTGGGGGAGGAGGGGGGAAGGGCTAGGAGTGGAAAGGTACTGAGTCAAAATACATGTGCTGAGCCAAGGTCCCTGACAGACAAAGAGGCCATCAAATACAGGGGCCTAGGCTAGGAATGCAGACATGCCTATGAGAATATAAGCACTGTTGCTGGCTGGCGGATGAAGTGCTATGCTAAGTCCTTGACTACAAACTCCCTCCAGAAAACAATCAGAAACTGCAATGCAAGGGATATGGCACTCATCTTCCTGCTCCCACCGTGAGGCCTGCCCAGTAAAGCCTTGTGATTGCCCATCATTGGGCCTGAAAGATCACATGTAGAATTTGGGCCTGGAAAAGGACTCCCACTTAGAAGAAAGCTGTGTGTGTGTGTGCCCATGTGTGTGTATGTGTGTATAAAAAGAACACATCGCTGAGGAGACACACTATCACACCATTAAGCTGGCACTCAAACGACACAAAGGAGGTCAGTTAGGATACAAAAAGTTGTGAGAAATAGCAGTCCAGCCAAAAGAAGAGCAATTCCAAAGTGATACAGCAGAAGCTAGGGAGATTCGAGGAACAGAGAAAAAGGCCACTGTGTCTGGAGCATTGTAAACAAGGGGAGTCTGTTATGAGATTGGACATCTCATCACCTGAGCTCCTGCTGTGTTCTAGGCACTTGGCTGAAAGCTGAAGATATTGCCACAAATAAAACACAGTCTCTGCCACCACTGCATACCCATTCAGACTCAGGTATAGTCATTGCAATTAAAATGAGAAAGCAATAAAGATCAAATATTTATTGAGCCTCCACTGTATCAGGGACTGTGGCAGGAGCATTTTAATATTGAGTCCTCAAAGCAACCTTGTAAACTGAGTTTTATAATGTGTTTTTACCCAGAAAGCAAATAAGTCTCATTAAAGTTAAAAACATTATCGAGTACAACCACTTGATAACTGCAACTACAGCCTATCTTTTTGCCCCTACACCACAAGTGACTGGCAGTTCAGAGACTATCATTAAGAACTAGGGTTCAAGGGCCAGTGAAGTCCATGAACTAAGGTAACTTGCTGTTAAACTCGTACCTACTTTAAGATTCTCGGTGGCTCAAGCCTGTAATCCCAGAACTTTGGGAGGCCGAGACGGGTGGATCACGAGGTCAGGAGATTGAGACCATCCTGGCTAACACGGTGAAACCCCGTCTCTACTAAAAATACAAAAACTAGCCGGGTGAGGTGGCGGGCGCCTGTGGTCCCAGCTACTTGGGAGGCTGAGGCAGGAGAATGGCGTAAACCTGGAAGGCAGAGCTTGCAGTGAGCTGAGATCCGGCCACTGCACTCCAGTCCGGGCGACAGAGCGAGACTCCGCCTCAAAAAAAAAAAAAAAAAAAAGATTCTTTATCTATCTTTGTCCAAGGTTTAGATAAAGGTAGGTAAAGATTTATTTCAGAGTCCTACATGATGCTGAACACATACCTACTGTCTATGTGGCTAAGATTGCAAGTGCTAGAAGCTGCTGAGAAGGTCAGCATGCAGACCATTATTCCAGCAAACCTCTCAATACCCCACAAGTAGCCTGGGCCCTTTATCCCTGGCACCCCAGGGTCATATTCCTCACAATGTGCCATGACTCAATTTTACTTCCACGTGGTTTCAGAAATACCATTCTAGCTTACATCTTGAATGGAAACACAGTCCTTTAGAAAAAAGTGATAGCTGATTAAAAGCAAAAAGCAGTAGACTTGGCAGAATAAGCAAAAACCTGAGACTGAAGTGCTCAAAGTTATTAGACTGGCTCAGAATTAAACCACTATGTCTGCCTGGGAGATTTCTTTCATCTTCTCTTCCATTTTGGTTTTATTTTACTGAGAATATGAATGTGTTACCTAGTGTTCTTATCTTTGAAATGGGGATAACATATACCTACGTTCCAGGGTCTGAGAGGGACAAAGACAGTGTGTCCTGCTCAGCACACAGGAGTCTGGTGATGCAGTAATTACAGTATTTTTATGGTCTGAATATTTTCTCCTATTGTGTAAAACATTTCTCAAGGCTCAAATGGAATGTCCCCATTATTACCTTCATTTGTTATTGTGTTTCTTCTCTTGCATACCATCTTCCAGGATTACAAAGAGGATGATTAATATTTTAAAGCAGCAGCACCAGCGTGTTGTTATAGACTGTCATTGTAACCAGGGCATTTTAATGCAATTGTGCAATGTGACTGGAGTGGAGACCTCAGGTTAATGTCTACTGTCTTTCACTTTCAATTTAAACAGTAGATTAAGGATGATTTGCTCTTTTTGAACATGACAGAGACCTTTTGAGATGAAATGTCTTTAAGCCAATTTGGTTGCTGAAGTTGTTGGGATCAAATCCCTGAGGGTAAACATTATAGTGACTGCTGAGAAATACCTCTCAAGTTCTTAGAAATGACTGCTTTTCAACTGCAGCAATGACAGGGACGAATACCAAAATAAAATGCAGCATCATTTCTATCCCTTACCATCGAATCTATTCATATGAAGACAACGTTTTCCTTAACAAAAAATATTGCAGCTTATCTCTATTCACTATTATCTGTTTTTCCTTTTATTGATTGGTGCATCATTGATTCCTTTCTCTTTCCTGAAAATATGCTATACATTCTTATCCACCATAGTTTTAAAAGCTGCATCATCCAACTCTTAGTTTTTCTTTGATTCAATTCAATGCTGCCATGGGCTGTCAAGCATTTCTGATGCAAGCTTAGGCAACTAACCCCTCTTTTGTATTGTGTTCTCAATTTTTTTTCAGTGGGGTAAACCAATATAAGCTTTAAAAAAAAAGAGAGAGAGACAGATACTATGAAATGAACAAACATTGTCCTAGAAAACCATAGGAAAAATTCATTATTCTAGTCATTCATATGCAGATGTATTTTTCCCCCACTGTTGCAGAACTTTGCACTTGGTAAGTGCTCAAAAAATGGTTGTTTTCTTTTTAATTTTGTTTGTTTTTAAGGAGCAGGAATGAATGATGCATTTTTGTCAAACTTACTCTCCAGATGAATTTTAATAAATCTGTGATTACACATTTGCCAGAAAGATCTGTGAGGGCTTAGCTGTTATCAGCATAATATAGTCAGTGACTAAGTCACTTACATTTTATAATCTAAAATCCTTTAGGAGCCTCAAGTTTCAGGACATTCCCATTACAGAAGAGTTTTCAAACAAAAATATTGATAGTGTTTAAAACAGCAGAAAAGAGAAAACAACATTAGAGTTTCTTCTACTCTTCTAAACTTCAGAGTTTCTTCTACTCTGAAGAAATTACAATGAAAGTGGGAAAAGCTAAATTTACATAAGACTTACATCTAAGACTAGGATAATCTCTTAATTTTTTCCAACTTGCTCAGTAAGAAGTGGGAAAGTTCAGTGAAACTATATTTCAAAAGATTTAATAAGAAAAAAAGGTAAAATTGTGCCATGTTTTTGCATTGTATCTTCATCTCCTTCCTGTAGTATGTTTAATATATTTATAATTGAATCAAAAACATTCCAGAATGAAGTAATTTTGTAATTGCTTTTATATTTTTAAAATTTTAATTTTGAAGTATAACTTGTTTTTAAAAACCGAATGTAGATCAAGAGCTTCCACTAGATAAAACCTAGCCTAAGAAATATGTATTAGGTAATGATTCATATGGCTTCCTATTTGTCTTAAAGCAGCAAATGACATTATTTCTCTTAATTCAATCACACAATCAATCAGATGTGCATTCTTTGCTCCCCTTGCTTCTAGTTCTAGAAGCATTAACTTTGCATCAAAAGCAAACTAGGATGTTTTATGTTTCAGTTCTCAGCTGGAGAGAACACATAGGGTTACTTCTTGGCTACCTCTCCCGGGAATGCTCCTCCTACTGGCTTTTGACTGTATCACAGTGAAGTAAATGGGGCTGTGATCTTTTTCAGCCCAGTTTCCTTGTGTTCAGAAAAGTAGCTATGTCAGAGCAACAATCCCTCAAGCTCAAAATTCCACACTTCAACTTAAATTCAAAGAGATTTTTATTTGAAAAGAAGCTGAGAATACCACTATGTTAGTACAATATACCATATTGTATATTGCAGTCCTCAAAGGCAGGGGAAAAAGTCTCTGAATCTATGCTGTGAATTTTTCCTCTACATTTACTCTCTCTCCTCCTCCCTCCCTCCTCCTCCCCTCTTGATGACTGAATTCCTGAAGGATGCAGAAGACACACACAGCTGGGCCTAAAAAAGTTGTATGCATATATGGGTTGCGTGTATTAAACTATTTACACTTGTGTGTGGGAGAAAGCAAGAGATTCTGTTGCCCGATAAAGAGCTGGGATAACAGAGGAATGGGAATTGAGAATAATAAACGTTAAGAGCCTCAACAGCTGACATTTTAAATGTTTACAAACCACAAAATTTCCATTAACATAAGCTGTGTTATTATAAAGCAGTAAGACACAACATAAAGGGACGCATGTACACAAATAATCTCTATACATTTCCTGCATCAGAACAAATGGCACTAGATGACCTCTAAGAATCTTAAGGAATGACTACCTTAGTCTTAGTTCATGTAGATATATATAAATAATAGATATTTGTAGAGTTCAGAAAATGCGTAAAGCATGAGGACATTTTCCTTTTAAATTGCAACTAATTTCTTCCACAGAAAATTATGTTCTAGTGTTCCCTAATGGCACAGTCAACTTCTATAAAGTATCTATTTATATTAAAATATTAAGAACTAATAATGTGCTTAAATTTTTTTCTTAGTTCTCAACAAAATACATTAGTTCAATGCAGACTCCTTGATTTTTCTAATCATGTTTGCTAATCTGCAAAATTTAGTAATTTGCAATGGATCTCCCAGTCATTAGTGTCAATTAGGGAAGCTCTCCCTCATACCAGATGGTACTGAGGGAACAGAACAAGAGAGTGGGAATAAAATGTGTTTTCTAAAACCCTCCTACATACCACTTTAAACAAAAACTGTGTGACTTTTAAAGAAAAAATATATAGTAAGAGTTGAGAACGTAACACCTCATACTTGTGGAGCATCTTAAACCCAAGGAATTCAAGAAGTAAAGAATTGACTAATGACACCCTTATAAGCTAGGTATACAAAGACCATATGGCAATGATTTCCCTTTGCATATAAAACAAAAATGGTAGTCCACACGGGCAAGGTCCCGTTTTCACACTGCCCCATGCTTAATTTTAAAACCTCCATCATTTACAAATGAAGAACTAGCAAATCCTCCTTATTGCATCCTATCTACTTATGATTTGTTTCCTGAGACAGTAAGAAAAAGCTGGGAAATAATCTTAGCCTTTACAAGGTTCCATATATTTCATTAACAGTGAGTGTCCCATGAATGGGAGCCAATTTTTTTTTTTTTTTTTTTTTTTTTCTGTGAGACAGGGTCTCACTCATTCTGTCACCTAGGCTGAATACAGTCAGTGACGTG
Source organism: Colobus angolensis palliatus (assembly GCF_000951035.1). NCBI lineage: Eukaryota > Metazoa > Chordata > Mammalia > Primates > Cercopithecidae > Colobus > Colobus angolensis. The sequence goes on along the minus strand of NW_012113475.1, from coordinate 7,440,036 downwards.
ATCTCAGCTCACTACAACTTCCACCTCCCAGGTTCAAGCAATTCTCATGCCTCAGCCTTCCCAGTAGCTGGGATCACAGGCGTGCACCACAATGTCTGGCTAACTTTTGTACTTTTACTAGAGAGGAGGTTTCATCACATTGGACAGACTGGTCTTAAACTTCTGGCCTCACATGATCTGCCCACCTTGGCCTCCCAAAGTGCTGGGATTACAGGTGTTAGCCACCACACCCGGTCTAGAAGCCAATTCTTATCCATCATTATGAGGTGTCTGCCTTAGTCATGGGCACGTTGCAGGTTGTAAATAAGTAAATGATGAATGAGGGAATGAAGGAACGAAAAACTGAATGAATGAATGTGGTCTGTCTTCATCCACAAATTTCTCTTTCTGACCATCCTAACCACGTCCTAACCTTCTGCATCCTTTTATGCCTCCTTATCTTAGGTTAGTTTCCCTGTAGGAGAAAAGCTGAAGATAACGATTTCAGCGTTATAGCTTATTTGAGAAGTGATCCCAAGAAACACAAGTACTGGAGTGGGGAAGTGACAGAAAAGGAAGTTTAGACAAAATATGTAATGAGTAGATCAATGTGGTACAGTGAACCGTTAGGGCTCAGTCCTGCTGGGGACTTCTGGAAGACTCCATAAAGTAGGCTGTATAGTGGTCCCACCCAAAGGGCAATGAGGTTGGCTATTTATATGTCAAATGCTGTCCATCACTGGTTGAGGTCTGCTCCTGGAAATGTTAATAACCAGGCATTCCCAGCTTTTTGCCCAAATTGTTAAGAGAGAGTCACAGAAGCTTACAGGCAGAAGCCATGGGTGTGTACAGTGAGTGCTGAGGAGAAATGAGCAGGATGGTAACTGGTACTATCCAATGTAACAATGGACCTTGCAGGTTTTCGCCACTACTCTCTATGACAAAAATGACATAGACCTAAGTTATGGCAGTCTAAACCTATTACATTTTTCCTGTCATTTAGAGACAATTTACCTATACAGGTACAAATATCCATGCAGGTAGACGCAGCATCCTGTATAACTCAATAAGCAAAAACTTAATTCATAACTTTCTTATTTTTTTCTATTAAAACCAACTCAGTCAAGACCCATATGTAAATATCAAGCTATCAGAACAGGTCAGTTATTTTAAAAAGAAGGATCATTTGCTTTGGTATCGGTTCTGTTAAAATCTGTGGAGTCTGTATGGAAAAATGGGCCATCTCATCATAACTCTTGCAGGAAGATCACAGTCCAGACTGGTCCAATACCAGTAATGGTTTTCTTGATCTTTATAACCCTACCACATTAGATACCTCCGACCAATTTTTAGGACCCATCATCCCAATGAAATATATTTTGTTAGTATTCAAAAGTGAGAAATTAGCTCCACCTTGGCACATAACTGACTTTAGAACTTCCTCTCCTCATCAAAATGGCTTATTATTACAGCATCTGCAATAACTTGATTTTTTGTCCAGAATTATCCCAATTGTCCTCATATTTCACCTTCCTATTAAGAAAGTTTAGAGCTCTCAGTATGAAGTGACTTAAGTGCTATGATTTGAAGGAGGAACATGCACAAAGTAGGAGTTTTTGGATGGAAGAAATAATCGAAGAAGGTTTCTAAGTATGCTACAATACTTGAAGTCCACAGGCCCATATGGCCCCAACAATCTGTGTCTCTGCCCACATAGAAACTCCTGATGTGCTTCTGAATGTAGTCAAACGTTCCCTGAAAAGCATACATATTGAGGGCATTTGTTAAAGTCCAAATAGTAGGAACAACCACAGGAGGGCTTATTAGTGTAGTTACTGATGGATATAAGAGGTTTTCCAAGTTACAAAGGCTGCTGCTGGATCTTAAATCTGACCAAAATCCATGTCACTACTTTAAAATTCATTCTGTTTGCTAACTGTCATCAAATTTATTGCTATGAACACTTTTTAAAAGATTTTCTAGTCTCCACTTTCTAGTTAAGGTAAATTTGAGATTCTCTTTTGTCTATTTTCTTTCTCTCTTGCTCTCTTCTCAATTGAAAATTTTATTTTACAGGTTAGGAAAAACTAATGCTTAAAAAGATTAGTCAAGTTTTCCCAGGACACACACTTACTTAGCAGCAAAGCCAGGATGCTCATACACAACTGACTCCAGAGCTTAAGCCATTGTCCCCTGTGTCGTGTTTGCAGTGATAACATGACAGAACCCAATATAGACAGAGGGTGAGGATTGTGGTGGAAGTATTAAGAAATTAAGGAAGAATCCATCAACAACTGGGAAGAAAGAAAGGGATCACAAGAGAAAATAATAGAGAAATAAGACAAGAGTCAATGAGTTACATAACTGTATTTTGCATTTATATAGCAGTATCTTTTTCGTCAATCTTATCAATGTATTTTGTACATGTAAAGTATCCAGTATACATTCAATATTTGTCAGTACCTACCATAATCCAGGTACTCTTCTAGAAACTGCAGATACCAAAACAAAGCCCTAGACATCCTAGAATTTTCCATTGCAATGGGGCAGAGAAATAACAGGCAAAGAAAGAAACGGACAGATAGCTAATAGAACATCAAGTAGTGAAAGATGAATCATATTCAGCAAAGAATGAACTATTAAATGAACGCATCTAGTTCATTCTTCTAGTCCTAGTTCTAGGTTGTGCATGTAGTTCGAGCATCAAGTTTAAGTATCTAGTTCATTGTTGAATTAATGAAATAGGTGCTATTTCAGATAGGCAGGCCTCACTGAAGAAATAACACTGATTATCACTTCGCTGTGATTGTTGCTCCAACCACTGCTTCAGGGAGGCAGGAAGGAAACAGAGCGTTCTCATTTTTCTAAGAGGACTTAAAGTCCCAGTTCAGTGAAGGGACTTGCCTACTTGCGTCATTATAAAATCTGGGATGAAATAGAAAACTTCAGATATTCAATTCACTGTTAATAATAATTGTGTTTGTGAATTTGTTTTCTCTCTCTATAATCTCCTCTGCCATTTGTCCCTATTGGCTAGACAGGGCTTACCGCCTCTTACTCCATTTTTTTTTTTTTTAAACTGATGAGCAAACTCAGGGAAAAAATCATAAGCAACTTACCCCAAAGTCAGAGAAGGTATGGGTCTTAAGTACAGTTCAGTCTTCAACCCTCTGTTCCTGTGTTCTTACTGCACACTCCAGTATCTTCTACTGGATCAACAGGCTTCTAGTAAATATTGATCCACTTTCTGTAGTAGTAATTTAAGGGAGTGGACATATTTCAACAAATGTCACCCACCATCCACTCAGCCTTCTTAAAAAGAGCAGTGCTATATTTCAAAGGAATGTATGAACAAATTTCTTAGTAGTTTGTCATGTTCATCAGTCATGAACATTTGTTGATTTTTCTAGTCTTAGGTTTTTAGAAATCATGGATCCTTGTAAGAATATGCTGAAGATTTTGAACAGCCTCCCTATAAGAATAAATAAAATTTCAGGAGGCACTTTGAGACATGTTCTTGAACTCACTGGGGTCAATGGACCCCCAAATTAAGAATTTTTGCTAAGAACTATTGTAATTGTGGGCCCACGCGTCCCATAAAAGCAAACAAATTAGCCAGCTTTCCTTAGTTATATCTTGTGCATTTTCAAATGAATGCAGTGTCCATCAGGAGATTAAGGGAATGGAGGTGGGAGGCGGTCAGAAAATGTACATAATTAAGAGAGGGGGCAACCTATGACCTGAGTCACACAGAGATGGTTTATTTATGTGAGCTTTATATTCTTGGACGTGGTGCTTAATGTCTTTGAACCTAGTTTGCTTATCAATAAAATGTGGAAATGGTCACTAATCATTATAAACGAGATAATGTGTGCCAAGCACCAAGGACATTGTTGACACCTCTGTAAATACTCCAGCATTGGTCCTTATTTGGCTTATTGTTATTGTTGTCATGGTGGTGCTATGACTAACAGTGGGTTACCAATCCATCAGTAAATTACTATACTCCACATGACAGAATTTTGACAAAAGCTCTTATTTGATATGAGAAGTTATTAATAAACAGAAAGTTCCAAGTTTGGCCAGAAGCAAAAATAGGGAAATTATCAGAAAATAAACCTCTATGTATTGCACATAATATTTTCTAACAGAATATTATTTAATTGAAATAAAGTATAAACACACAAAAATAGTAACAGTTTTTTTAATATTTAAAAATTTTGTTTGTGAGCTAAACACATTTCTATGCATGAGATTTTAATTGGACACATTTTCCATTAGCAGAATTATGTCTCTATGTTTTAAAACATTATACAATGAAAAAAAAGATTAGCAGAAAGGCAAGAACACCCCCAAAATATTTTTCACTGCATCTGGGGATATGCTAAACAACATCTGAACAAAGACAGTTGACTTTTCACTGCCCCACTGATGCATTTGGATTTATCTACGAGAAAGATGAGACAGTCGGTGTTTATATATTTGAATATATTTGCTTTAAATATTTACACTATGCAAACTGCTAGAGCATTTTGAGGATATTTTGTGAATTCCTCATAAAGTTTTAGTTCAAATGAAATTTGTTGAAAATGTCAGCATGAATGAAACCATTTGTTGACCAGAATGAGCCTTATGTTATCAGGATGATGGGAAGTGAGGAAGGGTGTAGGTACAGATATTCCTTCTAACTGACCTCAATTTTTCTCACCCATAAAATAAGATAGAGTTGAGCTCCTCCAATAAGAACTGAGTTCTAAAAGGACTCTTATTTGTTCCACTCCCTTTGTTTTCTATAATCATCATATGGCAGATACTGTGAATTGTCCAAATGCACACTCATTCTCTTCTACTTTGTTAGTAGCAGAAACCCCATTGTAGCTAGGAAACAATACTCCCAGCCCCTTTGAAACCAAATATGATCACTTAATATTTGACTGACAAAGCATAAAGAGAAGTGATTTGTGGGACTTCTGGGAAATCTCCTTAAAGGGTATGCCCTTTGCCTCCCATTCCATGTCTCCGTTACCTGGGGTATGGACCTGCTGGGAGAATTTGCAACGCCGTCATGGTGGGTTCATATGGGGCATACTAGGGACAGCAGGGCAGTAAAATACATGCAACTTAGGAATCTGATGAGTGTGGAGCTACTACACTAGTCTAGGACCACCTACTCAGGATGTTAAAATGATAAATTTCTATCTTTTGCTTTTCTGTAATTACAATGGTAGCTAATTCCAATTTTTATTAATTTTTATCAGCAAATCTTTTAAACTGATTTTCTTGCCTCCAACTTGATAGTTGGTTTTTATTGACCACCATTCTTTCATATACTTAATTCAACAAATATTCAGAAAGAACCTACTGCATGTCAGTTGCTAGGCTAGCAGCTGATGGTTGATCAAGAAACATATTAGATACAATTATGGAGCTTATAGTATAGCATGGGGCAAAGCATTAAAGAAGCAAATAAATAAATACATAATTATAAACTGTGGTGTCAAAATGGAAATAATATGAGGAAGGTTAAAACAAAATATTGATTTAGATTGAAGTCCCAAGCAGGATTCTCTAGAAATGATATTAACGAAACCAAAGGATGCACAAAGTCACTAGGAAGAGATTTTAGAAGAGAGTAGTCTGTCAAAATAATGAAAACAAGGTAAGAGTTTAATTCACTTAGGAAATTGGAGGAAAGTCAGTAGAGTCAGCACGACTGGAGGTTAGAAAGTAATGAAAGGGGAGGCAAGAGATGCTCCTAGAAGGGTGTGCAGAGGACACGGGAACCAGAGACTGTTGGTAATGCTGATTTGAAATTTTCTTCTAAGGGCAATAAGGAGATATGGAAGTGATTCAAACAGAGCATAAATTTGTTTCTGTTTTTTGTTTTAGAAATATTATTCTCGCTGTAGTGGGAAAAATGGATTGGAGGGGGGCAAAAGTGGAAGATGAGAAGAGAAGATCAGAGTTAAATACAGGGATCCAGGTGAGAGAAGCTGGTAACTTAGACCAAAAGTGATGGCAGGGGAGATAGAAAGATATGCATATTTGAAATCCATCTTTCTACTTGAATTAACAAAATATTTAAAGAGATTAAATATAGAGAGGTAGTTGGAACAAAGGCATGATGGCATGAGCACCTGGGAGTAAGGAGGTAGCATTCCTGGAATACAGAAGCCTGGAAGAGAAAAATATTTGGAAGGAAATAAAAAGTTTACTTTTAAACTGGTAATAGTTTTACCTCCTCATGAGACATCCAACTGGGAATGTCAAGAAGGACACGGGATAAACAAGCAGGGAGCTTTGAAATGTGACTTTAAAAAATGCAAGCCCTATGTGTCTCTTTCCTGCTCAAAACCCTTCAATGCTTCTACTTGTCTACAGGTATGAAAATATTCAAACTCCTAAGCATGGCATTCTACTCCATTTATGATTAAGCATTAATCCACTCTTTCAGTTACATATCCTACTACGCCTTCCAAATGCCCTGAATCCTGGTCACACTGGTCCTTGAATACACCAGGAATTTTCACAACTGCGTGCCTTCCTTTTTCATATTGTCTGCAGCTGGTATACGGTTTCTACCCCTGCCTCTTTCCGATATTTTTGGCCTAAAAATGGTGCCCATATTGCAAGACTCAATTCAAATTCCAAATCCTCTGTTTTCCTTAATTCCTCTCTATTATTTCTTCCTTAGTTTGATGTCCTTAGTCTACTTCCCTAAGCATGCAGGAAACATTTTCCAGACTTACCTTGCTTTTTATTTGAAGCCAACAAAAACAATGTAATTTAGTCAGCTACAATGTTTCTAGGTGGTTTCTCAAACACAGATTTAACTCAAGCACCAAAATGCTTTCAGTCAATTTAAGATTGTTTCAGTCATTTCAGGATCCCACACTGCTTCCTCTTTTGTCTAAAGAGATGCGTTATATTTCCTTGGGTACTTAGTAACAGGCACTGGGGAGTGGGATACTTGTTATCTAATAATGTCCTCTACATTGACTGATACCTCTTTATGTTTTCCAGCATCTGGACATCACCCTCGTCTTTCCTGGTCCCCCGATTCATACGTTTTTCCACTCGGCATTCTCTTTCTCCCTACTTCAGGTTTACTCCAGGATGGAAGTCTCTCTCACCTGACTTCCACATACTCTATGACAGGAAAAATGTGGTGTTCTCTTACGTTGACACAGGCTCAGAAAATGTGTTGGGATTGTCTTGGGCTTTCTGATTCTTCCCTAGAGGTACATAAACCCTAGACATCCATTTCATGAACATTCCCATTCCATGGGGATCTTCCGGGACACCCGAGACACTGCCAACCCCTGGTCTTCCAGCCAAAAAAAAAAAAAATTTCTATCCACATCTGCACTATTGTCCAGATCCCTAGAAGGATTAACTGACGCTTTTATCACTTGCCCCCTCCCTCCAGGTTTTTAGACCCCCTCTCTGAGGCTCTAATTCACTTGCCTCCTCATTGACTCTTCTTCCCAGTCCCGGCTACTCCAATTTCTGAGTGAGAGGTAGACCTGTCCTCCCTGTCTGCCCTTTTAAAGTATGAAACTTCATTTCAATACTCCTACCAGCCTAATCATTTGAAATTCAGAAGTCCTGGCTCCAACACATCACAAATCTTGGCTCAAAAGACTAATTACCTCCCTCATGAGTTTAAAAAGTCAATTCAGATATTCAAAAGCAAAAACTTGGCTCTTGGTTCCCTGTCTTCTGTGTCATCATTCTTCTAAAGTAATGCTTGGCTACTGGGGGGTAGGGGTGTCTCCTGGGAGTAAGGAAATAGAAAGGGAGGAAATGATGAGGTTTACAAAATTGTAAAACTTCACTCCACCACAAATCTTCCAAAGAAAATGCACTCTGCTTATATTATAGTTCACCCTTTTTGAATCTATCCATGCTTTAAGAGAGGTGGTCTTTGAGATAGTTTAAAGGTCCATAGCTTTTGTGTCACATTGTCTCAATTTACATCTCAGCTGCACAGCTTACCAATTGAGAGGCTTTGGGCCTTGTCATTAGCCTTTCTAAGCTTCAGTGTATTCATGATAGGAATTGTACCAAAACTCAAAAGATTGTCATGAGAATTGAATTACATAATCCATATTAAGCACTTACAACAGTGCTTTGAAATGTAACTAAGAAGAGCTCAGAAAGACCTAGTTTTAATTATTATTGGCCAAAAATATATTCCTTGAGTTTCAGAGCAAATGAGACCATATGGATAATCTAATCTAACACTGTCAATGTGCAGATGAGGAAAACAATTTTCTAAAAGACATGAAGCCTGGACTCACTGAATCTCCTGACTCTAGCACTTTGTTTTCTTGCTTTATGCATTATACCACGCCAGCCACCCAGCCACTTCACTCAGCTGAGTGATCACAAAGTCTGAGTCTATTTACGGGATTATGTTATATTTATTAGTAATAATCTCCAACTAAAGATGTACAAAAGAATAATATTGATGCTGAACATTGATCATGAAAATATGCAAGAACTTTAGGCTATGTTTGAAGACCCAAATCCATGAGCAATCCTTTCTCTATATTCATGAAAAAAATGCATTCAAAAGACATTTAAGGCAACAAATGTAGGTTTAGTTTTATTGCTGACTTAAGCTTTAAAGTTAATTCCTCATCCTAAAAAAACTGTGTCTCAAACTCTAGTATTTATCTTCAGTAATCCAGGAATTCTCCAAATTAAAAAAATATTTTCCTTTCGATGATAATCTGAGAATTAGTAAAAGTATATTCTGGGTCAATCTTTTATCTATCTTTTAACAGAATAGGGCCTATTTTTGTATGTAATGCATAGGGAAAAGTTGGTGCCAAGAGATTATATTAAGTGATATTGTTAATGTATATTTGTTATATGTTTAATTTTAATATACCTTACTGAAATAAATTTTAAATGATTGAAAAATGACGGCAATCATTCCTCATTCATTGTGTATGTTGTTTGTTACAGATGGAAAACATTATGTTTGCATGCTAATAGGAATAATAGGTTTATAGAAAAAATCTGATAATGCAGAAAAGAGGTGATATATTTGCAGAGCAAAATTCCTTGAATAAAATGAGTGGAATCAAATACATAAGTATAGCATCTTTTATAAGAGCAGTAGTATTGGATGGATGTAGCAGGAGGGAAGATAGATTATATAGAGACACATGTATGTATTTGGTAAATGTGGTGCCAGCAAGATAAATAAGTTTTCTTCTCACTGCTTTAATATTTTTAGTAAAATAAAAGCAGAGCCACCAGATCACTCCATTTTGAGATTCTGCGAGTGAATTCACTGGGAAATATGGTGAATATTGTCTGCAAGTGCTGAAAACAAACTTAAAGTTTAACCTAACCAACAAACATATCCCTATAATAAATAGAAGGAATCATGGACAGAAAAGAGACAATATGAATAAAAATACAACCAAGCTGTGGCACTAAAATAAAAAATTTTGATAAAAGTGATTTTTTGTTTTTTTGGAAAATATAATAAAGGGGTAAATGATGGGTACAGAAGAGCAAAAACACTTAGATTGACACTAGTCTTATGAAGGTACTCTATTGCAAGATGATGATGTGCTTGAAAAACATGGAACCAGAAAGTAATCCACTAAATGGCTCAGACAACTGACAGGTATAGAAAGTGGCAGCAAAATGAAGCCAGAAAATATAAATAAATGCTTCTGGACATATACTAGAGGCATAAAGACAAAACTACTGTTTGAAAATGGTTGGCAGCAAGTGAAGATCCTGATGTAATGGATATCCATGAGATATTTACTCAATTTCAGGAAAGAGAATGCCAGAAAATCCTAAGCATTTGTTAGGAGAAAAATGAAAAGAGTGGCTCCAACCATCTAATGATTTTTACAAATAATAAAGTATTGCAAGGTAAGAGTAAGCATTTAGGCTCATCTAGGAACTACTTACCATGTGGATATAATTTTTGAAAAGGTTTCTTTAAGTAATCTAAAGCTGGTATCACTCGGGCCATTTTATTTCTGTGGTACCAAATCCATGCTCTAGAATAAAAAAGAAATAGCAAAGATTCTGTAAACATTGTTTTGGTGCTTATTGACAAGATATTATGAAACCGATTCCAACTAATCTTAGACAAGTGAGAAGTAAAAGCAAATAGATAGCGACAATTGTTGTTATACATTAGTTGATGAACTGGATATAAGTAAAACATAAAAACTGAATCTCCATTCAAAATTTTGAGAAAACTAAGAGTATAAATTATATAAATCATGATTAGTGTATGTGGCCGTAATACTACAAATAGCAACTTTCAGGGAACCAGAGGCTTGCCAAGATGTGCCCCAACTTGCACAAAGTTTCCAGAAAAAGCAATAGAGCACATGCAATTAAATTAGCCTTACTTCCATGGCAGGAAAGTTCTAGGCATAATCCTATTTTCAGAAATGTAATCTATTGAGATCAAGGCAACATTAGTTCTCACTAATCTACTAGAATTATTTGGGAAGGACACATAAATGGATGGACAAGGAGGAACTGGTGCATAATTGTTTTTGACAGGAGAAATTTTCAAGATGTTATTAAGCCTCTGTAATAGAATCAAATTCTGTTGGCAAGGCAGGAAATGATTTTTTTTAAAGTCTTTGTAAAATAGCCAGTTGAACCTTGTCTTCTAACCCACCTCACTTCCCACTCTTTCCAGATTCCAAAGGAAATTATCAATATAACATAAAATTAAGAATCTGTACATAAAAATATCAATAGGTGCTATTCACATTCCGAAAAAAAATGTTGCGAGAAATAATTACCATATTGTAGTGCAATGGGGTCCAAAAGATGTATTTTGTCTCCTTTGCTTAAGAAGGCAAGCAAGGGAGCAAGTGGAGGAGATCTTGATCCCTGTAACTTGAAATTATGAGAGCTGAAGTTGAAAGAAGGCTATAGTCCAAACTGGATACACTCTTCATGGTTTACTTTCCCCATTAGAATTCCACAGCTGCACAGACATGTTCCACACAGTCTCAGCAAGTGGAAGGATGGCAGGGCTTCCACCGGACAGGACAGTGTGAAAGTGAGGGCAACAACAGTAAGAAAGCCAGATAGTATTATAAACATACATTTGTAAAAAAATAAACAATAAAAAAAGGCCGAGCAGAAAATAAATAGTAGATATACTTGATTTTTCAGACAAAAAATTCAGTAATCATGAAGTCTCTGAAATTTCATAGTCAGTCTATAACCTCTTCCAAATGTAATTTTACTTCAGGATCTCTGCACTTGTCACATGAGCTGACACAAGCCAGTCCTTCAGACAAAAACAAAACAAGAAAAAAAACTTTAATAAACAAACACACCAAATACACACACACATATAGACACTGTATAGATCACATTCTGTGACCCGTATTCAAGTGAGAGAATATAGAAGGAGAAGCTGGTTTAGGAGCAACATTGATAGAGTTAATTTTGGACATGTTGACTTTCAGGTGCCTGTGACAGCCTGGGAGGAAATGTTTGGTTGGCACCTGTGGTTGGCTGCCTCTGAGGGGGTCCCCAGTGTTCCAGGTCCTGGCATTCAGGGTCTTGTATAACCCCTTCATCTTGAGGAAGAGTGGACCAAATGACTCACTTCTGATGAACAGAATACAGCAAACAGGATGGGTTATCACTTCCAAGATTAGGTTATAGTAAGTTTGTGATGTCCTTGTTGCTTGCCATTCTCTCATACTCTCACTCCTAGGAAAGCCCTCTGCCTGATTATCTGCCCAGTGGAGAGGGCTGTACAGGAAAGAAATTAAGAGAGGCCTCAGGCCAACCTCGGGCAAGAGCTCAATCCTTCCAACAATCATGAGAGTGATCTTGGAAGCAGATTCTCCTCCAGCTGAGCCTTTAAATACGCTACAATCAAAGCAACACCTGGATTGCAACCTTGTGAGACACCCTGTGCTAGAGGACCAGCTAAGCAGGGCCCTGATTCCTGATCCACAGAAATTATTATGAGAGACTGTCTGTTGTTTTAAGCTATTAGGTTTTGGGATAATTTGTTACACAACGATAGATAACTAATACAATACAGTAATTGAATAGAGCAGTTTGGAACTCAAGTTGGGCCTGATTTGGAGTCTGAGGTGGAATTTTAGGGAAATCTGTGTGTAGGTGTTAGTTGAAGTCATGGTTAAGAATGAGATAACTCAGAGAAACTCTTTAACGAGCGGAAAGAGGACCAGTGAGCGAAGTCTCCATGTTAAGCAGGCTAGCTTACCTGCTCACAACCTCAGAAAATAATCTCTTTGTCTTTCTGTAGGATTTGTTTTGTTTGTTTTGAAACAAATTTATTTCATACACAGTGATAAATAAATATTCAAAAGCATGTCAACATCACATAATTAGTGACTCTAAGCTCGAGATTATACTTTTTTATACAGTGTAATGAACACAAATATCACTCTGGCTACTGCTTCTCAGGACCAACTATAAAATAGAAAATTGCTAACTTACTGAGATATTTTTATTCTAGGTCAGAGTGTTCACCAAAAATGCCTTTGAGTTATTTTTAACTGAGGCTGCTTTCTGAGAAAAGGCAAAATGTCAGCAACAACCAGTTAAATTGGGTTTTTCTCTTGGTTTGTTTCATTTTGGATTTTTGGATCATGCATTATGCTATTTGGGGAAAACAATAAAGAATAATTGGAAAAATAAATTACAGCTAAAATTAAGTAATTTAACTTTTTTCCTAAACGATGGTAGGAACAGTAAACCTCATACTACGGTGAGATTTTAATCATCAACGTTTTCATGCCAGTACCAGCAGCCCCTGCTGGCTTATATTCTGTCATACCTATGGACATTTAAATTCCAAAGATATGACAGAAACCATCTCTATGTGAAAGATACAAGCTATTCATATAGTTTATTTACATTTCTATACTAGCAAAACTGGTTATATTGCAACAATAATTTGAGAAAACTCTTTGGCCATGCTGAGGTCTAAATGTTTGTTACAAAGCTTAAATGTCCTGGGCTTCTTTTTTTCCATATTATAAAACAGATGGCTATAATGGAAAAATTGAGAGAATGATTGAGATTACAAAAGGCAGCTAAGTATAACAGGCATAAATTGCAGACTTACCTTTATGGTAAAAAAAAAAAAAATAGGTTGTACTATTCCTTTGAATGAAATGGAGGCATAGATTTTATAATTTTACAAAAGCTGGAGCTTAGTAAAAAGTCTCACCTAAGATAAAATCCAGCAATTACTATTTTTTCTTTTTCCTGTAATTTTGGGTATGCTTTTGACTAACCAGGAAGTAAAGATGAAGGACAATGCACCAAAGATTGCTAAGAGTCAAATCATCCCAGAAGAAATATCCTATAATTTCCACAGATCTTTCCTGTTGAATCTTCCTTTACTTCCTCATCAATTCCACATTGGTGTGCTGATTCCCTCAGTTTGCCTCTTCACATCAACCTTCCACGATTCATTCTGCTCTGTGTCCGAGGAGAATGACATTGATGGGCTGCATAAACCAGACCCTCTTGTCTTCTAACACTGTTTGGGTTTGGCCTATGGCAGACATTGGTAGGAAATTGGAGGGCTAGAACAAATAGAAGTCAAGGTATCTATTTCTCTGAGTCCTTTCCTATCACACCACAGGTTTTGGCTGGTGGCCACAGATGGTTCCTGGTATTCTCTACCAAAGGCATCTTTCCTAGAGCTTCAACTTACTTCAGGTGTCACTTCCTTCCCTCACCCCTCTTCTCCTTTTCAGCATAGGATGTTAATGCTACTCACCCACAATTTTTAGAAGTAGTAGTCCCTTCATTAAATTCCTCTCAATTATTTCATTTGGGTGTACCATCTATTTCCTGCTGGGACCCTGAGTAGGGACATGGCCAACACATACACTATATAAATTTATATGTTTATATAAAATCACCAAAAAAGCCAATGATTATTTTTCTAGGGACAGGGTCTCACTCTGTCAACCCAGGCTAGAGTGTACTGACATGATCATAGCTCGCTGCAGCCTCAAACTTCTGGGATCCTCCCACCTCAGCTTCCCCAATAGCTAGGACAATGGACACATGCCACCACACTCAGTTAATTTAAAAAGAAATTATTTGTCACATGAGGACTCACTATGTTGCCCATGCTGCTTGCAAACACCAATGGTTTTTAACTAAAGCAATATATATGCACACACACACACATATCTGTATATTTCCATATGTGTATAACTATATATTAGGTGTGTGTATATTAGGTATACACATATGGATATATTAGCAGGTCTTTTTTTTTTCTTCTTATGTATACTTTCTTGCTCTGCAAGTTCAAAAAATAAAATGTTAAGAAAGAGAAAGTGTCTTTGGGCTCAAAAATTCCACTTTTCTTCCAGACCTTAATTGCTAATTGTCAACTCACTTAAGAGCAATATGGGCTGCAGTAGCAATCTCTTCCCTGCTGAAAACAATGTACTCTAGAAATAGCAACATCCCAGTCTTATCTTTCAACTGATAAGTGACCCACTGTTAAAATGTTTACTTCTGCAATTGGATACTTCCATTCTTCACAATTTACTGAGATACATAGACATTGCTGTTTCCCAGGGTACCTATTTGATTCCTGCCCACTGTCTACTACTCTTCCAAGTGGTCATGTAAATAGAATATAAAGGAAGTAAAGTATGGAACCATCTTCTTCTCTCTGATTCTAATGTCCCACCCCTTCTGCTGTGAGCCAATAAATAAATGAGCCAGAGCCTTATGTTCTTTTCATCAAGTAATGTCTTCACTCTTCACAGCAATCCCTAAAAATTCTGCACATTTTTCAACGTCGAATCTGAAGCTTGGTCTTTTCTCCAGGAAAGGTCTCTTTTCTACTTCTCAAGTTGGCATTTAAAAACCACAAACTATGATATGAACTGGAATGTAAAAGCCCTTTCCTACAAAATGTAAAATGTCAAAGTGATATTTACAGAACTGTAAATATCTTCCTCATTTAATTTGGAACTGTCATATGTAAGGGCAAGAAGTCACTCCTTAGTAGTACTGAGGAAAATTAGAACAAAGTAAAATAAGTAACTTTTCAGTCACGGTTCACCGTCACAGTTTCAAATATCTCTGTTGTGGAAAGTCAAATAGGAAACAAGTGTTTCATGGCAAGACCTAAGAAATCATTCTTCCTTTGATATACGGAAAATAGGCCTTGAGACTAAAATTTACCAGAATTTTGTCAAAGCTTTATTCCAAACATGAATAGTTATTAGACTTGTCTGGGCCTTCTTATCTGTAAAATGAAAATAGTGCCATTAATTACAGCTCTTGAGAAGATATTTTGCCTTCTCCATAGGAGTCTTCATTAAACGTTAGACCTTTTCTTCATCACAGCCTAGTAAAGGAGATAAGGAATATCCACACAAAACAAAATAGGCAGATGATACAACATTTCATTTAAAAAGTATAAATTTCTGTTAGAAGGGAGATAGTCATGTCAAACATTAAATTTTGGCAGTAATGCATAATGGGAAAAAGTAGGGAGTGAGAGAGAAGAATTGTAATACTATACGACACATTTTAAAGAAAACAAGATATGTTTAATGAAAGGAAGTAATAGTGTGCCAGCAGACTAAGTTACTTTTCAAAAGAGCTTCTAGGAGACAAGTCTGGAAAAGTGAGTCTGTACCAAGTTATAGATAATCTTTGAAGCACCCTCTAAAGCTTTGAAGAGCCCTCTAAAAATACTGACCTAAAGTCGATAGGTAATAGGAAGCTTTAGTTTCAATGAGTTCCTATTTTTTGTTTTGTTTTATTTTTATCCACATGACTAGAGACAGGTTTTAGGAAAAACCCGTTTGCATGTTGTGTATAGATTGAATTAGAAGAGCAGCTATTGAGGGGGGAGATCAGCCAGGGACTGCTGAGGACGGCTCTAGCGATGATGGTATGAACCATGGTAGATGCAGAAGAACAGGAAAGGGGCAGAAAAATGCGAGAGATGAGTCAGTGACGACTGTAAGGGAGGTCGAATTTTTTGAATTTGTTCATTTGTTTTATTTTCAATCATATTCCAGTGAATATTTAATTATCATTCCTCTGTCAGTCTGACATTATACTGGTTTCTTTCAGAGATGTCAAAGAAGTTTTTTTATCGCTTTTTTTCCTTTCAACTTTTATTTTAGGTTCAGTGGTACATATACAGATTTGTTACATGGGTAATTTTTGTGTTGCTAGGGTTTGATGTACAAATGATTTCATCACCCAGGTGAGCTCCTCCCACCCTCTATCTTCAAGTAAGCTCTGTGTATATTATTTCTCTCTTGGTGTCCAGGTATACTGAGACCATGTGGTATTTGGTTCTCTGTTTCTGCTTTAATTCACTTACAATTATGGCCTCCAGCTATATCTGTGTTGCTACAAAAGACATGATCTCATTCTTTTTTATGGCTGCATAGTATTCCTTGGTGAATATGTACCATATTTTCTTTATCTAGTCCACCACAGATGGGCATCTAGATTGATTCCATATCTTTGCTACAGTGAATTGTGCTACAATGAACATATGTGAGCATGTGTCTTTATGGTAAAATGACTTATATTCCTTTGGATACATACCCAGTAATGAAATTGCTGGGTCAAATAGTAGTTCTATTATAAGTTCTTTAAGAACTTTCTAAACTGCTTTCCACAGTGGCTGAACTAATTTACATTCCCACCAGCAGTATATAAGCACTCCTTTTTCTCCACAATCTTGCCAACCTCTGTTATTTTTTCTTTTTTGACTTTTTAATAACAGTCATGTTGACTGGTGTTAGATTGTATCTCATTCCGTTTTTGATTTGCATTTTTCTAATGATTAGTAATGTTGAGCATTTTTTCATGTGTTTCTTGGCCACATCACGTGTATGTCTTCTTTTGAGAAGTTTCTGTTCATTTATTCATTGTTCCTGTCCTTTGTCCATTTTTTTTTTTTTTTTTAGACAGAGTCTTGCAATGTCACCCAGGCTGGAGTGCAGTGGCATGATCTTGGCTCACTGCAACCTCTGCCTCCCAGGTTCAAGCAAGTCTCCTGCCTCAGCCTCCTGAGTAGCTGGGATTACAGGCACCTGCCACCACACCTGGCTAATTTTTGTGTTTTTCATAGAGATGGGGTTTCGCCCTGTTGGTCAGGCTGGTCTCAAATTCCTGACCTCATGATTCTCCCACCTCAGCTTCCTAAAGTGCTGGGATTACAGGCATGAGCCACCATACCTAGCCCATTTGTCCACTTTTTAATGAGGTAGTGTGATGTCTCTGGCTTTGTTCTTTTTGCTTAGGATCGCTTTGGCTACTTGGGCTCTATTTTTAGTTCTATATAAATTTTGTAATAGTTTTTTCTAATTCTGTGAGGAATGATGTTGGTAGTTTGATAGGAATGGCATGGCAGTATGGCCATTTTAGCAATATTGATTCTTCCTATCCATGAGCATGGAATATTTTTCCATTTGTTTGTATCGTCTCTGATTTTGTTCAGTATTGTTTTGTAATTATTGTCGTAGATATCTAAACGTTAAACCCAAAAGAGAACAAGTAGGTGAGTGTGGTGGCATGTGCCTATAGTCCCAGCTCCTTAGGAGGCTGAGGTGGGAGGATCACTTGACCCTAGGAGTTTGAGGCTGTAGTGAGCTATGGTCATGCCACTGCATTTCAGCCTGGGTGACAAAGTGAGACCCCATCTGTAAAACAACAACAACAACAACAACAAGTAGAAGATGTTTCTGTGAGGAAAAATGATGAGTTTAGGTTCTCATATAGTGCCTTTGAACTGTGAGGACGTCAAGATGGTCATATTCAGCAGAGAGTTGAAAAAAAAAAAATCTGAAACACAGAGGGTCCTCAGTTCTGGAGATATAAATTTAAGAACCAATAAAGTTGAATACTGAAGACACAACTGCAGGTGGCATGGAAAGATAAAAATAAAGAGTACTAAAGGCACTGATGTTTAAAAATGCCTACACTGATAAAGTGGAAGAAAGGCTATTTGAAGAGATATAATTAAAGAGCTCACTGGAGTAGGAAGAAAATCAGGGTATCATAGAGTGTTGTGAGATAGTATTGCATAACATTTAGGAAATTAGATATGCTACAGTAAATCTAATAGCATGAGACAAATATTTAGTAGCATGTTTGGTACAGTTACTACTCAATAAATTTTGTTAATAAAATAATAAGAATAACTTCTTTCTCAAAAAATAAAATGTGAAACTGATGAGGTGTTAGTATTGTTGCCATTTTACAGATCTGAAAAAGAGGCCAGAGATGTTAAGTACCTTGCTCAAAGAGCCATAAGAGTGCTCCAGGCTCTGTCTGACTTAGAATATGTTCTTACCTGGTAAAATTGGTCTTTGGTGAGGCAATTTGGACTGAAATTCCTTGTAAAATGATTTGTAGTTAACATCTATTCAAGACTGCATATTCCTGCTTGCCTTCTGAAATTAGTTTTTTTTTTTTTTTTTTGCTACAAAAATTTGGTTTTGCTCAGAAATCTGGAAGCAGTGGCTTAAAATAGCATTAATTATCAAACATAAGTGTGGGTATCATCAATTAATTAATTAATTATTAATGCCCACACTTGGCCTCTAGTCCCCAGACATTTTGCCTCTAAAATGTTGCCTAGACAGCTTAAATTTGTTTTATTAAAGGGTTCCTGGGTTTACAAGAAAAGTACTAGAAATTGTGTTGCTTTCAGTTTGTGAAACATTTGTATTCTGGGCTTCCGTTTTGAGATTAAATTCAGAAATGAATTAACTAAACAAATACAATTAGCTCTCCCTTGATTAGTCACTTGCTTTGCTGATTATAAAAGTATTATCAACAAAAGCAAGTGCATCAACCACTCAAAAGAACCCTTTTTTTTATTTTGTTAATATTAACTTCTTAAGCCAAAATAAGGCAGTATAGCAAGCTGAAGATACATATATGTAAACCTACACATCACATGTATATACCTATAAGTTGATTAAATTTCTACTCTCAAATTCTCTAAGAAGAATATATTTTTCAAAAATTTTTAAATACTATCCAATATGCCTTTTACAAGACACACTTAAATCATTAGTGAATGTATTTAAAAGAAAGATATCAGCGAACACTAGTTAGAAAAAATAGTTTCTATAGCTCTGTTAATATCAAATTGAAAAGGCTTCAAAGCAAAAGGAACTTCAATAGACACTGATCACTATGTGAAAATAAACATTACAAACTACCAGGAAGCTAGCCATTTTAAACATGTATGTTCTTAGTGACATAGCTTCAAAATTGAAAAATCAACTGTTATGGGTGGAGATCTTTAATACATCTCTCCCAGTAGCTGATAAATTAAAAAGACAAAACCAACAACAACAACGAAAGTAAATTAAAGTTACTTGCCTCAAGATGGATGAATTTCAGAAGCACCACGGTGAGTAACCAGCAAATCACACAGAATGTAGACTAATGATGGTACAGGGATGAGGGCTGCAAAGAGGAATAGGGAGTGACTGCTAATGGACACAGAGTTTCTTCAAGGACAGTTAAAATGTTCTAAAATTAGATTGTGTTGATGGTTGTATGATCTGTAAATATACTAAAAACCTTTGAATTGTATACTTCAAATGGGTAAATTTTATGGTATGTGAATATCTCAATAAAGCAGTTTTTTTTTAATGTCACAGAAAAGTGTTCAGAGTGTAGACACTACTCACTGCAATTAAGAAGGCATAAGAAAAATTTTATAATACATATTTTAAAATATGGCATTCATGGCAATAAACATATGTACAAGATAATGATAAGTGCAAAGTCAAAACCGTGCTATTTCTTATCCCTGGCTGCTACCACAGTAATGGTCTATTTTTCTGATTAGATGCCTCCATAATTTTATTGTTATACTTTAAAATTTTACATGTTATACATTATGTTCTTTCATCTGTATACATTATTTCATAATTTAAAAACACTGATAACTGGTTTCATATCAATTCTAATCATTTGTCTACTCAACAAAAGTCTAAATATTGTAGGTATTACTACTTTTCAACACAACTTCCCACATAGTATCTTACTTTACCCTCACAAATAGTTAAATTGGGAAACACAATATCATCATTCTGGCCAGGCATGGTGGCTCACACTTAAAATCCCAGCACTGTGAGAAACCAAGGTGAGAGGACCACTTGAATCCAGGAGTTTGAGGTTGCAATGAGTTACGACCATGCACACCAGCCTGGGCAATGAAGTAGAACCTTGTCTCATTAAAAAACAAAAAAGAAAAATCATCATTCCATTTTTTAAATGAGTAAAAGAAAAAAGTCCAGTTGAGTTGATTAGTGCATAGTCATTGAATACAACTGTAAATTCTTGTTGGTGGCAGAACTAGTACCCACATCTTTCAACTGAGCCATGCTTTATTGTTGTCTATTTCTTTTTTTTTTTTTTTTTTGAGACGGAGTCTCACTCTGTCACCCAGGCTGGAGTGCAGTGGCACGATCTCCACTCACTGCAAGCTCCGCCGCCTCCTGGGTTCACACTATTCTCCTGCCTCAGCCTCCCGAGAAGCTGGGACTACAGGCGCCCACCACCACGCCCAGCTAATTTTTTTGTATTTTTAGTAGCGATGGGGTTTTACGGTGTTCGCCAGGATGGTCTCGGTTTCCTGACCTCGTGATCCGCCCGCCTTGGCCTCCCAAAGTGCTGGGATTACAGGCGTGAGCCACCGCGCCCGGCCTGTTGTATGTTTCTTTAATTTTCTTCTCTAGAAAAAACTCTGTGTAAATAATAAAAATAATCCACCAAAGTAACCTGCTACTCATTAAATCCACTGTCAGCAAGAATCTCTACTCTCATTATTTCATTTAATCCTTAAGCAACTATCTCTGTGTTGTAGGTACTGATATTCTGATTTTACAAGTGAGAAAATGAAAACATAGAGAAATGTTTACTTACCTGAGATTATAAAGTTAATAATTGATAAAAATGTCATTCCAAAGCCCAGGCTTGTGTGGTATCAGACCAACATTTTCAACCAGCATATTATCTGGCTAGAATTTAATGCCAAAACACTGACTGTGGTTAAGATGGCATAAGAAAAGTTTTATAATTTCTATGAAAATACATTAAATGCATGTGACTGACAACACACAACAATAATACAAAAATTGGTACTTTAGGATCTTGTCTCCTATTTTCCTGACATTAGCAAATGATTTAAACACTAAAAATAACACTCCCCACATTCATTTCCTGAAACTGATGAGTTTAGTTCCTAAATTTATAATTTTATATGTCTTTTAACAGATGAAATTTCTAAATTTCACTTAGTATAATCTCCAATGCCTGGAATAAATAAATGTCTCAGCATGAGAATCAAATTTATTTATTTTTAGTTGGAGCTTCATTGTTGTTTTCAAAGAAATGTCAAGAGCTGGAATATAGGGTAGAGAACTCGGCAAAAAGATAGGTGATAGGCTTCCAACATAAGATGAATCCATTGCGTTCAGACCACCAGTGTCATTCAAGGCACTGCTTAAGTCACAGAATTTGTAAAACACCTATATTTATTTTAATTTGTTTGATTGTGAGCCAGGCAAACATACTTTTTGATATATAGGTGAGTCAGATAGAATATTTGGATACCCCTTAGGGTTAGTACTAAAATGAAAGAAAGCAATACCTATCCCTTCTAAGAGAGGGTCTGTGCTAGCCCTTATCGCATTGCTGAATATCAAGCTCTAACCTGGCAAATCAAATTTGCATGTTTAGAATTTAAATAGCACTGTCAATCATTACTTTTTTAAAAAAATTGTGGAACACAGCAACAGAAGTGCAACAACATCCGCAATTTTCTGCTGTATTTGGGGGTGTTGCTGAAGGAGGGAACTTATGTTTGCAAATGACACACAGTCTATCTCCACTTAAGTTCTTTCATGCCTCTATGAGGAACCTGACTATTCCCATCCATCTTGAGAATAAAGTGCTATATTATAGTCTGTTCGATGTATGAATGGTGTTTATCAACAAAAGATTGAAACTTACACTTTACAATTATTCTGTGAATATTTTATGTTGGCTTCATAGTTATCAAGCTTATTTAATCATTCTGACATAATCAAATGGTAAAGAAAATATATGACTATACAAAAGTTCTAATATTGTGTTTTTAAATTTAAAAAAGCTCTAAAAGGAATGCTGGTATATTCTGTATCAGTGGCCTATTATATTAATAAAGATGTTTAAATTTCCTTTGGATTCTATTTCATTAAAATAGATATTACACAGAAAAAATAATTACTTTGGTAAAATACCTGGAAAGTATTTATGAATGTTTGCTCTAGCGCAGTGTGTATGCCCAGTTTCATGTTATTGTTTCCTAAGGTACTTAATCTCTTATAGTCTTTTTATTAATTAATACATTTTAATTCTATTTGACTAACCTAGCATATAAAATGTGGATATATTAAAGGATTAATAATGAATAGGTTATTAATCTTGAAGTTCAGTGTATAATTTAAAAGGAAATAAAATATGAAGTTTGAAAATAAAAATTATTTTAAATCCTTTAAAATGGATCCATGTATATTTATATAAAATAAATGTATGTATGTAAAATAATTCTGGGACTAGAAGAGTGTAGGGACCATACAGTTCTGACATGAGGTGAGACTTCAAGATAAATATTTGGGATTGTCGAAGGCAGAAGGAAAGTGCACCATAGCATGACAAGCTTTTGGTGATCAGGCCACATTCTCTGCCAGGACTTCTTGTCTGTGAGATGAAGAGATTCAGCTTTACAGAAAAGCTCAAAGACTCTATTTTGTCCACTTTCTAAAATTGGATATTTGAGAATCAAGGAATCCTATTTAACTTCCTGCTGCCTCCATGATGTGGAAATAAAGAGATTAGAAGACCTCCGTATTGATGAAGTCATGTGGCCCAGAAGCTTAATTTGAGCAGGGCAGATCCACTGGGTTTCCAGGATGTCCGTATGTGATTGAGGTGACAACAATGAACTCAACTTTTCATAATTTTAGGGGTAGATTTTTAACTCTTTTTCCATAGTAAGAAGGACCTTGGGGTTCCTAGTGAACCTTTAAAATTATCTGCTCTGCTGAAGGCCAGGGCCAACGGGGATATAACTGTATCAGAGGTTTTCAGAGGCTTTGATTCCTGGAGCATACTGATCAATTGCAATGGAAGCCCTTGAGGAAGATATAAATCCCAGGAAATACATACTGAGTGGATTACAAGGCGAAAACTTTGTGAAAACTGCAAATGTGTGATGCTGCTTTGAAAAATGGGTCAATGAAAGACAGCTGGAAGACTGGTTTTCTAGCCTTGTTTACATCATGGAAAGGTAAAGAAATAAAACCTTCTGGGAGAGAGAGTAAAACACAATAAAAGAGTTTGGGAAAGAGATATTAATGCTTAGGAAGCAAACCAACCAAAGTCCAGGAAAATAAGTACATAAGTTATAGAGTCTTAAAACCTAGGAAACACTGCAGTACCCCAATATGCTAAGGGTAACATGTATCCTCAGGCCACAGGCAAGAGGGGTTCCTGCTCTGGTTCTTATGCTTTAGAGGGCCCCATATTATCTGTTTGCACAAATGGATTCAAACACACATAGGCAACTCCTCACTTTGATCTTATGCTCAGCACTAACAGAGTATGACCATTAAGACACCACAGAAAATGCTTCTCCATATTTCTGGTCCTATGGCTTCAAATAGGTCACTGAGTAGGAAAGCTATGAACGCTTGCAAGTTGTGCTGCTGCAAATGTAAGAGAAAAGCATGGTTCCTAGTGAGAGGGATTTGAGTGTGTGAAATTGCTCCAGTAAGTAAAATGACAAATTAATTTTCTCGTCAAACCTTTTCTCCCAGGTAGCATGAAGAAATGAATTCCAGTGTAACAAAGCATCACTCTCATTAGTGTCAAGCATTCATTTTTATTGTTTTGCTTTGTGTTCCCAATAATGCCCCTAGAGGTACTCTTGAGTTTCAGTGGTATTTACAATAGTTGCACATGATGGCTGAAAAACATTTTGTAACATTAGACAATTCAAATTCCTCCTAACTATGCATATGCTTAGGTCTACACATAACCAGATGGGCTTGAGTGTTAGAATTCAAACATTCAAACATCATAATTTTTTAAAATCAGATTTTAGTTGATTTTTTAAATATAAAATTATCACATTTACTTATATAATTTTCAGTTTAAATATTTGTATTTACTAATTTTAATTTGTATTTTCTTTCGATTTTAATATATGATTTGAATATTTTCAAAGAATATGTTTTTATTTGTATTTAACTTAATAGTACAGTACTCAGGGTCCAGTCAGGAAAACAGAATCCACACCAGTTATCTTTACAGAAAGAATTTAATATAAGAAATTTGTTAAATAGATTTTAGAGGACTGAAAGGGGAAAAATATAACACTGAGTAATATAAAGTTTGCAACTGCTGAAAGAAGCTGCCACTCTTTGAGTAGGGTAAACAAAATGAAAAGATTTGGTTTTTAGAACCTAGAAGTTTTTGTGTAGCCCTACAGAGCAGAGACCCAAACCTTTTAAAGAATAGTATTAACCAGACAGTGCTGGTACCTCAGGGGCCTAGAAAAACATCCTCACACAGCTGGAACTAGTAGCTGAGGAAGCTATGCCAACTTTCTGGTACTGGTATCTCTTAGGAGACATAATGAGGCTGGTTCTGAAATATGAAACCAAACAAACAAAAACAGGAAACTGAACAACCATTGTCAGGATAAAGAAATATTGCCAAAGGGACTCTAACAAGAATAGGAAGTAAAGACATAGGAAAACAAGCCCTTCTTTGTACTGTCTTTCCTCCTTAAAAATTAAAGAAATTTGTCTGAATCTTCAGTAACCTAAAGACTAAACTGCAAGATTAAACAACAACGATCCTAGAATACAGCAATAAAGTGATATGCATATGTAACAAGCAAGGGAAAAGATGCCCAGAGTTTAAATCCCTCATGCCTATAATCCAATTGGCCAGGAGTCCCTAATTACTTTTCTTACATTATCCATTTTATCTTACCTTTGCCCTCAACCAGAATCTTGGCTGGTTGGTGTTATCTTACGGGATGAACCAAAACTTCATTCCTAAAGAGTCTGAAACCCTAGTATTTCTACCTGTTTGTTTACCTTGCTGTAGCTGTTCATTAACTTTTACTATTAGATATGGAAATATGAAAAGGGAAATCACTAGGTTCTAGCCATAGTCCACCATAGCCTCATTAAAAAGAAGGATCTCAATTTCTTCTTGATAATTGCCATAGCCATTAGAGAGAGCCCTGCCTTTCTTGCCTATTGGTTCAATAGCATAAAAATTCCAATATACATGTAGCTGTCCAATTCAGTGGAATTCTTGTCATGACACCTGTCATCCATTACTCCTTTGAACATCAATGCTCTAAAGCAATGTAACTCTTAAGTTGTAGGGACTGGAAAAAAAAAAAAAAAAAAAAAAAAAAATTCCTGTGAGTGAATTATGAAATGTACGAGTGAGAAGAGCCATTTCCATGTCTACCCCTAAAGCCCAGATCAATTATTAAGTAAACTACACAATGAGTTGGTCACTGATTCAACCACAAATTAAGTCCTACATATAGAGCTCCACTGTTTCAGGGTACTGTCTCCCAACTAGTGTAACTGAATATTATTGGGAAAACATCTTAATTTACCAACACATAGATGAAATATAATTTTAATTTTTTGACATGTTTAGTATACATTTTTGATGAAAATATATTCCATTTTGAACTCTTTAACTGCAATTACACTTTATTTTGTAAAACCTTAGATTATGTTTATTGCAAGTCTAGATCATTCTAGAATATATACTACTAAAATATATTTAAATGGAGCTCAACAAAAGATCCTAAAAAGAAAGAAAATCTGCAAAGAGTTGATCTTCCTGTGCTTTAAACATGCTTACAAGTAATGCTAGCTACTCAAGAGGCCAAAGTGGGATGCCCACTTGAGCCCAGGAGTTGGTAGCCAGCCTGGGCAACAAAGTGATACTCACCTAAAAAAAAAAAAGAGTAGAAAGCTAACAATAAAAGTGAATAGACTTCTGTCAAAGATGACATACAAAATCCACAAGTGAGATATTAAAAATATTTAATGATGCTTTAGTTATGAATAAAAACATTATAAAACAGTACAAATATCATTTAATTATCAACTTAAATTGGTTAGATGAATAAGACATATTATTTAATGTATGTTATAATTAGTAATCAAAGCATCAGAAATATAAAAGAGAACTACCCATATCAAATCCATGATTCACAACTAACAAATGTAACTCTGGAGGACTGCCTGTTACAGAATAAAGAGAATTATATTCATGATGTTGGTAAATTGCACAAGGAAAAAAACAAAGGTTCCTGATCATTAACTATGTTTATTGGATGTTATTTCTGGAAAGTGGTGATCATCATTTTGAGAGCATGAGAATATCTCTAACAAAACCAAGAGCTAGGCGGATTTTTTTAATACAATTTTCCTTTCTATGATCCTGGCAGAATATTTATACTTATATTTATTCTATGCCAAAAATCATTTCAAATATAGAAAGAGACTTTAAAAATGGGCTATTTTAAAATTGTGGTAAAATATGCATAACATAAAATTTACCGTTATTAATTATTTATTTATTTATTTATTTATTTATTTATTTTAGATGGTGTCTCACTCTGTCACCCACGCTGGAGTACAGTGGCATCATCCCAGCTCACTGCAAGCTCTGCCTCCCAGGTTCACGCCATTCTTCTGCCTCAGCCTCCCAAGTAGCTGGGACTACAGGTGTCCGCCACCACGTCCGGCTAAGTTTTTGTATTTTCAGTAGAGATAGCGTTTCACCATGTTAGCCAGGATGGTCTCGATCTCCTGACCTTGTGATTCATCCGCCTCAGCCTCCCAAAGTGCTGGGATTATAGGTGTGAGCCACCGCCCAGCCCATTTTATCAGTTTTAAGTGTACAGCCTAGTAGCATTATAAACATTCACATTGTTGTACAATTCAAATATTTCCAGTCACAAATTGGTATGATTTGGCTCTGTGTCTCCACCCAAAATCTCATCCCGAATTGTAATCCCCACATGTTGAGGGAGCGACCTGGTGAGAGGTGACTGAATTATGGGGTAGTTTCTCCCATGCTATTCCCATGATAGTGAGTGAGTTCTTTCCACTCTAGAACTTCTTAAACTTTTTCACCATTTCAAAACAAAACTCTTTACTCATTAAACAGTAACTCCCCATTCTCCCCTCCCCCTAGAGAAATGGTCCTTTATATTCCAAATTCGAAAGCATTTAGTTTCTACTATTGGATTTTTCACAACCAGTCTTCAAGATCGACTTTGGACTTCATTTGTATATTAGTCCGTTTTCACACTGCTGTAAAGAATAACCAGGGACTGAGTAATTTTTAAAGGAAAGAGATTTAATTGACTCACAATTCCACATGGCTGGGGAAGCCTCAGGAAACTAACTTAAAATCATGGCAGAAGGTAAAAGGGAAGCAAGGCACATCTTCTCATGTCAGCAGGAGACGGAGAGATTGCAGAGGAAGTACCACACTTTTAAACCATCAAATCTCATAAGAACTCACTCACATCATGAGAACAGCATGGAAGAAACTACCCCATAATTCAGTCACCTCTCACCAAGTCCCTCTCTCAACATGAGGGGATTACAATTCGGGATGAGATTTTGGGTGGAGACACAGAGCCAAATCATACCAATCTGTGACTGGAAATATTCGAATTAGCAAATGAAAGACCAAACCAGGAAACATCACTTGCACAGAAACACACGCATACAAGCAATTACTAGAACCAGGGGGGAAAAGAGTGAGAAAAACAATAGGAAATCAGTAATATTCAACACAGATGGGTAAAGGCCAATATAGAACATTTGTCTCATGCAACTAGAAGCAAAAGATACCTACCGGGGCTTCTGGTCTTCATGCTTGTACTCTAGGAACCTACATCAGTGTCAAGCTAAAATTTTGTTTCTAAACCATGTTGTGTAAAAGTTCGTGTATTTAATATCTTTCTTCGGGATAATATGAATTCTCATTTAGAGTCTCTATAGTTTACATGAAAAAGGTATTAAGAGACCATTCAGTACTTGGAAACTGCAGAGGTAAAAAATAAAAGAAGTTTCCATTTGGAAACAGAGTTCCATTGTTCACATTATGAAAGCCACTCTCCTCTGAGCCTGTGGTTCCTAACCACCATGTAGCCTGGCTGGCCGTCGGAGTGCTCACCCACGTTTGTGTGAACATGTGCATTCTCCATTTCCTCCTTTCCCATGCTCCCAGGACGTACATTCAGCAATTAAATATTATATATGCCATAGAGATCACTCAACTAAAGAATTCTTGGTGTTCAAATCTACAGAGAAATATCTGCTCTTTGAATAACAAAACCAAAGTTTGCTAGCTCACAATGCTTAGTTATTTTGTTTCTATTTTAGGTATAATTCCTTCCATTTTAAAATAGCACTTTTTTAAACTTATGCATATGTTCCCTTTTGTGAAGAGTGACAGAAAGTATTTCTATTAACGTAGCAGTTAAAAAAAATGTGGCGGGGCACAGTGGCTCACGCTTATAATCCCAGCAATTTGGGAGGCCGAGGAAGGCGGATCACAAGGTCAGGAGATCGAGACCATCTTGGCGAACACGGTGAAACCCCGTCTCTACTAAAAATACAAAAAAATTAGCTGGGCGTGGTGGCGGGCAGCTGTAGTCCCAGCTACTCTGGAGGCTGAGGCAGGAGAATGGCGTGAACCCGGGAGGCGGAGCTTGCGGTGAGCTGAGATTGCACCACTGCATTCCAGCCTGGGCGACAGAGCGAGACTCTGTCTCAAAAAAAAAAAAAAAAAGTTACCTGTATTATTTCAGTGTTTTGTTTGTTTGTTTGTTTGCTTGCTTTTTTCCTTTTCGTGGAAGAAGGCTGTTAGCATAAAAACCAGGCTGTAGTGGGTAGTGACCCAGTGAGGTGGGATGTCAGCCACAGATAAAAAGGCAAATATATTTATAAGGCCATTTGCTTTCAATGAGTTATTAGGTGAGACATTTAAGCCCTTGAGTTTCCTCCACCCCCACCCCGAGGGCACTGTCTTTTACTCTGAAAGAAAAGAGAATGAAAACATTAATTTTCTTTTTTTTAGAGAATGCCAAACATAAAATAATTTTAAAATTTATTATATTCTTAAAGTTTGCAAAAATGGATGGCATAAAGAACTGAGAAACCTATCACTCCTTAGTTCAACGTTTCTTGTCTGATGATCCCACCTAAGGTAAACTTTTCTGAGGTGTGAATGTGATTCAGCTCTGTGGTTACATGTAACTAAGACTCAACACAAAATCCAAGGGAGTAAGAGGCTTTTAATTTCCATGAAAAATAAAATTTTGGATGCTTATACTAAAACATTTAATGTTTGTCCTCATGCTATTCACTCTGAACGTCTATCAAAAATGAAGGAAGGGAGGAAGGAAAGGAGGAAGGAAAAGTGGAGAGGAAAAAAATTGTAAGAACCCTGGGTCCTCGTAAGGGGATTATGATTTTGTAATGCAAATGTACAGTGTAATTAAGACTTTCGCAATTTGATTTTTGTAGAACTAGGTGACATTTAAAGGCTTATATGGAAATTGTTTCATGTGAATTTTCTGGATGAGAGTTTTTATGTTCTAATCCTGGACACATTTTTCCCCAGAAATTCTTAATATGATTTCAGTTTTGCCCTCTAAGTGACTCTAAGCGATTTAGATGAGGTGCAAATTTAAATGGGAGAAATGTCAATAGCTCGGATACCCTTGTCACTCACCTGGCAAAATTAGCTTAATTTTGTATGAAACAAAGTTTTGGGAACTGCTTTCACTATTAACATTTTATGTTTAGACATGGGTAGGAAACTTTTATTTGCATGACTATAGCCAAACAGACCTTTATATTATTCAGGAAAAAAGAAACAGGTACAACCAAAGAAAAAAATTGAAAGGATGTGACCAGGAAAAAGAAGGGGAAGGAATAGTCTCACAGTGATGCTAAAAGACACACGATTTTCAAAATGGAGAAATACGCACCTCTCAAGCTATCTATGATGAAGAAGAGGGAGAAAGGACAGCCTTCCTCCATCAAGCTCAAAAAGTAGGGCTCTGTTGTCATTCTGGAGCCTTGACTCTTTATGGTTGGAGACGAGGTTAGGAATTTCTTTCTCCTTTCAGGTAGCTGGACCTGTACTCCAGTAAGGCTGACAGAGGCCACAAAGACCTGCACTCTTCTAGACCACTTTCCAGATGGAGGAAAGAACAAAAAAAAGAAGAAGAAGAAAATCATTTTCATCACATTCAAATGTGTAAGTAGAGCCTCTATTCCCATAAAGGCTCTCCTCATACATTTTATTTATAAATCATATTAATCCTTGGAAGCCAATAAGAGGCCAACTAATGCACAAGAAATGTTCCTTGATGGTATAAATGGATGACACCTAAAACTCTGGACAGTGCTGTAATTTAAACACATGGACTGGGAATCAGCTTCTAGCATTAAAATGTTAAATTTAGTAGGATAATTTATATATACATACACACACTGTGTGTGTGTCTGTCTAATGCTTTAATCAATCAATCATACTGGAGCAATACTAAAAAAGAAAATACAAGCCATGTGCGGTGGCTCACACCTGTAATCCCAGCACTTTGGGAGGCCAAGGCAGGTGGATCACCTCAGGTCAGGAGTTTGAGAGCAGCCTGGACAACATAATGAAACCCCGTCTTTACTAAAAATGCAAAAATTAGCCAGGCATCATGGTGCATGCGTATAATCCCAGCTACTCGGGAGACTGAGGTAGGAGAATCACTTGAACCCCGGAGGTGGAGGTTGTAGTGAGCTGAGATTGCACCACTGCACTCCAGCCTGGGTGACAGAGCTAGACTCCATCTCAAAAAACAAAAGAACAGAGTTATGCACAGGTCATTTGTAAATGTTGACACAAGTTCATCACCTTAAGGAATTTTCCTTTTTTTTTCCTGTCTACCTTTACAGCCAAACAGTTTTGTATAATCTCATCTAATCCCCAGTAAATTATATGTAAAGAGGCCAGCCATGCCCAGATTTCATTTCACCAGTACTCTAATGTTACTGTCCTGTACTATCCTTTCTTAAATTAAGCCAGGTATTTTAGAAAGGTATTGGAAACTGGATTTGGAGTTAGTAAAAGAGCAAGAAAAGGGGCAGGACATTCTTGTTGCTCTCAGGGATATGAAACATGAACCAGTATAAAACCAAGAATCCAGACTTCCGCGAAACTCCTCTAGAAAGGAGGTGATATATTGAGCATTAAAAATAATAACACAGTAAGTATATTTATGTAGTAAATAGCAATGGTTCTATGATCCTTGCAGTCATTTAGAACATGTTGAATGTACCAAAAGAGCCATGTGCATTTGTGTATGGATTTTCTGGTATATACATAATTTCCAGTGTTTCTATTCAAAAGTTTGCATTTGAATAAAAAATAACTATTTAACAAATTGTATTGCTTTCCTGTGAATTGCCAGGCACTTAACTGTTCCACTGGTGATGCAGCCATGTACAAGCAGGCTTAAAATCCCTGCCCCTATTAAACTAAAATTCTGTTGCAGTCTTTATTCTCCAGTCTGGGTCAATGTTCATTTTCTAGATTATGAATGGTAAATAGAAGTAGAAGAGAAAATATAATTAAGAAGCACCTTTAAAAATCATGTAGTTGTACTACAGTCCACTCATTTTAAGTTGGGGAGTATAACTGCATAAACACTGAGACATATGAGGATCATCTAATATCAAAACAACTAAACATCAGTCTATGATAAAATTCAGCATGGCTCAGAGCTACAATAATTTGTAAATCATTGGTGATATCCAAGTTTAAGAGTTCTGGGGACAACAGCCTCCTGCAAATCTTATGAGAAAGCTGAATACTTTTAAGAGTTGATTTTGGCTCTGTGTACAAGTTGACCTCTAATACCCTCAGGCGGCTGACTACTAACCTAACCGCAGCTGTCACACTTCAAGATCTGGCCACTTAAGTTTATGTCCATAAAAATATAGCCATTGAACGAGGAAATCTAATTCTCCAACCAAGATACAAACTGGATCTTCCTTTAGATAACTAAATAAAACTCAATGAAAATGAGTTACACGTTGTTGGCCAGAGAGATGGGACCCAAGAGCCCTACTTTCCACCAAATCTCTATAGGTCAACCTGTAGCTGCCTGCCTGTCTGCCTTGGTTACTACTGAGAGCAAAGACGCGGCTTTAGGATAACCATTTGGGGGTTGCCTGATACAAAAGAAGAAAGTAGTAAAACATGGACTTTATGACAGCCTTTTGATTCTCAAATAGGGATCAGGTGCCAATCACAAGTAAATCTGAAGATGTCATTTCATGTAGCTTTCTCCATTGATTTTGCAAGCTTCAGAGTCTTGCTACCACTTGTTGCCTGCTTCAATGAAAGGCCACTCCACGTGGAGTGCAGATAAGACAGCCTGAGACTTCCCAAAGGTCAAAGCCTTCTGGAACTTATTTGCATGAATTTTGGAAGCCTCTGGGCTCTCCAAACTCAAACTTTGTGACGCAGATGCTTTATGCTGTGGATGTGAGCTGGTGACAACAGTGAACTCAATGAAATCGAGCCACAAAACTTAGAATATGACAGGCCACACTGATTGAAATTTATTCAAATATTCCAGCCAGATACAAATTCCATTTTCAGTGATACACATATAGAAAGGCCACTTTTCTTAAAAGCCAGATCTAGTATTTAATATCTCTTTTCCCTCTAATTTTTATTTTTTGGAGATGATACAATTACACACACACACACACACACACATGCAACTTGTATATAAACATTGTATCACTCCTGAGCCTTTTTTCCCCACATAAAATAAGCTCAATGTCTTTTTCTCATACTCTTTCAAGAACGTTCATTATATTTTGTTAATAAGTAACTTATTAGTTGTATTTGGAAATATTTAACTCATATTTTAAAATTGTTCAGAGGGAAATGTATTTCATAGATGAGATGAAATTTCCCCTATCTCAACGTTATGAAAACTGAATTTCCTGTTTCACATTAGTTTCTATACCTTCCTAATTTTGTTTAGTATTGATAGCACTTCCACTACACCTGCTACTCAGGCTGAAAACTTCAGGGACTGCAGAATGGGGTCTTGTTTCTCTATTCTCGCTTCTTTCCTTTCTGTTTCCCCCAAACTTTCATCTGCATATCATTACTAAATATTAGGTAAAATATTCTCCTTCCTTTCTAAATTCCTTCCCAGACTTCATCCTAACTCCAGTTATCTGGACTTCTATACTGTGACTTACATTTAGTGCACATCCCCTTGTCCCTGCCTTATTCTATGTGAGTGCTTGTTACAAAGGTGGAACTTAGTCCTTTAATCCAATCCACTTACCCCTTCTTGGAAGCAAAATTTTAGTCAATCTCTGCATGGTTTACACCTCAAAGATAAGTTTTAGGTCCTCTGATTCTTAGGAATTGAACGGGAAGCATTTGGACTTGACCCTTAGTTGACATAAGAAGTGGCACCAGTCTCTGCTCTTTAATGGTAAACCATGCTCCCTAGTGCATTCCTCCAGGGGTTATTTCCCTCCCCATGCACCCCTCCCAACATGTGCTAAGTGCATCTCTACAAGCTCCTTAGGTTCTGGGTTTGGCATCCTGAATTTGGAATCCTAGATATGCTGCTCACTAAATTTGTGAACCTAGGCAAAGTGATCTGCATCTCTGAGCCCCAGTTTCCTATCTGTCAAAAAGGAAACACGGATAGCACTTCTTTCATATAGTTGCGAGAACTGAGTTAGCAGAAAGTTCTTAGAACCGTGCCTAGCATCTGAAAAGCACCAAAGAATATTTTCCATTATTTTATTTGAAGGATAAATAAATTGGGAACATCTCAAGATTCTTTTTCAGTTGGGCACTCCAGTTCCTCTTTAGTGGTTCCATTTCATATGTAGGTTCCTGCCTATCCTCTAACTCTCACCCCTTAAACTCAAGCACTATTCATCACTTTAACATATTGAAATGTACCTGCTCCAGGAAATATTTCTATGCATACCCAATATCCCTCTTATTACTTTGTTATTCTTAGTCCTAATTTAGGCAGGTGCACATGTGTGTGTGTATGTGTATGTGGGTACATTACATATATGTACACATACATATATAATTCATTGTCATAATTTTAAACAAGTATTACAACTGTCCTAAAATTACCCACGTATTGGTTGCTCATCTCCTCAATTAGAGTTTAAACTCTCTATCCACTCATTTTTCCTATCTAGTCCAGGACTGTAGCAACAGCACACTAATTCATTTTTAAAACTCCTCTTTATTATGTGCCAGGTACAATTACATGGGACATTACACTTAATCCTCACAATGACCCATGAGGTGAATATTATTACCCCCACACTGATGAGCAAACTGAAACCTTGAGACTACATAATTTGCTCAGACAGGACTTAAATCTGAGCTTTCCAGGCTTTTAATAATTTTC
Source organism: Colobus angolensis palliatus (assembly GCF_000951035.1). Lineage (NCBI taxonomy): Eukaryota > Metazoa > Chordata > Mammalia > Primates > Cercopithecidae > Colobus > Colobus angolensis. The sequence goes on along the minus strand of NW_012113475.1, from coordinate 7,405,442 downwards.
TCTCCTACAGCGAGTTTACCTACAGTACTTAGAAAGCTCTTATAGAGAAAAGAGGTGACTAATCTGAGTGCTGTCATGAAGTAACATGATCTTCTCTTAGACAAGTCCAGAGAATTAAATTTTAAAAGTTTCTGTACTTATAGGAGTATAAGTTTTAAAGTCTGACTGACTTGAGGTCAATACTTGGCTCCAACAATTCCTGATGCATGAGTTTAAGGAAGTAATCTAATCCAAGACTTGGTTTCCTCATTGATAAAACAGGATGCTATCAACCTCAAAACATTTTTTAGGAATCAAATGGACAAAACCATATAAAGCACTTATCTTAACTCTTTAAAACAGCTAAATACAAGTGTGGAAAAAATTCCATGGGACACTTAAAGATGGATTGATGTTTGAGATGAAAAACAAAACAAACATCAGAAATACCTGGAGGAGCAGAAGTGGGATGACATGGAGGGTAGGGGATGTGGGTGAATTTGACGTAATTAAGTCTTTATCACATAAACCTAGTTCTGCCTTTATATTTAAAAATTAACATGATTTATCATTTGTTGCAATTTTCTCAAGTATGTGAAGTGTAAGGAAATCAAAGGATTCATTATACAGTTTTGGTTCTGTAGAGTTGTCATGGCAATACTCTATTTTGTTTATCTTACTTATTTATATATTCTTCCTCTCCATATACACAGATAGCTTGTCTCCAAAAGCAACCAGTTTCACAATTCAAACCAAAAGATTTCCTCCCACCTCCTGGAAGTACATATGATCGAGCTGGGTTTCAGTATGATGGCTCATACTGAAGAAAGGAAACCAAAACAACAAATTAAAAATCATGAGAAAGCAAAGCAAATCTGAGTTCCTCTTATATTTATAAACCTACTTCTGAATATCCTCAAACGACTTTTTTGAAAACTGAATTCATTCTAACGCTAGGAGTCATTAATGTGGTAAAATAGTAGAAAACAAATTTCCAAGTCACATATTCTCGTAGTCTTTCCCTGTCAGACTCACATTTCATCTCCTAGTTGTTACTGTATACACTGGAGAAGGGATGGCATGAGTAGGTGACCAAAAGGATGCACCTTCTAGTGCCTTCCTAGGCGATCGGGCAAGTGGACTTCTGCATGTATGCCATGAAGAGTACTTTACATACAAATGATGACCACAGTAAACTGAGTGATAGAGATAATTTTGACATGTTTTATTTCAGTCAATAGCAAGGTTATGACTTAGCTATCTTTCACAATAGAGAGCTTTGGCCTCACAGACTTGTGTCATCAGTTCCATGTATCTTCACTTTCTCAAGAGTCCTGAGCATCCCCAAATAAAAAACGAAATTACCTTTGGCAAGAGTAATATGCTGCTCAAAAAAGCATAATGCTTGATACAAGTTCTTGGTCATCTAAAGTTTCATATTAAATCTTGCCCTTATCAAAATATTAATACTGCTTCACGGAATAAACATGGTCTTATTACCCACAAAGGGAGATTTCTTTTTCTTTTTTTTCAACTCACTGTAGCAATACTGCTATTCTTAAAGATTGTGCTCAAATTTGTAATATAATATTCTTATCTCCTTTCATCATACAGCAATATGTTTTTTCATGTGGATAAGACTTACAGGAATACAGTGTCTCTCTCTTAGTTGCAATATTTAGAAAAATATTTTGATAGCTTTCAATATTCTAAAAGTTTAGTGCAGGTGTCAAATTTAATTAAAATAAGTGTGTACAAGTAAAAGTTGTACAAAATCAGGCTGAATACAATATATTGATACTGGATTTTATATTTAAAAGGTCATTTTTAACTTAAAATAGAGATGCTGAAAAACCCAATTTTCTGATATCTACTAATTTTCCTGCAATTTTCTTCTTAAAAATTCAATGAAGATAATAGTCTTATCAACTGAGTGTATTTTTAATTGAATATATTCTTGCATATGTATGTATGTATGTATGACTTAACAAATGTCACGTTTACTTCTAGTCGAGTGTCTGACATATATGAGTGGCTAAAGAATATTAAATAATTTTAAATATTTGAATTTAGATCTTTAGGATGAGGGAGGAGCATCTAAAAATGTTTTTCTTAAATACAAGTATTTAATTATACAGTTAAAGTGGGCCATAAAATGTCTTAAAATTTCTGTCTAATTTACAGGACATAGTTTTCAATATTATTTAAAGAAGGAAATATTGGAAAAAAGTTCTATGCAGCTCAAATATTTAGATAAATCTATAGAGTGAATGTTAATAATTAAATATAGCCTAATGGATAGTTAATATGAAGCATGCTGCAATGCACACTTTTATATCTTAATATTTTTTCGTTTTATGTTTGCATTGCTCTTCTAACATAGTCCATGCCTGTACTAAGCTTTATATACCAGAAAATTATCTGTTTTGAAAAGAGAGGCTTTAAAAAGCCTAAACTCTAGATGAGAGAATGTTTTATTCTTTATCTATGAATTTGGCATTATTTAAACATGAATTTAATGACCAATGCATGCAAAATATGCACTCATCTAGTATATGGGTTCTTACACAGCATTCGCTTTAGGTACTCACCTACTTCAATTCCTTGTAAAACAATATTACTAGTAGTCAGATTTCACAGCTCACACTGCCCTTAGAACATCAAACTGCTTTTATTACTGCCACTTCATTACCTTATTCTAAATCATACCACCATCCTGCGACCTGTTTCACGAAAGGCAGAAATTGTCAGTAACAAACTATAATATTTTAAATCAATATATTCCCTAAAGCAATCTTCTATAAGTTCTTACCTCCTTTTTGTTGTTGCTGTTAAATCAACTAGGACCTCTCTTTTAATTGATGCTTTTGTACTTTTAGTGACTCTTCTAAAAATGCTTCTTTTATTGGGCATGTTTTTTGAATAGGCTCCTTTTCATGGAGTCATTGGAATAACTAGGAACAAAAATAATAAATTTGATGTATTGCTTCACTGGAGATTTAATTTTCTGTGGATCCCAACTTTTGCATTTAGTTAAGGTTTAAGAGCTCAAAGTATTATTCCTGACAACATGTTAAATGTTTGAGGTATGGATGTATAATGGAATAATGCAATAAATGTCTTGTGCCCATATTGATTTTTTAGATGAATCTGCTTTGAAAATTCTGGCACCCAGCAGCCCAACAGCATTGAACCATGGTAACCTTTGAGTTTTTTTAAAGAGTATGGCACTTCTGTAGTCAGGTGTAATCGCCAGCAGACTGTCAGCGATAGAAGGAGAATTGATCCTTATCTTCTCGTGCCCTAAAGTCATTTCAAGGAAACAGGCTCTCAAGGGCCACACTGCCAGGAGAGCTAGGCAGCACCAACAAGTCAAGCCACAATGTGATGTTTTCTACGTGGGCTGGTATCACTTTCAAGAAGAAAGTGTTCCTGGAGAATGACTAGCGCACGTAGCTCTGCAACATGTGACAAACAGGAAGCACTATTTCATGCCTTCACATGAGACTTGTTAATACAAGTTTTTTAATGACTTTATGAGATCCCTTAGAAAGCTGGATGAACTAATAAAACAATGAAGGGGTTCTCTCTTCAGTGAACATAATTGTAAGACCAATAACATGTGGAAAATCAAGGGAAGTATTTATCGTGCATGGTAGATGCCTCAGGACTTATGCAAATGTGTGAGAGCAAAGACAGGCTGTGAAGGGAATGAACAATTGAAGGAAAATAAGGGCATGTTATCCCTCAGGGTCTCCTTCATTTGCAAATACCTGTACTGTCCTGGTCCACATCCTTGGCATCCGTTAAAGTGAGTAGCTTCCGAAAAGGTCCCTTAGAGCTGTCAAAATCTCAAAACTGCTGTGGGAATCTTTTAATTTTTATTTTTATTTTATTTTTTATTTTTTATTTGTTTTTCTGAAACAGAGTCTCACTCTGTCACCCAGGCTAGAGTACAATGGCACGATCTTGGCTCACTGTAACCTCCACCTCCCCGTTCACACCATTCTCCTGCCTCAGTCTCCCAAGTAGCTGGGACTACAGGTGCCCACCACCACGCCCGGCTAATTTTTTGTATTTTTAGTCGAGACGAGGTTTCACTGTTTTGGCCAGGCTGGTCTCAAACTCCTGATCTTGTGATCCGCCTGCTTTGGCCTCCCGAAGTGTTGGGATTACAGGCGTGAGCCACCACGCCCAGCCGGGAATCTTTTTACATAGCTTTCATTTTCCTAAGGTTCAGCAGGAAGGGAGGGAAGGAAGGAGGGAGAAAAGAAAGAAGGAAGAAAAAAATGAATGAAGAAATAAAAGGATAAACAAAGTGGTCTTTAGTGAGAAACTTTGATGGAAGAAATAGAACCACCAACTATATTACAATACAGTTTTTTTTTTTTCTTTCTCTTTTTTAGCTTTTAGGATCAAGGCGTACATGTGTAGGATTGTTACACAAGGATATGGTGTAATGCTGAGGTCTGCGTTATAACAGAAACTGTCACCCAGATGGCAAGCACAGTACCCACTTGTTAGTTTTTCTGCCTGTGCCCCCTTATTTCCTCCCCCATTTTGCATTTCCCAGTGTCTATTGACCTATCTTTATGCCCATGTGTACACCACGTTTAGCTCCCACTTATAAGTAAAAACATGTGGTATTTGGTTTTCTGTTACTGTATTAGTTCACTTAGAATAGCGACCTCCAGCTGCATCCATGTGGCTGCAAAGGACATAATCTCATTTTTATTATGGCTGTGTATACCTGGTGTATACGTACCACATTTTCCTTATCCCATCCACGGTGTATACATCCCACATTTTCCTTATCCAGTCCACCATTGACGAGCACCTGTGTTTATTCCATGTTTTTGCTATTGTGAATAGTGCTGCAATAGACATATAGGTACATGTGTCCTTTTGGGAGAAGGATTTATTTTCCTTCGGATATATACCCAGTCATGGGATTGTTGGGTCGAATGGTAGTTCAACTCTTAGTTCTTTGAGAAATCTCTAAACTGCTCTTCACAGCAGCTGGGCTAACTTACATTCCCATCAATAGTGTGTAAGTGTCCCCTGTTCTCCACAGCCTCATCAACGTCTGTTACTTTTTGACTTTTTAAGAAAAGCCATTTTGACTGGTATGAGATGCTATCTCATTGTGCTTTTGATTTGCATTTCTCTGGTGATTAGTGATGAAGAGCATTCTTTAATGTTTGTTGGATGCTTGCCTTCTTTTGAGAAATGTCTGTTCATATTCTTTGCCCACTTTTTAATGAGGTTATTTGTGCAATTTTGCTGCTTTTTATTTCTGTTTTCTCTTGGTCACTTTTCCTATCAAGGAGCAATTTTCAAAAAATAACAGAAAGCAGTGCTATGTTCATTTTTATGTTAAGTATTTCTGTTTATTCTGATGATTTAGGACACAGGTGATTTTAAGTTCATCTTTAGACCATGTTTTAATTTTTATTACTTTTTTCCTTTAAAGAGCTGAAAGTAGAAAATTATTGGGGAAAATTATCTTCTAGTCGTGTTTCATTGTTAAATGTATTCATGTCAGTTTGGCAAAATCGCTTTCATCATCCTGAACTGATTTCACTAATATTTCCTCCAGATTGTTTCCATATTATGAGTTATATTTTGACATTTGGCATTCACTATCTTTTAGGGCCCTCATCCACACATTCAACAAAAATTTCTTGACTGTCTCAGAGTCTGTTATGTGCCCATACTTGTCTAGTCCGTGGGGTTACAGCAATGACCCAGGAACCCTTGCTTTCAGGTACTTAAGGGGCTGATTCAAAAGCACAGTGACCCAAATCATAAATATCCACTTTGAACAAAACCTTTTCAATAACATCTAAATCATTAGGGACTTAATCATACATTATTGCTCTTTCTTCAGAGCACCATAAGTAGGCAATTGAGAAAAATAATTCTAAGTCATTTTCCTGAAATAGGAAAAAAATGATATTTATAAACTTCTAAACTTTGTTCTAATATAAGTACATTTTAGTTTGTTTGCTTCTAATTTTTCAACTTGGTAAAACATCTGTAATGTTAATTGGACCATTTGTCAATTGTCAGCATGTTAGTTTTTTTCAAATTTAAATTCTCTTCTCAGCATTCATTTGTCATATCATTTAATATTACAGAGTGCACCCTTTTAAACTGTGTGCCCTACATACAAAACCATCTAGCATAAATAATATCTGAAACCCAGAGTAATGTTAAATTCTTCAACTAATAGAATTGGGCCCTATGAAAACAATATGTAGGCCAGTGAAAATAAGTTTGTTTTGGAGAATCCTGACCCCAATAAAAACTTTTTAGAGTAGAAACATTATCCAAATCTACAGGAGTGGAAACCAATAGTAACTTTTAAAATTCATATCTACCTTTGGCTTAAATTTTATTGGATTAAGTGACTTTTAAGAAGAAAAACACATTCTATGTTCCTTTCACACTATTTCACTACTGCTAACAGATTTTAAACTATCAAGTGACCCCCCCCAAAAGAAGCATTACGACTATGAAGGACTCTAAAGCAATTTTGTAAAATGTTATTTGAAGTCTCTGAGGCTGCTAAAGGCCAAACACATGGAGGTTTATTTTCCATTTTTACTGACTGTGGTTTTATCCAAACCAATGGGCCTTTTATTTCATAGTATTTTCTCAATCCATTGCTCTAAGTTCTTCGCTCTCACCACAATCAGGATGATGGAAGAAAGCAGAGCTACAATTACCACTGGGAGATCCTATCTGACACACTACTTTCCAAACTGCTATAATGCCTTAGACTGTCTTTGACCTTTTCCTCATCTCAGTGAGCTATGAAGAAGAAACTCTCCCTGAGCTGTTATTTTTCTCCTCAAATCCATAACTTGTAAAGCCTTCAAACTGAGATATCCTGATCTGAAGAGCATACAATCACAATCTATCATCCCAGAAGCTTCCTGAAGATTCTAGGTTACTGCTTTTGCTGTTTTTTTTTTTTTTTTTTAAGTAGTACAAAACACTGGTTAGCAGTTGTTTCAAATCAGAAATCAGTCTAGCTAGTGAATTTTATCTGACACAGCATAAATTCATGACTGTGCTGTTTTTGTCTTGCTGAATAAGGACATATTGAAAATAATTGGAGTGAGGAAAAGTTTCGTTGTTTTCTTCTTTTATGTTCATGTGTTCTTTGCTGTAATTTATGAATATACTGCCTTGTATTTTTTCATTATATTGTCTCGCTATTGGAGTGAGGAAAAGTTTCCTTGTTTTTTTCTTTTATGCTCATTTTTTCTCTTATGTCCATTTTTCTTTTATGAACATAAAAGTAATACTGCCTTGTATTGTTTCATTTATATTGTCTCTCTAGGTGGACTATAGATTCCTCAGATCAGTGAAGAGATTTCATAATTTGTAAAAGCCTCTTTTCAGGTTCAACACTGAATAAAATGTAGTTAGTAAAGCCTTTCTGAAATAACTAATTGGTTAATTAAAACATCACTTGCTTTGAAAGAAATAAGTCCTATAATAATTATTTATAAAATCAGGCATTTTATTTCCAAAGCATCAAAATTAATTTTGAACAAATTCATTAATATTTGTAAGTAAAAAATTGTTTGCATTTTTCTGTGGTAGATAATATATATTATACTCAGTTATCATACATAACACATATATACACTATACATATGAAATATAGATATAAGAATATATTACAATAATATCAACTGAGTTGTGAAATCATGTGGCATGAAATGAACCAAGTTCTCTTTAAATTGTAAATACAGAATAGTGCGTGTTTTTATCAAAGGAAAATATTTATAGTCTATTTAATCTCACTTTCCTAAGAGTTATTCAAAATCTTAGTATTAAAAGTCTCTAAGAATGCAGTTGTATATCCAATGAAATCGATTGTTTTATCTAATCATCTAGATAATGGCTTAACTTTCTGGGTAAAATATAAACCAGCTGGAATCTTTGTTTATTCCCCCTGGACGGCAAGTCTCTGACTGTTTTGTTTGTTTGTGTAATCCAAACACCCAAAACAGTGCATGGTGCTTAATAGGAACTCAATAAATATTTGCTGAGTAAATGGCTTCTTATTGTGTACAAAAGAAAATATGCGAGTTTATATTTGATGGAGTTCTCTAAGTGAAGGAGACAGGATAAAGGGTTTTGCAAGGAGAAAGAACACCATGTGTGCAAAAGCCCTGTGTGGAAGATAATGAGTAATGTTTGAGTACTGAAAATCCCAAGTGGCTGGAGTACAGAAACTGGGGGAAAGTGGTTTAAGATAGCCTCAGAGACATAAATGGGCCATAGTATAAAAATCTTTTCAGGTCATGTTAATAATGCAGTCTTTATCTTTAGAGCAATGAGAAGTGGAGTGGAATGTTAGGCAGAGTAGTGGCAAAAGCTGATTTGTATTTGAAGAAAATTACACTTGTAAAACTGATAAAGGTTGGAGGGGGCAGCATGAGTGGAGGTGAGGAGGCCAGTTAGGAGGCTGTGTGATAGCACAAGTGGTAGATGATGTGGGTTGCAAAGACAATAATGGTGACTACAGAAATAAGTTTACAGCTTTGATGTAAAGTCACAAAGTCATCTCCATGCCATTTATCAAACTTTGCAATTGCCCATTTGTTTCTATGACTGTAGAGCAATGTCTACCACTACTGATCTCTGCCCTCCATCAAGCTGACACTGGGTCTAATTTGGCTGTCCATTCTACCCCAGTGCTGAATACCTGGCACACAGTAACTGCTCCATGAAGGTTTGTTGATTACCTGAATGGAATTATATTCAAAATTAAAATTGCGTTAGCACAATACATAAAAGTGAAGACAGTTTTGCTAAACAATCCATGTCCGAAATGCTTAATTTTAGAATTTTAAAAGAAATTTTAAAATATATTAAAAAACCATAAAATATATAGGAATCCTAGAGTTTAGTATGTCTCACAGAGTTTCTAAAAGCCGGATGGTTTAAGTAGCTCCACCATGAGTAGCCCACTATCTTATGATGTAATTTATTGCATTGGCAAATAACTGGGTTTTAACAGTAATTCTTACAATATGACAAAATCTATGTTCTTTTCACTTTCACTGTTATTTCTAGTTCTGAAGTCTGGACCAACATACAAAATTTCTAATGCTTTTATTATTTCAAAGTTATTTAAATATTTAAAGATGGCTCTGCAGTGTCTAGTCTTTCCAGTCCAAATAATTTCAGCTGCTTTTTTTGACAAGCTTTCTAGACTTACCATCCTAGACTTCTGAAAATGTGATGATTTCCTCCAAATGCCTTTCTTTAGATGCATTTAGGTTTGCCAATGCTTCTAAAATGTATAGCTACATTTGAAAAGCACCATATTGTATAAATATACAGACATGTATTTTTAAAGTTTATGAGACAAAGGGTCAACACCATGCTGCAACTGTGGTTTGATCAGCATTGTGTGCAATGGGTGTGTTGCTTCCCATGATCTTAGCATCATTCATAAACCATTTAAAAAACTAAAACTAACTGAGGAGAAGTCACATGCCTAAGTTGGGATGTACTGATTCATACTCCATGCTTTCTACCTGCATAATTACATGTAGTTCTAAATGCTTATAATAAAAATATGATGATCAAAAGAATAAGTGATCTTTGACATAATATACTTCCATTGCTAAAAACAGATGATTATTATTGCACGTCTAATTTCCAGACAAGATCTCAAAGCACTGAAGTGCAAATACTTTTTAATAAATTAGGCTGGTTTTCATATAGGTGCATAGATAATGTTGTCGTTATAACTCAAGTTCTCTTTGTATGAAATATAGCTTGCCCAGGGAATGCACATCTGTTTTCTGAAAAAGAAATTCAAATTGAGAACCTTGTCAGTATTAATTAGGATAATAATACAAACCACACTAGTGTAGTTATTTTCACTCATCTAATAAGCTCTTCAGTAAAGATCTAAAAATGTATTTAAAACACATAAAACAAAATCATGTCTAATTATGAAGGGCAGTTGCTATTTTAATCTGCTTGCAGTGTTCAAACCAGAAATAATTTGTTTTAGATGTTGTATCTGATATACTGAAGCCCAATTACTATAGGATAATTAAGTTGGTTGTTAATTGTGGGATGTAACTGAAACATAATGCATTATAAACTATAATATCTATTATTAAATGACAATTATTCCTATAAATGTTATCAATGGCTTAATATATCAATATGGGTAATTTGGGAAAATATTAAGAAATGTTAATTTTAAAATGTATTAAATTATACCTTATCTTATTGGATCTTCCAATAACAGATAAAATAGTATTTGTATGAATTTTTAAAACACACTGATATGGACAAATACAGAAAGACTGAATCTGCATGGCAAAAATACATGTCATAATGTATCATACATATAGCTAACATTTATTTCACAATCAACATTTTTTTACTGAGTACCTAATATGTAAGGTAGTATTATGCAGTCTCTAAGAAACTTAAGTTAGAATCTGTTTTAATTCTGTTATATAATTTTAAATAATAATGTTTAATAATATACATATACTACTTTTAAAATAATATATAACAATATATAAACATTATAATATATGCATGTTTTCATATGTGTATGTATTTTTAAACTGGAATACACTTAGATAATTATATATTCATTTCTCTATAAGCAGAACAGTCATTAGTTTTTTAATAGATTAAATATTGAATGTAATTAAATTCAGATTCATATTCACAGCAGGCTCTTTCCACATGGCAAATCTATGTGCTATAACAACAATTATTAGTGAGTACAATACATAAGTCTCAGCTCATAAAATTCAAGAAAAAAATACCATCTGGACAGTAACCTGAAAACTAGACCAGGTAATCACCTGAGGTTCCATTTATTTACATTAATCTTAATTTCCACATTGTAATTTTCATTTGTTGAGTAAATTTCCTGTTATTGCAGATAAGAAACATTCTACAAATATACCAGAACTAGTCCAGCATTTTTCAAACTTCTATTTTGATGCCACCTAAACAAATTTTGAAAGCCCTTCACAAAATATTTAGTTGTTTAATTTTTCATAAAATTCTAGTCCTTGTAAATTATATAATATTTTAACATTTGTAATTATTGACTTTTAAAATAAAAATGTTATGTCATTTAAAATGTAGCCAATGGTATCTACATATCATTGCAATTTTATGCTTGTCATTATTCATATAAAAAATACATTAAATCTTTTCAACTGTCAGAAATGTAATGTCATGACTCTTCTACTTGAACTTATATATCCATTTCACTTATGCTGACAATTTTATTAAAATTTAATGAATTATTATGTTTTAATCTTTTCTTGTTCCCCCATCGTACTTCTCTGCTTTATAATATGTATGTAAATTGAAATTCAATTTTTGAAAAAGTTTACCCGACTATAAAGTGCTGAAGTGCTAAACATTTCCTTTGATATATACATAATTGCAATAATTAGTTGTAAAAATGAGTAAAACAACATAAATATATTATGTTTTATAATAAATTTTATACATAAAGAGCAAAATTTTACTGGAAATTCATTTCTTAATGAGATGGAAGCAGTTCTATTCCCTGATTAATTTATATATCCAGGGATGAAGATTATTTATTGCCAGACAAAATAGTGGTTCACTATCAATTCTATTCTATTTGATCTACTACCAAATACCTAAGCAATTACGTACTCCTCCAATTTTGATGAAAGCGAAAAATTAGAAATCATAACATGCAAATGGATTTGGTATTGTTATTAGACTCATTTACTTCCTCAAAGCAAACACTCACATTTGTAATTGTCATTTTATTTAATATTGAGAGTAGGGTTTCTACACTAAGACAATTCAACAATGGTTGCAACACAGGATAGAAGAAAAGGGTGCCCCTTTTTTGTGAAGCAAGAGAAGGGCAATTGTAGAAGGAAGTGTGAAAGGAAATCAGCTTAATTTCTCAGTTGTGCTTTTACAGGCTGATACATATTATTTTTAGTACTTATGAAAATTAGAAGACCTCTGATCTATTTCAGCATTCCACTAGCAAAACAATCCATTCTGAAACAACCTTGAGAGGTATTAACAAATATTGCTAGCCCTCCATGTCGACATTAAGCTCAATCCAACTTTCAATGTCTGAGATATTCTCATTTTGGAAAAGAAGCAGGGCTGTGGAGGAGGGATTCTTTTGTCCCTCACTAATATCCAAAAGTTCCATCCACCTCTTCTGAATTTCTCATTTATCTTAATTGTTCTGGACAGTAGTGAGACTGAAAATAATGATAATATGTACCACACCATCTTGAGACCTCTCTTCCTCTGATGATTTTAACCAGAATCATCATTCTGGAGAACAATATACATTTAAGGCATGGTGTCATTCCTCCCATCCCCAAACACAGGCACTTACCATTCAGAGTCAGAAGGATCCATTTCTGCAACTACTGAGGATTCAACTTCATTGGTTGAATTAACTTTGTTTTACTAGTAACACTGATCATAGCTGTTTCACTTCATTATATAGGTCACATTTTAACATCTTGTCCACACTTACATCAGGGAAAAACTAACCCTCTATATACGGCATTCCCTTGAGTTAATATAGGCAAACAATTGTCCAGAAAGAAAATGGTGTTACATGGATATAAGGCTTTCTTAAAGACTCATGCTCCTACTAGTGAAGCTTAACTTATATTAGAGCTCACAAATCATCTGACCTAGAGTTTTTCCATGAATTGATATAAGGTTACCAAAATGAAATATGTAGGATTTGCCCATTTCTCTTTTTTTGAAAAGTACTCAAACATTTGCCAGTTTTCCAGCCTTAAGTCATCTCTACTATTTACATTGATTTACCAAATATCAAAATCTTTATATATCTATATGCATATATGCATTATACTCTGCCCTAGGGTTTAATTTGCATTTACATGGACACTGCTAATATAAGACATCTAAATTGATTTTAATTTATCTTAAAATGAGTAACTGTTTTACTCTCTGCATTTTGAGAATATTCTCTTGACAGAAAAATAAGGAAGCACCAAGGTGGGAGGATCACTCACTTGAGGCCAGGAGTCTGAGACCAGCTTGAAGCAACATAGCGAGACCCCCATCTCTACTAAAAAAAAAAAAAAATAGCTGGTTGTGGTGGCACATGCGTGTAGTCCCAGTTACTTGGGAGGCTGAGGTGGAAGGATTGCTTGAGCCCAGAAATTCGAGGCTACAGTCACACCACTGGACTCCAGGCTAAGAGACAGCACAAGATCCTGGAAACAAGAAAGGAATGGAAAAGAGAAGGGAAAGGAAGGAGAGGGAAGGGGAGGGGAGGGGAGGGGAGGGAAGCGGAAGGAAGGAGAGGGAAGGAGAGGGAAGGGAAGGGAAGGGAGGAAAAAGAAAAGAAGAATAAAGAAAAAGAAAGAAAAGAAAAAGAAAAGATCCAGAGAGGAGAGGAGAGGGAAGGAAGGAAAGAAGAAAGAGAGAGAAAAAAAAGAGGAGAGGGGAGAGGAGAGGAGGAAAAAGAGAAAGAAACATGAGGAAGCAAAATAGTAATTTTATTAAATGAATCATAATGTGCTGTTTCTATACTAATTACAAAGTTGGAATGCTTTCTGTTTTCATCAATTAGAACAACAATGTATTTATATTTTTGAATATGGCACTTTAAATATTGGATATCATCTACTTAAGCAGACATGCAAGCATGGATGCTTAATGTGTGAACTACTCCATTTCTATAAGCATTTACATCACTGGTATATATTCTGCTAAATGTATTCCACTGAAGTGGTTATTGTCTGAGGACTTAATTTCCCTTAGGGTCATTTTTACACTCTAATATTATCCTTAGCATAAAAATATTAGGATTTTTTTCATGTGGTAATATTGATATCTGTTTTCAAGACTCAAGCTACAACCTTAAAATTTTTCTCTGAATGAGATCTTTTGTATAGTCTTCACAAAATAAATATTGCTCATCTCTAATAATTTTGTATCATTAGAAATATCAAATTGTTGATATTCTGATATTTAATAATTCAAAATATTTAATAATTCAAGAGAGACTATCGAAGAGTGAACTGGAAAATTTCCCAGTCTTAAAAAGTGACAACACATTAACTTAGTCATAACTAGGTGCATAAGAGATGAAATACCAAAGTTAACACCAGGTCCAGGTAAACTTAAAAAGCAGAAATACACAAACAGGCAGGGTAAATTGGAGCACATGTGCCTTCTATTTGTATATGAATCCCAAATGGATGGATGTCAGGATTGGAATATTTCTAAGTTATTATTCAAATCAAGTCCTATAGCATTTTTTTTGAGGACTCTACTCTTACAGGAGCCATAATAGCACCTAGAGATACAAACCTCTTAACCATAAAAGCTATTATCCAAATCAACACACTAAAGAAATAAGCATAGATATGTCAATAAATAATGTGCCCAGGGCGTAGTGGCTCATGCCTGTAATCCCAGCACTTTGGGAGGCCGAGGGGGCAAATCATGAGGTCAAGAAATCGAGACCATCCTGGCCAACATGGTGAAACCCTGTCTCTACTAAAAATACAAAAATTAGCAGGGCGTGGTGGCGCACAACTATAGTCCCAGCTACCCGGAGGCTGAGGCAGGAGAATTGCTTGAACCCGGGAGGTGGAGGTTGCGGTGAACTGAGATTGTGCAACTGCACTCTAGCCTGGTGACAGAGCAAGACCCCATCTCAAAAAAAAAAAAAAAAAAAATGGCCAGGGAAGGGAGTAATTATTCTTCCTCTCTGGGAGAGGTCAGTGACTATTTCATAGATAACAACTAGGCCGCTTTGGCAGATGAATATTCATTTAACAGGAAGACACATTGCTAGTGAATATTAAGTTCTCTTCTGCTCATATGAGATAAAAAGTTGTCTCAAGAAGTGACCAGGGCCCACTCCTGCCACCACTGACACATATGAATGCTGCCTGGGGACCTCAGGACCAGCCCACCCAGTGTACTAGTCTTCAGCAGAGCCTCACCACAGCCTCCACAAACAACCACAGCTTAAGCCACTGAGGAACTCAAGGACAGGACTGATGTTGATCACAGCCAAAGAAATCATATGGAGACTATACTGTGGTGGTCACCCCAAACCAAAGCAAAGTACACTACCCAGCCAACATTATAGATCCATCTACAGGAAAAAAGTATTTTTCTATGAAAATAATTTAATAGGAAAGCTATGTCATAAACTTGGAAGAAATTACTGTTAAGCTACACACACAAATATTAACTTAAAAACACAGGAAACATAAAAAAGTAAGGAACCTGACACTTTCAAATGAAAATAATAATTCTCCAGTAACATACCCCAAATAAAAGGAAATCTATGAAATGTCTGAATTGAAAAGGAATTCAAGAGAATGATCTTAAACTCAATGAGACACAAGGGAATACAGAACATATAATCAGGAAAACAATTCATGATCTGAATAAGAAATTCAACAAAGGGATATTGTAAGAAAGAACCAAACAAAAATAGTGAAACTAAAGAATTCTATAAAATAAAAATACCACCAAGATGTTAACAAGAGACTAGCTCAAGCACATGAAATAATTTCAGAACTCGAAGAGAGGTCTTTTGGAATAGCACAATCAGACAAAACAAAAAAAGAATAAAAAAGAATGAAGAAAGTCTACATGACATATGGGACACCATCAAGTGAACAAATAATACAATTTTGGGATTTCAGAAAAATAAGGGATGAGAGAAGTCATTACAAATCTATTTTATGGTAAATTTCCAAACTGCTTTCCACAGTTGAACTAATTTGCATTCCCACTAACACGGTATAAGTGTTTCCTTTTTTCTGCAACCTTACCAATATCTGTTATTTTTTATCTTTAGTAATGGCCATTCTGACTACTGTGAAATGGTACCTCAATGGGGTTTTGATTTCCAATTCTCTAATGATTACTGATGTTTAGCATTTTTTCACATATTTGTTGGCCACAACTGTGTCTTCCTATGAGAAGATGTCTTCATATCCTTTGCTCATTTTAATGGGGTTGTGTTTCACTTGTTGATTTGTTTAAGTTCCTTATATATACTGAATAGTAAATCTTCAGCAGAGCAGAGTTTGCAAATATTTTCTCCTATTCTCTAGGTTGTCTGTTTACTCTATTGATAATTTATTTAGGTCCACCTTGTCAATTTTTGTTTTTGTTGCAATTGCTTTTGGCGAGTCAGTCATAAATTCTTTCCCAAGGCTGATACCCTGATATTTCCTAGGTTTTCACTAGGATTCTTTTAGTTTTAGGTCTTACATTTAAGTTTTAATCCATCTTCAGTTAATTTTCATATAGGGTGAAAGGTATGGGTTCAGTTTCATTATTCTGCATATGGTTAGCCAGTTATCCTGAAATTTAGGTATGCAAGTCAGTAATCCCATTACTGGGTATATATTGAAAGGAAAATAAAACAGTCTACCAAAAAGACACATGCACTCATATGTTTATTGCAGCAGTATGCACAATAGCAAACATATTATGTCAACCCAGATGCCCATAAATATGAACTTGATGGAAAAAGTATTTGTACATGTATGCCATGGAATACTGTGCAGTCATAAAAAATGATGAAATCATGTTGTTTTCAGCAACATGGATGCAACTGGAGACCATTAGCCTAAGTGAATTAACACAGGAACAGAAAACCAAATACCAAATGTTTTCACTTATAAGTGGGAGCTAAACAATGAGTACACATGGGCAAAAAGATGAGAACAATAGACACTAGGACTACTAGAGGGTAGAGGATAGGAATGGAGGCAAGGGTTGAAAAACTATCAGGCACTATGTGCACTACCTGGATGATGGAGTCACTTGTACACCAAACCTTAGCAACATGCAATTTCCCCATGTAACAAACCTGCACATGTACTCCTGAACCTGAATTTTAAAAAAAAAAAAAACTAATGAAATAACGAAATAGGGGGAAATTTCTTAATTCTTAGAAGAAATATAGACATCAATATTCAAGAAGCTAAAAGTTCCCAAACAGACTCAACCCAAATAGATCCTTTCAAAGGCACATTATGGTCAAACTGTCAAGTCAAAAGAAAAGGGAGAGAGTTATATTTTCAAAAAAGCGGGAGAAAAGCATAAAATCACATATAAGGGAATTTCCAACGTATTAACAGCAGATTTCTCACCAGAAGCCTTATAGACCAGGAGAAAATGGGATGATATTGCCATATCAAAAGACAAAAATGCTACTTAAAAATACTCAGCAAAGTTATCTTTCAGAAACAAAGATGAAATAAAGTATTTCCAAGACAAGCAAAAACCAAGGGAATTCATCACAACTATATTGACCCTATAAGAAATGTGTAGCGGAGACCTACATCTGGAACTAAAGGATAACATCTACCAGCATGAGAATACATGAAAGTGTAAAACTGTTTGGTAGAGCAGATGTGAGAGTGAGAAAGAGTAAGAAATAAAATATTACTAAAGATAACCAACAGATTGCAAAGATAAACAATAAGAGATGAAGAAAGGAACAGAGGATATACAAAACAATCAGAAAACAGTGATCAAAAATGACAAGAGTTAGTCCTCATCTATCAGTTAAAAACCTTGAATGTAAATGGTTTAAATTTCCCAATTAAAAGATAAACACTGGTTGAGCAGATTAAAAATAAAAAAGAACCAATTATACACTTGTTACAAAAACCTTACATCTCTGTTAAGTCACACATAGATTGAAAGTAAAGGGATGGAAAAAAAGATATTCCATGCCAACAGAAATAAAAAATATGCAGGAATAGCTGTACTTATATCAGAGAAAATAGACTTTAAGCCAAAAAACAAGAAAAAAGATTAAGTTTATTATATAATGATAAAGGGATCAATTCAGCAAGAAGACAAAATACCTTTGAAAGTATCTGCACCTACCAACAACGAACACAGATATATAAAACAAGTATTATTGAAGTTAAAGAGAGAGATAGACTCTAGTACAATAATAGTTGGGAACTTAAATAGCTCACTTCCAGCATAGGACAGATCATTTAGACATAAATCCAACAAAGAAACAAAAGACTTAAATTGCACTATAGACCAAATAAACCTCACAGGCTTTTATACAATATTTCACCCAAAAGCTGCAGAATATATATTCTTTTAATTAACACATGGAACATTCTCCAAGATAGAACACATGTTAGGCCACAACATGAATTTCAACAAATATTTTCAAATGGAAATTATATAAAATATCTTCTTAAACAACAATGGAATAAAACTAAAAATCAATAACAAGAGAAATTCTAGAAACTCTACAAATATTAACACATGGAAATTAAATAGGTGGTTGCTTCCAAGATGGCCGAATAGGAACAGCTCCAGTCTGCAGCTCCCAGCAAGATCAACGCAGAAGACAGGTGATTTCTGCATTTCCAACTGAAGTACCTGTTTCATATCATTGGGACTGGTTGCACAGTGGGTGCAGCCCACGGAGGGCAAGCTGAAGCAGGGCGGGGCGTCACCTCACCCAGGAAGTGCAATGGGTTGGGGGATTTCCCTTTCCTAGCCAAGGGAAGCTGTGACAGACTGCACCTGGAGAAACGGTACACTCCTGACCAAATACGGAGGTTTTCCCACAGTCCTAGCAACCAGCAGACCAGGAGATACCCTCCCATGCCTGGCTCGCTGGGTCCCACACCCAGGGAGCCTCGCTCACTGCTAGCGCAGCATTCTGAGATCCATCTGTGATGCTGCTGCTTGATGGGGGGAGGGCTGCGCACCATTGATGGGGCTTGAGTAGCTCATAGTGAAAACGAAGAGGCCAGGAAGCACGAACTGGGCAGAGCCCACTGCAGCTCAGCAAGGCCTCCTGCCTCTAATGATTCCACCTCTGGGGGCAGGGCATAGTAGACCAAAAGGCAAAAGACAGCTTCTGCAGACTTAAACGTCCCTGTCTGACAGCTCTGAAGAGAGCAGTGGTTCTCTCAGCATGGCATTAGAGCTCCAAGAATGGACAGACTGCCTCCTAAAGCGAGTCCCTAACCCCTGTGTAGCCTGACTGGGAAACACTTCCCAGTAGGGACTGACAGACACCTCAAACAGGTGAGTGCCCCTCTGGGATGAAGTTTCCAGAGGAAGTATCAGGTAGCAATATTTGCTGTTCTGCAGCCTCCGGAGTGATACCCAGGCAAACTCCAACCAACCTGTAGCTGAGAGGTCTCTTAGAAGGAAAACTAACAAACAGAAAGGAATAGCATCAACATCAACAAAAAAGGACTGCCACAACAAAACCCCATCTGTAGGTCACCAACATCAAAGACCAAATGTAGATAAAACCACAAAGATGGGGAGAAACCTGAGCAGAAAAGCTGAAAATTCCAAAAAACAGATCACCTCTGCTCCTCCAAAGGATCTCAGCAACTTGCCAGCAATGGAATAAAACTGGATGGATGATGAGTTTGATAAGTTGACAGAAGTAGGTTTCAGAAGGTGGGTAATAACAAACTTCTTCAAGCTAAAGGAGTATGTTCTAACCCATTGCAAGGAAGCTAAAAGCCTTTCAAAAAGGTTAGATGAATGGCTAACTAGAATAAACAATGTAGAAAAGCCCTTAAATTACCTGATGGAGCTGAAAACCACGTCGCGAAAACTTTGTGACGCATGCACCAGCTTCAATAGACAATTCGATCAGGTGGAAGAAAGGGTACAGTGATTGAAGATCAAATTAATGAAATAAAGTGAGAAGACAAGATTAGCTAAAAAGGAGTGAAAAGAAATGAACAAAGCCCCCAAGAAACATGGGACTATGTGAAAAGACCAAATCTACATTTGACTGGTGTACCTGAAAGTGATGGGGAGAATGGAACCAAGTTAGAAAACACTCTCCCGGATATTATCCAGGAGAACTTCCCTAACCTAGCAAGGCAGGCCAATATTCAAATTCAGGAAACACAGAGAACACCACAAAGATACTCCATAAGAAGAGCAACCCCAAGACACATAATTGTCAGATTCACCAAGGTTGAAATGAAGTAAAAAAATATTAAGGGCAGCCAGAGAGAAAGCTTGGGTTACCCAGAAAGGGAAGCCCATGAGCCTAATAGCAGATCTCTCGGCAGAAACTCTACAAGCCAGAAGAGAGTGGGGGCCAATATTCAACATTCTTAAAGAAAAGTATTTTCAACCCAGAATTTCATACCCAGCCAAACTAAGCTTCATAAGTGAAGGAAAAATAAAATCCTTTACAGGCAAGCAAATGCTGAGAGATTTTGTCATCAGCAGGCCTGCCTTACAAGAGCTCCTGAAGGAAGCAATAAACACAGAAAGGAACAACCAGTACCAGCCACTGCAAAAACATGCCAAATGGTAAAGACCATCAATGCTATGAAGAAAATGCATCAATTAATGGGCAAAATAACCAGTGAACATCATAATGACAGGATCAAATTCACAACTAACAATATTAACCTTAAATGTAAATGGGCTAAATGCTCCAATTAAAAGACACAAAATGGCAAATTGGATAAAGAGTCAAGACCCATCAGTGTGCTGTATTCAGAAGATTCATCTCAAGTGCAAAGACACACATAAGCTCAAAATAAAGGAATGGAGGAAGATCTAACAAGCAAATGGGAAGCAAAAAAAGGAGGTGTTGCAATCCTAGTCTCTGATAAAACAGACTTTAAACCAACAAAGATCAAAAGAGACAAAGAAGGCCACTATATAATGGTAAAGGGATCAATTCACCAAGAAGAGGTAACTATCCTAAATATGTATGCACCAATACAGGAGCACCCAGATTCATAAAGCAAGTCCTTAGAGGCTACAAAGAGACTTACATTCCCACACAATAACAATGGGAGACTTTAACACCCCACTGTCAATATTAGACAGATCAATGAGACAGAAAGTTAATGAGGATATCTAGGACTTGAACTCAGCTCTGCACCAAGTGGACCTAATAGACATCTACAGAACTCTACACTCCAAATCAACAGAATATACATTCTTTTCAGCACCACATTGCACTTATTCTAAAATTGACCACGATTGGTAGTAAAACACACCTCAGCAAAGGTGAAAGAACAGACATCACAACAAACTGTCTCTCAGATCACAGTGCAATCAAATTAGAACTCAGGATTAAGAAACTCACTCAAAACCACACTACCACATGGAAACTGAACAATTCTGCTCCTGAATGACTACTGGGAACATAACGAAATGAAGACAGAAATAAAGATGTTCTTTGAAACCAGTGAGAACAAAAACACAATATACCAGAATCTCTGGGACACATTTAAAGCAGTGTGTGGAAGGAAATTTATAGCACTAAGTGTCCACAAGAGAAAGCAGGAAAGATCTAAAATCAACACCCCAACATCACAATTAAAAGAAATAGAGAAGCAAGAGCAAACACATTCAAAAGCTAGCAGAATGCAAGAAATAACTAAGATCAGAGCAGAACTGAGGAGATGAGACAAAAAAAACCCTTCAAAAAAATCAGTGAATCCAGGAGTTGGTTTTTTGAAAAGATCAACAAAATAGATAGACCGCTAGCAAGACTAATAAAGAAGAAAAGAGAGAAGAATCAA
>NW_012113475.1:7378427-7379088 GCF_000951035.1 Colobus angolensis palliatus | reverse complement strand
GGACCTCTTCAAGGAGAACTACAAACCACTGCTCAACAAAATAAAAGAGGATACAAACAAATGGAAGAACATTCCATGCTCATGGATAGGAAGAACCAATATCGTGACAATGGCCATACTGCCCAAGGTAATTTATAGACTCAGTGCTATCTCTATCAAGCTACCACTGACTCTCTTCACAGAATTGGATAAAAATACTTTAAAATTCATATGGAACCAGAAAAGAGCCCACATAGCCAAGACAATGCTAAGCAAAAAGAACAAAGCTGGAGGCATCACGCTACCTGACTTCAGACTACACTACAAGGCTACAGTAACCAAAACAGCATAGTACTGGTACCAAAACAGATATATAGACCATTGGAACAGAACAGAGGCCTCAGAAATAACACCACACATCTACAATTATCTGGTCTTTGACAAACCTGACAAAAAGAAGCAATGGAGAAAGGATTGCCTATTTAATAAATGGTGCTGGGTAAACTTGCTAGGCATATGTAGAAAGCTGAAACTGGATCACTTCCTCACACTGTGTACAAAAATTAACTCAAGATGGATTAAAGACTTCAATGTCAGACCTAACACCATAAAAACCCTAGAAGAAAACCTAGGCAATACCATTCAGGACATAGGCATGGGCAAGGCTTCATGACTAAAACAC
>NW_012113475.1:7322565-7377712 GCF_000951035.1 Colobus angolensis palliatus | reverse complement strand
ACCATCATTCTCAGCAAACTATCACAAGGACAGAAAACCAAACACTGCATGTTCTCACTCATAGGTGGGAGTTGACCAGTGAGAACACTTGGATACAGGTGGGGATCATCACACACCAGGGCTTGTCGGGGGTGGGGCTGGGGTTGGGGGAAGGATAGCATTAGGAGAAATACCTAATGTAAATGAAGAGTTGATGGGTGCAGCAACCCAACATAGGCACATGTATGCCTATGTAACAAACCTGCACATTGTGCACATGCACCCTAGAACCTGAAGTAGAATAAAAAACGAAATTAAATAACATTCACCTGAACGACCATTGAATCAATGATCAAATTAAGACAAAATTAATCAAAAACATTTTTGAAACAAATGAAAATTGAAACACAACAAAATCTACTGGATATAGCAAAATCTAAATGGAAAATTTGTAGCAATAAATGCCTACCTTTAAAATGTAGAAAGATTTCAAGTAAACAATCTGACAATGTACCTGAAGGAACTAGAAAAGCAAGAACTGACAAAACCACAAATTTGTAGAAAGAAAGAAATAATAAAGATTGGAGCAAAACTAAACCAAAAGAGACCAAAACAATACAAAAGGTTATTAAGAAAAAGCAAATTTTGTTTTCTGAAATGATACAAAAATCCGCAAATTATAAGCCAGATTAAGAACAAAAGAGAGAAGACACAAATAAAATCAGAAACAAAAAGGGAGACAGTGCAATTGATAGCACAGACATGCAAAGGATCATTAGAGACTATTTTGAACAGCTATATGCAAGCAAATTAGAAATCATAAAGGAAATGGATGAATTTCTGAATCTGTATAAACCACCAAGATTGAACAAGCAAGAAATAGAAAACATGAACAGACCAATAGAGGTAACAAGATTGAATTAGTAATAAAAAGTCCCCCCAAAAAGAAATGTCCAACACAAGACAGCTTTGTTCCTGAATTCTACCAGTCTTTCAAAGAAGAACTAATAGAAATTCTTCTCAAAACCTTACAAAAAATTAAAGAGGAAGAAATTCTTCCTAACTCATTCTATAAGACCAGCATTACCCTGATATCAAAACCAGAGAAGGACACAACACAAATTAAAACCATAGGCAATATTCTTACAAATATGATGCAAAAATCCACAACAAAATACTATTAAACAAAATTCAGCAACACATCAAAAAGAAAACACATCATGATCATGTGGCACCTAACCCAGGAATGCAAGGATAGTTCAACATATGCAAAAAAAAAATTTGGTACATCACATCAACAGTATGAAGGACAAAAGCCATATGATCATCACAATTGAGGCAGAAAAAGTATTTGATAAAATTCAGCATTCTTCTTGATAAAAACTCTCAACAAATTAGGTATAGCAGGAATATACCTCAACACAGTAAAGGTTATATATGACAAACTCATAGCTAATATCATACTGAATGGGGCAAAGCTGCAAACTTTTCCTCTAAGAATTGGAACAGAGAAAAAAAGGTCACTTCCACCACTCTTATTCAACATAGTATTGGAAACCCCCTAGTCAAAGGCAAGAGAAAGAATAAAGAGCTTCCAAATTGGAATAAGGAAGTCAAATAGTGCCTCTTCACAAATAAGATGATCTTGCGTATAGAAAAACCTGATACTCCACCAAAAAACTCTTAGAACTGTTAAGTGAATTGAGTAAAGTTTCAGGATACAAAATCACCATATAAAAATCAGTAGCATTTCTATGCATCAATAATGAATTCGCTGAATAAGAAATCAAGAAAACAGGGTGGAGTGATATGGCAGAACAGAAGACCCCATCATTTGTACCCCCTGCAAAAATACCAAATATTAACAACTATCTGCACACAGAAAAGCACCATCACAAGAACCAAAAATCAGGTAAGCAATCCCAGTATCTAGTTTTAAATTCATGTCATTGAAAGAGGCATTGAAGAGGGTCAGAGAGACAGTCTTGAATCAGAGGCACCATCCCTCCACCCCCAGCAATTGCCATGCAGCACAGAGAACCTGTACACTTGGGAAAAGGAAAGTGTTATTTGTAAAGTGACTGGAGGACTTTACATTGAACTTAGTGCTTCCCTGTTATAGCTGAGAGCAAAGACATGCTGGGCTTAGCCAGTGCCCACTCATGGAGGGAGCATTTGGACGAGACCTAGCTAGAGGGGAATCGGCATCCAATTGGCCAAAACATGAGTTTCTAGGCAAGCCGCACCACCATGGGCCAAAACCTAGGTAAACTTGAAAGATAGCCAATGACACAAGAACTGCAATTCCTTGGCACTACTGGGCTGGCTCAGAGCCAGGGATCTAGAATGGCATTTGACCTAGGGAAACATGAGCTAGGGTTGGTAAGGAAGCGCTTGCACCACTCTTCCCCCAACCCCGGTCAGTGTAGCTCACAGCAATGACATTGTCTCCTTCCTTCTGCTGAAGGGGAGGAGAGTGAAGAATAAAGAGGACTTTCTTTTGCATCTTGGATACCAGCTAAGCCACAGTAGGAAAGGGCACCAGGCAGAGTCCTCAGGCCCCCCATCCAGTCCCTAGCACCCTGCAACCAAAAGGAAACCTGCTTTCTTGAAAAGAAGGACCCAGTCCTTGCAGGATTCATTACCTGCTGACTAAAGAGCCCTAGGGCCCTGAATAACCAGCAGTGATATTCAGGTTGTACACTGTGGGTCTTGGGTTCTGAGTTGGGCTGACTACAGGTGTCACTCAGAACATTTCCAGCTGTGGTGGCTGTGGTGGAAGACTTTGTCTGTTTCATAAAAGCAGAGAGAAATGTAAAGAGGACATTGTCTTCTACCTTAGATACCAGCTCAGCCACAGTGGGGTACAGTAACAATCAGGCTCTTGGGGTCTCCAATTCCAGGACTTAGCTCTTGAACAGCATTTCTGGACCAGCCTTGGGCCAGAGGAGAGCCCACTGCCCTGAAGGGTGAGTTCCAACCCTGGCAGAATTTACTATAGAGCCTGACTGAAGAGCCCTTGGGCTTTAAGTGAACACTGGTGGCCTGGTGGAACCCCCATGTGGGCCAGTGAAGGTGGTGCCCATAGGAAGAGGCTCCCCTGCCTTGAAAAAGAGGAGGAAAAAGCAGGAAGGATTTTATATTGTGGTCTGAGTGCCAGCTTAGCCACAGTAGAATAGAAAATCAGGCAAACGTCTAAGGCTTTTGACTGCAAACACTGACTCGCAGACAGCATTACTGGACCTGCCTAGGGCCAGGTGGAGCTTGGCACCATGAAGAGAAGTACACAACGTGACTGGCTTTGCCACCTGCTGATTTTAGAGCCCTAGGGCCTTGAAAGAACATAGGTGGTAGCAAGGTAGTGGTTACAGCGGACCTTGGGCGAGACTCAGTGCTATGCTGGCTTCAGGTGTCACCCAACACAGTCCCAGTGTTGGTCACCACAGGGGTTGTTACATCACCACACACCCTGTTCCAGGTGGCTCAGTACAAAGAGACCCTTTTTGTTTGGTGGAAAGTAAGGGAAAAGGGAAAAAAGTAAAGGAAAAGTTCTCTGTTTGGTAATCCAAGGAACTTTTCTGGATCTTATTCAAAACCACCAAGGCAGTACCTCTACAAGTCTGCAAAAACCATGGCACTATTGGACTTGGGACCCAAGTCCCTTTGAATATCTGGAAAGCCTTCTCAAGAAGGAAGGGAAAACACAAGCTCAGACTATGAAGACTACAATTAAAACATAGTTATTCAATTCCCAAACACTGACAGACATCTACAATCATCATAATCATCCAGGAAAACATAACCTCACCAAACGAGCTAAATAAGGTACCAGTGACCAATCCTAGAAAAACAGAGACATATGCCCTTTCAGACAGATAATTCAAAATACCTGTTTTAAGGAAACTCAAAGAAATTCAAGCTAAGACAGAGAAAGTATTCAGTATTTTAGCAAATAAACTTAACAAAGAGGTTGAAATAATTGAAAAGAATCAAGTAGAAATTCAAGAGTTGAAAAAATGCAATTGACATACTGAAGAATGCATCAGAGAAACTTAATAGCAGAACTGATTCAGCAGAGGAAAGAATTAGTGAGCTTGAAGACAGGCTATGTGAAAACACATGTTCAGAAGATAAGAAAAAAGCATCAAAACAATAAAGCACACCTATAAGATATAGAAAATAGCCTCAAAAGAGCAAATCTAAGAGCTATTGGCCTTAAACTGGAGACAGAAAGAGATAGGGGAGAAAGTTTATTGAAAGGTATAATATCAGAGAACTTCCCAAACCTAGAGAAAGATGTCAAGACACAAGTACAAGAAGGTTATAGAACACCAAGCAGATTTAACTCAAAGAAGACTATCACAAGGCATTTAATAATCAAAATTCCCAAAGTCAACGATAAAGAAAAGATTCTAAAAGCATCAAGGGCCGAAAACAGATACCATACAAAGGAGCTACAACACATCTGGCAGCAGACTTCTCAGTGCAAACCTTACAGGCTGGAAGAAAGTGGCCTAAAATATTTAAAATGTTGAAGGAAAAACTTCTATCCTAGAATAGTATATGAAGTGAAAATATCCTTTAAGTATGGAGGAGAAATAAAGATCTTCCAAGACAAACAAAAGCTGAGGGATTTCATCAACACCAGACCTGTCCTACAAGAAATGCTAAAGGGAGTTCTTCAATCTGAAAGAAAGTATGTTAATGAGCAAGAAGAAATCACGTAAAGGAACAAAACTCACTGTTAATAGTGAGCACACAGAAAAGCAGAATACAGAAAAACACCTATAAAAACACAGAAGAGGCCGGGCGCGGTGGCTCAAGCCTGTAATCCCAGCACTTTGGGAGGCCGAGACGGGCGGATCACGAGGTCAGGAGATCGAGACCATCCTGGCTAACACGGTGAAACCCCGTCTCTACTAATAAATGCAAAAAACTAGCAGGCGCCTGTAGTCCCAGCTACTCGGGAGGCTGAGGCAGGAGAATGGCCTAAACCCGGGAGGCGGAGCTTGCAGTGAGCCGAGATCCGGCCACTGCACTCCAGCCTGGGCAACAGAGCGAGACTCCGTCTCAAAAAAAAAAAAAAAACACAGAATATTGTAACACTGTAATTGTGGTGTATAAACTACTCCTATATTAATCAGAAAGACTAAATGATGAGCCAATCAAAAATTATAACCAGGCTGGGTGCAGTGACTCACACCTGTAATCCTAGCACTTTGGGAGGCTGAGGTGGGTGGATTGCTTGAGTCCAGGAGTTAAAGAACAGCCTGGGCAAGACAGCAAAACCCTGTCTCTCCTAAAAACACAGTAAGTTAGCTGGGTATGGTGGCTTGTGCCTGTAGTCCCAGCTACTTGGTAGGCTGAAATGGGAGAATCCCCTGAGCTCAGGAGTTAAAGAAAAGCCTGGGCAATATGACAAAACCCTGTCTCTACTAAAAATGTATTTAGCTGGGTGTGGTGGTGTGTGCCTGTAGTCCCAGTTACTTGAGAGGCTGAAGTGGGAGAATCACTTGAGCCCAAGAAGTCGAGACTGCAGTGAGCTGTGATTGTGCCAGTGAGCTTCAGTTTGAGTAATGAGAGAGAGACCTTGTCTCAATAGTGATTATTATTATTATTATTATAACTACAACAGTTTTTGAAGACATAGTACAATAAGACATAAAGAGAAACAACAAAAAGTTAAAAAGTGGGGGATGAAATTAAAGTATAGAGTTGCTACTAGTTTTCTGTTTGGATGTTTGTTTATGCAATAAGTTTATAGTCATTATCAATTTAAAATAATGGGTTATAAGATAGTATTAGCAAGCCTCACAGTAACATCAAATTGAAAAACATACAATGGATATACCAGCAAATAAAAAGCAAGAAACTGAATCATACAACCAGATAAAATCACCTTCACTAAAAGGAAGATGGGAAAGAAAGAAGGAAGAAGAGAAGACCACAGAACAACCACAAAACAAATGACAAAATAGAAGTAAGTCCCTGTTTATCAATAATAGCATTGATTATAAATGGGCTAAACTCTCCAATCAAAAGATTTGGAGTGACTGAATGGATGGAAAAACAAGACCCATTGATCTGGTCCCAGCAAGAAACACACTTCACTTATAAAGATTGAAAATAAAGGGATGGAAAAAGATATTCCATGTCAATGGAAACCAAAAATAAGCAGGGGTAGTTATACTTACAATAGACAAAATAGATTTAAAGACAAAAGCTGTAAGACAAAGTCATTATCTAATGAAAAAGGAGTCAATTCAGCAGCAGGATATATTGATTTTAAATATATATGCACCCAACATTCAAGCACATAGATACATAAAGCAAATACTATTAGACCTAAAAAATAGGATAGACTTCCATACAATAATAGCTGGAGGCTTCAAAAGCCCACTTTCAGCATTGGACAGATGTCCCAGACAGAATCTCAGCAAACATTGAACTCAATCTGCACTATAGAAGAAATGGACCTAATAAATATTCACACAATATTTCATTCAAAGGCTGAAGAATACACATTCTTCTCAGCACATGGATCAATGTCAAGGACAGACAATATCTTCGGTCACAAAACAAGTCTTAAAACATTCAAAAAAAAAAAAAAAACTGAGGTAAAATCAAGCATCTTCTCTGACCACAATGGAGTAAAACTAGAAATTAAACAAGAGGAATTTTGGAAATGATACAAACAAATGGAAATTAAACGATATGCTCCTAAATGACCAGTAGGTCAGTGAAGAAATTAAGAAAGAAATTTTAAAATTTATCAAAACAAATGATAATGAAAACACAACATAAAGAAACTTACGGGATACAGCAAAAGCAATAATAAGAGGTAAGTTTATAGTTATAAGTTGTACACATTGATAAAGAAGAAAAATTTCAAATACATAACCTAACAATGCATCTTAAACAACTAGAAAAGCAAGAGCAAACTGAACCCAAAATTAGTAGTAGAAAAGAAATAATAAAGATCATAGTAGAAATAATGAATTTGAAATGAAGAAAACAATACAAAAGATCAATAAAACAAAAGAATTTTTTTTGGACAGATAAAACTGACAAACTTTTAGCTGGATTAACAAAGACAAAAAGGGAGAAGACCCAAATAAATACATCCAGAGATGAAAAAGAGACATAACAACTGATATCACAGAAATTCAAAGGATCATTAGTGGCTACTGTAAGCAACTATATGCCAATGAATTGGAAAATCTAGATGAAGTACGTAAATTCCTAGGCATACACACTTACCAAGATCGAACCATGAAGAAATCCAAACCCTAAGCAGACCAAAAACAAGTAATGAGTAAAAAGTCTCCCAGTGAAAACAAAAAGCCTGAAAGCCAATATATTTAAAGAACTAATACCAATTCTACTATTCTACTCAAACTATTCTGAAAAACAGATGAGGAGGGAATACTTCCAAACTCATTCTACAAGGCCAGTACTATTCTGATACCAAAACCAGACAAAAGCACATCAAAAAAAGAAACCTATAGGCCAACACCTCTGATGAATATTGATGCAAAATCCTCAACCAAATACTACCAAACCAAATTCAAAAGGATAACTGATCATGGGCAAGTGAGATTTACTCCAGGTATGTGAGGATGGTTCAGCATTCACAAATCAATCAATTTGATACATCATATCAACAGAATGAAACACAGAAATCATATGATTATTTCAACTGATGCTGAAAAAGCATTTAATAAAATTCAACATCCCTTCATAATAAAAACAATTTAAAAAACTGGGAATAAAAGGAACATACCACAATGTAGTAAAAGCCACATGTGACAGACTCACTGAATGGGGAAAAACTAAAAGCCTTTCCTCTAAAATCTGGAACATAACAAGATGCCACCTTTCACCAGGCCTATGCAACATAGTACTGGAAGTCCTAGCTAAAGCAATCAGAGAGGAGAAAAAACATTGCATCCACCTTGGAAAGGAAGAAGTCAGATTTTCCTTGTGTACACATGATATAATCTTATATTTGAAAAAAAAACTGAAGACTCCACAAAAAACTACTAGAACTGATAAACAAATTCAGTAAAGTTGCAGTATACAAGATCAACATACAAAAATCGGTAGCATTTTTATATGCCAGCAGTGAACAATCTAAAAAAGAAATCAGAAAAGGAATCCTGCTTACAATAGCCATAAATAAAACTAAATACCTAGGAATTAATTTCACCAAAGAAGTGAAAGATCTCTACAATAAAAATTATAAAACACTCATGCAAGAAATTGAACAGAACACACACAAACAAGGAAACGTATTCCAAGTTTCTTGATTGGAAGAATCAATATTATTGAATGTCCATACTACTCAAAGCAATCTACAGATTCAATGCAATCCCTATCAAAATAGCATAACATTCTTCAAGAAACAGAAAAAAAAATCTAAAATGTATATGAAATAAAAAAAGACCCAGACGAGCCAAAGGTATACTGAGCAAAAAGAACAATACTGGAGGAATCACATTATCTGACTTCAAGTTATACTACAGAGCTCTAGAAAACAAAACAGCATGATACTGTCATAAAAACAGACACATAGACCAATGAAACAGAATAGAGAATCGAGAAGCAAATCTGCATACCACCAGCAAACTCATTGTCAACAAAGGTGCCCAAAACTTGTATTATCGATAAGTAGGAACTTACTCCCACCATTTTGTTATTTGTTTTCTGGTCTTCTCTTTCTTTTCTTTCTTCTTCCTCTTAGTGAAAGCGATTTTCTCTGGTGCTATGATGCTATGATTTAATTTCTTGCTTTTTATTTTTTGCATATCTCTTGTATGTTTTGCAATTTGAGGTTACTATGAGGCTTGCAAATACTATCTTCTTGCCCATTATTTTAAATTGATGATGACTTTATGTTTATTGCATAAACAAACAAACATGTAAAAGAAAACTAATAAGAACTTATGCTTTAACTTCATGACGTTGATTTAAAAAATGATTTTTATATGACCCCAAAACACAGGCAACAAAGCAAACATGGAGAAATAGGAACATATAAAACTAAAAAGCTCCTGCACAGCAAAAGAAGCAATCAAGAGTGAAGAGAGGACATGTAAAAAGAAATAAAATATTGCAAATTGATTATCAAACAAGCAACTAATATCCAGAATATACAAGGAACACAAACCACTCAGCAGCAAAAGTTATAATCCAATTAATAAATATGCAAAGATTCTAAACAGACATTTTTCGAAAGAAGATATATAAATGATCAAGTATATGAAAAAATGTTTAGCATCATTAATCATAAGAGAAATACAAATCAAAACTACAATGATATATCATCTCATCTCAGCATGTCTATCATCAAAAACACAAAAAATAACAAATGCTAGTAAGGATGCCATGGAAAGGGAACTCTAATACACTGTTGATGGGAATATAAGTTAGTATAGCCATTTTGAAAAACAGTATGCAGCTTTCTCAAAAAAACTAAAAATAGAACTATTGTACAATTCAGCAATCCCAATACTGAGTATTTATCTAAGGAATGAAAAATAGGAATACCAAAGAGATACCAGGTCTTCCATGTTTATTGTAGCTTTATTGAATAAAGTTCCATTTTTAGTTTTACTTTCAGTACTTAGTTTTCATTTAGCCAAGACACGGCCTCAACCTAAATGTCCATTGCAGATGAATGGACAAAAAATGAATATATGCACAATAGAATACTATTCAGCTATAAAAAATGAAATCCTATCATTTGGGGAAACAATTAATTACTTGGAGGACATTACGTTAAGTGAAATAAGCCAGGTAGAAAAAAGGCAAATTATTCTCCCTTACATGTAGGAGTGTATTAGGGCATTCTTGCATTGCTGTAAAGAAGTACCTGAGACTGGGTAACTTATAAGGAAAAGAGGTTTAACTGGTTTATGGTTCTGCAGGCTGTACAAGCATGGCACCAACATTTGATTGGCTTCTGATAGGGGGCTCAGGAAGCTTACAATCATGGTGGAAGGTGAAGAGGAAGCAGGCATATCATGTGACAAAAGCAAGAAGACTGGGTGGTTGTGGGGAGGTATAACGATTTATAACAACCAGATCTGGTGAGAACTCATTCGTTATCGCAAGGACAGCACCAAGCCATGACCCAAACACCTCCCACCAGGCCTCACCTCCAACATTGGGAATTACAATTCAACATGAGATTTGGTCAGGGACAAACATCCAAACTATATCAGAGAGTTTTTAAAAATTTTTCTTATAGAGGTCGAGAGTGGAATTGTGGTTATTAGAGACTGGGAAGCGTTGTAAGGAGGAAAGTTTAGGGAGATGTTTGGTAATAAAATTACAGCTAGATTGGAAGAATACCAGTGTTCTGTAGCACTGAAGGGTGAATATGGTTAACAATAATTTAGTGTGTATTTTCAAAAAGCTAGAAGAGAGAATTGTAAAAGTTTACAACACAAGGAAATGGTAAATGTTTGAGATGATGGATATGCTAATTTTCCTGATTTGATCATTACCTATTGTATACATGTATTAAAGTATCACTGTATCCCATAAATATGTATAATTATTATATGTTAACTAAAAATAGAAGGAAAAATAATGAATGTGGATAAATGTTTAAAAAAGGAGGAAATTATCTAGGACTGGATAAACAGATAATCCAAAGAAAGTAAATAAGATCATACGTGGCTTTCATCCCAACTGTCTGACCACTGACTATGGAAGTCATAGTTTTGCAACTGGAGGTTTGTAGAGATTTGTAGAGTAAGAAGTTGGGTGCACCTTTCTGCATTTGACCTTGAAGGGAAAGAGATGCCCTGTGTGCCCCCATGCATGCCAGGAGAAAATATGACATCAAAGGAAACCATCAGAGACCCAGGAGGCATGAAGCCAAATGAGGTGTCTACAAAGTCAGACCAGCAAATCTCTACCCCAGAAGGGGTGAAATTTCATAATTTTGAAACATGACTATTTACATACTCTTTGTATCCTATTTTGTACCTCTTTATAATGTAATATGGATCCTTCTGAAAATGTCATATTATCTCAACTGTTTCGAGGGCAACAGGCTGTTTTCCACACTTCGGTAAGAATGGGAGAGGGTACAGATAGCCTTACAAAGAAAATCCTCCAAAAGGATGTGAACCCTAACTGTACATGGGGGCTGCAGTGGGGAATGGAAAGTTTAGGATGGAGTAGGTGTTCAGAAATGTCCTCAAAACATCTCCCTGCCCTATGTCTTTCAACAAGAGTGCCCTTGTAGAGGGCTGATTAAACCTCAGTATGTTGACCCTTCTGTGAGGTAAACAGAATCAGAAAGGAGCTGGTTCGATGATGCTCACTAGGAGAGCCTACTGTTTCAAAGGCCTACACAGACAGGCCTAGGAAGTGGATTACGAGACGTACAACAGTGATTCCAACAGTGAAATGCTTGCTCCCTGCTCTGCTCAAAAAGGGAAGCAAGGATTTATATGTTTATGCAATCATTTATTCCTTTAAGTGTTTTATAAATATTCATTGGCTACCTCCTAAACTTTGCATTTTGTGCCAATGGCCAGAGAAAGGCAGAGCTGCTCTGATGTGGTACAGGGAAAACTCAAGTCTTGCAGGGAGTTCAGAGACTCCCACTGCTTGCAAGAGAGGGAGCTGCTGCAGCTCTGGGTTACTTCAGCATATTCAGACATGCAGAATTCTGCAAAGCCTGTAGGTGTATGACCCTCCGTATGCTAAACTTCAGACAAACCAGGGCAGACAGGAAGCTGCTCTATCATTCAGAATGTTATTAACAGGTTTGGAAAAGATTTCTTCAGTCACTGAAGCCTGAGTATGAACATGAATGGTAAATATATATATAGTAAAATAAGAAAAAACAGAAGTAATTTTCCACAAGAGAAAAGAGCAAACTAAAGGGAAGATTACAAGGTGAGGTGACATAAAAGAAAAAAAATGGACTTGGTAGGAAAATCCTGTTTTGCACTTACTATATTCCATGAATGGTATTAGGTCATTTTATATCCATTCGTAGGGCGATGCTTCAAAACAACTCTATTTATTCCCATTTTATCGCTCCCTATTTAACGATAGGTAAATCAAAGTTTATTTAGTTGGTTTAAGTAACTTGCAGAAAATCATGCAGCTAGTAAAGAATCAGAAGTGGAATTGATATCACATATATATTCATTTGCAGGGTTTTTCCAACATGAGCAGAAATAAGAAGAGATCATCGTCTGGTGTTGAAACTGTCTCTATCTTTCTTTGGACAAGTAAGTTTGGCTTTTGGGGCCTCAGTTTCCTTATCTTTAAAATTGTGTTCCCTTAGGTCTCATTTTAATTATGATTGAAAAATTGATCATGCTTTGGTTCTTTACAGAACATAGGTGGAGAGAAAAAGAGCAAATTAGAAAAGGCAGAAGTAGTAGGAAGAATGGGCAGTAGAAGGATACAGAGTAGGAGGTTAAAATGTTAGAATAGGATTGAGAATTTTAAGTTGCAAGGAGGGTAAAATTTTAAGTGTAGGCAGGTGTGTGTGTGCGTGAGTAGGGGTGTATGTGTCACCTACGTTAGTATCACCTGGAAATGCTGGAAAACTAATGACAGACAAGTACTGGTCTGAACCCTGAACCCTGGAAGAAAGAACTGGTACACACACACACACACACACACCCCACATCTCCCACACACCAATTGCTAATCTTGAAAATCTGGGCAGGTTGCCTCACAAGGAAAACATAAAATGCAGAGGCTACTGTCAGCCAGGTGGCAGTTGATCTGGTGGCCAGGCATGCATTCAGGGATAAGCTAGCTTTTCCACCCCCAGGACTGACATGGATTCCAGCAAGATTCTCATTTGCCTCGGTCCTTTTCTCTCTTCTGTAAAGTCGGCCTTCTGTATGCACATGTTCTGCATCCACAGATTCAACCAACCACAGATGGAAAATATTTGAAAAAATAAACAGTATAATAAAAAATACAAATTAAAAACAGTACAGTATAACAACTATTTACAGAGCATTCACATTGTATTAGGTATTATAAGTAGAGATGACTTAAGGTGTACAGAAGGATGTGCAGAGGTTTATGCAAATACTATGCCATTTTATGTCAGGGACTTGAGCATCTGTGGATTCTGGTATTCTCAGGGGTCCTAGAACTAATTCCCATGGATACCCAGAGATGACTCTATAAATTCCCTTCAGGAAACTCACAGCTGGGCTAGAAAGGCTTCTGCATCTACTTATCAGAGCAGAACTTAAAACACAATCTTTTCTGTAATGTATGGAAAATTAATCCAATTCTGACAACTTCTTCTCTTTGGATAGTCCAAATTCATCTATTTACAACACTATCAAAACAAAGGAAATGACGTTATACTCCCAACCTTTTAAGAATAGGAATCTTCAGTACCTTCAGAGGAACACAAGAAATACCCTTTTGGTGTGACAAAGGTTGTTTATGCTCTGGGAAACCCAGTTAAATGTCTGGAACTTCTCTCTAGCATCCCTTACTTCTGTGGCATTAAAAAACTACCTGAAATTCTCAGCATTTTAGCTCCTGCTTATAAGTGAGAACATGTGATATTTGGTTTTCTGTTCCTGCATTAATTTGCTAAGGATAATGGCCTCCAGCTCCATCCATGTACCTGCAAAGGGCATAATCTAGTTCTTTTTTATGGCTGCATAGTATTCCATGGTGTATATGTATCACATTTTTGTTTATTCAATATATTATTGATGGGCTTCTTAATACCTGAGTGATGAAATAATCTGCACAACAACCAACCATGATACAAGCTTGCCTATATAAGAAACCACCACATATACCCTCGAACTTAAAATATAAGGTAAATCAAAATAAAACTACCTGAAATTTACAACTGCTTGAATGCTCAGACATCTGCATATAGACTTTCTCCCTCTTTCTTTAGTTTAACAAGTGGATGGGAAAGTTTATAAACACATAGTACATATATTATTTTTCATGGTTGGTTTAAAGCAGTTTAAACATAATTTTGACTATAATTATTTTAAATCTCAAACCTAAATTCAATGGTTTTGCTAATAATATTTGTGGGTTGCTTTAGCTATGTCACATATGTATGATTCATTTATTTTGTGGCCTATATACATGAAAACACAACCAAAATAACAATTATCTTTGAATGACATTGTGGGACCTGCAATTCAGTGCCACCCATGCAAATGGAAATAATGTAGGATTTGTACTAATCCAGTGTTTTTAAATAGGCCAATTTAAAGTTATTGTTAAGATGCTCAGGTTTTGAAAATTATGACATCACATGCAAAGAAGAGCAATCAGACAAGTTGCTACCAGGAAAAGCATTCATTTTTTACTTTGCAGCTCAAATCAACATCTACATGACATTCATGTATTTATAAGCTCTAAATCAGTGCTGCACAGTGGGGGCGAGGTGGGAGACTATCAGAATCACCCAGGAAGCCTTTTCAAACTACACCAGTCCTGCTGTCCCTGCGGTCCCTCCTCCCCCTGAGATTCTGCCTAGATGTGTCTCTGAACTTGAGCAGCACCATCTGTTCACTTACAAAGAGGCATTTTTATCTCCAAAAGGGCAGGTTTCTGCACATGAGTCTCTAACATGTATGGAAGGCAGGGAGGGGAAGTCCTGAAACATACATCAATAACATAATCTCCCAACTGAATTCTGACATGTTAGAAAATGGATATGTCTATAATATTTTCTGAGAGATATATTCAACTGGTTAGCCTTTGTGCTAATGAGATGAAAATTGCTATTTTAAATACACATATAGGTTAGTAAGCTTCATTCTGCAAGTTTTCTACAAATTCATGCTTCATTCTTGGAAATTTTCATAAATGCAAGCATTTGTAGAATTAAGTAAAAGAGTGTGGCAATCTCAGCTCAAATCAACCAGTGCTATTAGAAAAGCATGATGGGTGAGTACATCAACTTTCTATCATGAGGAATAAGAAAAGCCATTCTTATTATACACACATTTCCCATCGGGCGAATTCCTATGAAAACCTTGTCATATTTCCTTGAGTGTTTTCCCTCTTTAAGAAATATTGTGAACATTTGTAGATATTGTTCTATTCTGCACAGAACTGACCTTGTAGGTTTCCTTTGCTGCAAATGTTATCTTGAGTTTGTGAACATAAGGCATAAACATAAACACACACGCTGCTCACATTTTTATGTTACAATCACATAATTGAAATATTTTCTTCTATCATGCTTTTGCCAATTTATCTGGAGTATGGAATATGTTGAGGTTTTGAAACTAAATATTCATAAACTATTTCATTTTGAAGAGTAAAAATATTTGAATGGATGTAGCATTAGATCATTTATGAAGTAAAAATACTTAAAGCGTTACAAATATACAGTCATGTGTCACTTAACATCAGGGATACATTCTGAGAAATGCATCCCTTGGTGATATTGCCATTTTGCAAACATCATAGGGTGTCCTTAGGCAAACCCAAATGAAACAGCCTACTATACACCTAGGCTATATGGCATAAGCCTATTGTTCCCAGGCTACTAGCCTGGACAGCATGTTACTGCACTGAATACTATAGGCAAATGTAACACAATGCTAAGTATTTGTGTATCTAAACACATCTAAACACAGAAAAGGTACAGTAAAAAAAAATACAATGGTATATAACCTTATGGGACCACTGTTGTATATGCTGACTTTTGTTGACTGAAACATTGTTATTCAGGACATGACTATTTAATAGAACAAGCCATTTATGTCTGTGACATGACTAAAAGATTTCTGAACCATCTGTTACAAACAGGTACTTATTTAGTGAATTATTATAATAATTTTTTAAAGCTCGTATTTATTCATGTTCACTCTATCCAAGCATGGTTATTAGTGAAGTAAGCAAATGAATTTGTTTGACCTACACAACAATACTACAAGGTAAGTCCTACTATAAAGTGGCTATGATTATCCCAATTTATAGACGGGGACAGATAGCTTATAAGCAGCTCATGAAATTTTCTGTAGTGACAAAGTTAGTAAGGGACACAGCAGGAATTAGAAGTTAGGAGGCATTTTTGCTTCAGAGTTCATGCTCTGAAACACTTGACCACTGTAGAGGTGTGCTGGTGCCCCGTGGCTCATCCCTGTGTTGAGTCTTGCTAGCTGTGCAGCACACGATTACTACCCATACCCATGGCTTCTACCAGCGTGGAGATCAAGAAAGTTACTGTGACTTTTTAACCGGTGTTACCTCCCGTGTCCTTTTTCACTAAGGGCATTCAGGATATCTCTGATGCAAAATTGCCTTCGATGCTCAGAATGCAGAATACCTTCCTTTAAAAAATTTTTTTTCTGGGGCACATCATGTTGATATAAGGTGATCTCCTCCTCTGAATACACAGAGTTTCCCTTAACTGGAAGTTTCTAGAATTCCCTCACTATTAAATACACCCCATGGACAACAATGGAAACAAAGACTTCTTTGCTCTTTGAAGCAAAGTACTGTGCTACTTTTCATTGGAGTAGGTGATGATGATTTAAATATTACTACAACACAATAAAATCGTTCTTGAGAAGCTAGCTAAAAGTCTAGAATAGTAACATATATAAACAAGCAGGCAAATCATTGCAAGGCATTTATTCTTAAAAATATCTAACTTGTAATATTTTCATAAATTATACTGTTGGATCGCCCACTGAATCCTGCTCCATAATACCTGGCTGTTTTTGGCTAGTGGGGTAGTGGCCCTTGTGGATGATTATCTGAACTATTGCTTCCTCGCTATTTAACTTCATCTCATTCTTTGGGGACTTGTATTTCACACAGTTCTGTTTAAAATACCTCTAGAAAATTCTCCCTTGAATTGTTTTACTCCTTCTTTATTCCTCTGTATTTTATATTTGTTTTCCTCCATGTGATGAGAAAAATTTATTTCTGTTTTTACCTTCGTTGTTCTTTTAATTTAATTTCTTAACATACAGCAAATAAGCAAAAAACAGCTACGATCAACATAAGGCTAGTTAGTGGAAAAAAATCCTTCTATTTCCAATTGAAATTAGACATGAAACAAGAGGAATGGCTTCACAGTTTGGAATTGTTGGAAATGACATGAAATGAACTTAGAAATCTCCTTAAAATCTTTACACTTTCTTCCTCATTCTTCTTTACTTTTTCTACAAGTACAAAGATCAAATGTCTTGCTTTTGCTTTCATTTAACTATAAGTTATATTTGGATTGGATTATATATGCTGTAATAGCATTGTTTTCCACATAATGAGAGATGATTAACAAGATTGTATGGGCTGAACTCCAAACCATAATTTATGGCATGTTTCTGCAGGATAAGGCACAACACATTTCTAACAATGAAGTTATAAGTAAATTTAGAAAAAAAAAAAAACAAGTAAAAGATTTCTAATTGTAATAACTGATTTAGGTTACATATTATAAAATATTATTATTATTTATTTATTATTTTACTTTAAGATTTTTATTTATATTTAAAAGATTTATTGATTACCTTCTCTGTACCACGTAGAGTTTTAGGGACTTTGAAAAGCAAATAATATGGCTATGTATCCAAAATGTTGGTGAGTCATTACAGTATTTCTTGAATAAACGATTTCAAGGCCCCATAAATACCAGTAATCCTAAGAAACAAATGTGTCCCACTGGCCCTTTAAATCTTATTTTTAATTCTTTAATGCCTTTAATTAAGTTGAGGGTGGCTTACTGTTACAAGTAGTATTTCAGGGTTACATAGTTTATTCTTAATTATATCATGAATATTTAAAACACAAATTTCTCATCCTGTGTTCTGGCAGTAGTAACCACCATCACAATTGGGTATCTTGTATATATCCCCTTCACTCATTTTCTGCTTACTACTACCTACATCCAGGCTCTCACTGCTTCTCATCTTGATTGTTGGAATATACTCCTAAATGGATACTCCATGATTTTTTTTCCCACTTTAGTCCAGCTTGCACATTGCTGCGAGAAATGGTCATGATATTACCTCATTGCCCAAAGACCTTTGGTCACTTCCTATTCTATGCATAATGTGGGACAGACTTCCTAGCAAACCTCAAAACGCCTTTGAAAAAATAGCTTTATCTTCCTTTCCAAATTTTCCTCCCAGTATTTGCCTGCATCCAGATAAATTCAACTTCAGATCCCAAGCTGACACTAATTTAGCGTAGGCAAGTTAACCCAAATAAACCTCAATTTCCTCAAGCTTAAAGTGAGGATAATAATGATACCACTTCATATATAGTATTGTTGTGTGTATTAAATGAATATTTGTCTCTCTTTATACAAAACAAGGTGTTTGATTAATGAGTATTCAAAAATGTTAACAATTCTAATTTATATAAAGATGATGATAAAAGCATTAAGCATGATGCTTTCTGGCCTTCAACCTAAGTCACTCAGTATTTGCTATTCCTGTGCTCCTTTTGCCTGCTGTGGCTCCAGTTCTTTCTTCTCCCCAACTCAGCAAAAGCAAATTCTATTTATCCTTCAAGACCTGGGTCTAATGTGCTTTCACTTAAGATTTCACTGATTCTTCAATGTGAAGTAAGTGTCCTTTCCTCTCATCTCCCATAGTGATGTTTCCATAACTCTCTCACTGCACTTTTCAGAGTCAGCCTATTTAGTTCTGTAGTCTGTCTTATTTTCTATTAGCTTAGTGGTACTATCAGGGAGATTGTCATTTTCTTTATCTTGAGTTTAATCTGAGGACATGATTTCTCGCACTAGGCACATTAGACACCTCTTGCTGCAACATTGCTGTATAGGAAATTAACCCTGAGCTTGGTAGCTGAACACAAGTACCTTATTTTTCTTGCTCATAGGTCATTGCCTCTGATGCAACTCAGGCTCTGGGCTCCAGACAGCAAGCACAAGGCTCCAGGCTGCACA
Source organism: Colobus angolensis palliatus (assembly GCF_000951035.1). Taxonomy (NCBI): domain Eukaryota; kingdom Metazoa; phylum Chordata; class Mammalia; order Primates; family Cercopithecidae; genus Colobus; species Colobus angolensis. Next base: position 7,358,817 of record NW_012113475.1, on the reverse strand, counting down.
TCTCTCTTTGTGTCTCTTATCCACCTTAGTTTGGTGTTTAGACATTAGAACCTGGAAAATGTTCTAATGTCTTAGGACTAATGGTGAGAACACATGAAAATGAGTAGAGGTATGCAATGGGAGCAACTGGCACACTGTAGCACCTGCCCAAGATCACTGGTCAAAGCAAGTCCCATGGCTCAGCAACCATCAGTGAGAGACGAAGCCAATATGACCCACTGTGCAGTAGGTGGTCCTGCAAGGCAAAGTGCAAAGGAAATAACTGGGTAATTATGTTACCTGGAAAGGAGTAAAGACTAAAGAATAGTGCAACCTATCATCCTCTGTTCATTCTAGAGCTGCTTTTTTTAAGAACAGGAGTTCCCTGTAATGGTCTTTGGAAAAGCAGGTCTGAGGCAGTGAGGAATCATTGAATAAGATTTTAGAAGGTCTTTCTGGGAGGTGTGGAGAGCATGGACTAGAATGTAAAGGCAAACTAGCTACTAAGGAAGTAATAGAAGACCTCTCAGTAACAAGCAAATATATTGTGAGGCTGTAGGGCTGGTGATAATGGGATAGATCGTATAGCCCTTTAAGTAGTGAAATTGGATGGACTTATAAAATATTAATTGAATAGGTGATGTGAGCAAAGGAGGGAGATACTGACAGTAGCTCCAAAGATTATACTAGGGTGGTATCATTCATGTATAGAAAGCCATATCACTAATACTATATTTTTCAGATGATTATGTAAGTTAAGTACAATAGACAATATAGAGCACATCTTACCCTAATAACATCTTCAGTGTAGACATATTACAAAGCACTTTCACACACCTTTTATAGTCACAGGAACTTTGTGCATTCGTATTGTTACCATTTCTTATAACGAATAAATTAAAGTGCAAAGAACTTACAGGGATTTCTGAGCAAATAACTTTAGATAAATGGAGATTAAAATCATGTTTCCTTATCCAGAGTCTTCCCACCATTCCATTATGTATTTTATTTCTTCCATCTGTAAAATGAGAAAAATGACTGTGATCTAACTTGGCAGATAAATTTAAAATAAAATGAGATATTAGAAAAGCTCTGGTGAGCAATAATTATAATCTCTATCTCCAGTAATACTCTTCTAAATTAGATATTCTATTATTTTCCTTATAGTTTTTATTGACCTTTTCATTGTTTCCTCCCTCTTGTAGCAGTTACAATAGGCTACACCAGTGCAGAAATCACACTGGATTTTATTTATCTCTTCCTTTATTTCTTCTTTTTGTTTTTCTTCTTTCCCTTTCTTCCTTTGTCCCTTGCACCCTTTCTTCTTTTCCTCCTTTCCTTTCTTTTTTCTCCATCTTTCCTGCTATCTTTCCTTTATTTTTGCTTCATTTCTTTTTTATAAATATCATTTCTACCATCCAACTATAAACTCTATGAAACTCTACCTCAATGCTACACATTTTTTTCCAAAAATTCAGTAAATACACTTCAGTGAACTGAGTAATGGAGTCCTTTCCATCTTTCTATTTCCCAGTGTGATAGAAAACACACTCACCCCTCCCCCTATTTTGGAGACTCCAGAGACTGAGGCAGGAGGATCACTTGAGGCCAGGAGTTCCTGGCTGTCATGCCCTATACTTGCACCTGTGAATAGCCAGTGAACTCCAGCCTGGGCAATATAGCAAGACTCTATCTCTAAAAAAAGAAGAAAAGAAAACACTTTCCTCCCTTTTCTCCCTTTTTTCTCAACCAACAATAGAACTATTTTTCATTTACCTATAATTCTTCAAATCCACCCTCAAATATCCTGTCTTAATGTCTTTCTTTCTGTGCCTTCTCCTTGTTCCTTCTCTCCAAAAGAGTTGTGTCCAACTCAGATGATCTGGCCAACATGTACAACACCCTTCTCCTTATCCACCACTTGTGATTGATCTTAGGGGGTTATATGACAGACCATCAAGGAAATGGAAACTACTTGGGCTGAGGGCTTCCAGAAAAGTTATTTGGAAGGCATCTAGGCTAGTTGCAGCCCCTCAGGCCTGTTCCGCCTTCTTCTGCCTGAAAAGTGAAACATGACTCCTGGAGTTGGAAAAGCTATCAAGCAACTGTGAGAATGAAAGCTGTACATTCTGGAGCATGGAGCCAAGCCATGAAAAGAGCATAACTGAGCTTCCACGGTGGCCATCTACTGCCTACTCCCAGGTTCCTTATTGTTAGAGATAAATACACCCATTGTGTGGAGCATAGTATTGCTGACACACAAGTGTGTGTCTTACTTTTACGTAAATCTTCTTCCCAGGCTCTCATATCCTTATATTCCCACAACATTTTTGTCTCTATTTAAAATCCTTCTGTTTATTCATTTATACTTCCTGTTAGATTCTGAGCCATTGCTACACAAGGACTACACCTCATGTATATTTTTCCCTAGGGTTCCTAGAGTGGAACCACAATATAATAGGAGGGAAGTGAAAGTTTTCTGAATTGAGTTGAATTGAATTGAATTGCACTTAATTCTTTCAGTCAGTTAATGGGAAAAGCAATCTACAGGGGGTTGGCTGCTCTTCAGCCCTTCTTAACTAGTGCTCTTCTTTTGCTACAGTGATAACTCGTCTGGCTGCATATACCACAGAATAGGGATTTGTTATTTTTCTGCCCTACATCCATTCTCTTTGGCATCTTTTTTTTTTATTAATCATTTTCCAGTGTATCCCTTTGGACAATCCCTTATCTCCACTTTCAATCCAAGTTTCCAGTTGGCAAATATTGGCACATGACCCAGGCCCTGTCTCTCAGTATATGCCAAATATCTGGCCATAGTAATTACCTCAGTTGTGAGTATGTGGCCCAAGATAGGCCAGGGCCATAATTCTGTACTTATTTTTTGCCATTTGGAAATGAGTGTGCTTTGTGTTGAGATTGACAATGATAAAGACAATGTAAACCTGGAGGTGCTGGGAATCCCAGGATGGAGATCGTAAGTCTGTGAATGAAACCAAAACAGAGGAGAACATAACCAACATATTGAGGGTGGGGGAAGTACTAAGTCCCATGAGTGATATTTAAATTCACAGGTCTAGGACATGATCCGTCAAATCAGACTGTCACTAGTAAATACTAACTGTGTGTGAGCTTGGGCAAAGTTACATAACCACTCTGTTTCCTCATTTATGAAATGGAGATAATAATGGCACTTTCATTCAGTTATGATGAGTAAATGAGATAGCACATGTAAAGAGCTTAGAAAGTGCCTGATACACAGTGACAGTAAATGGTATCTATTATTAAATAGATATTTCTTATCCATGGTTTTTGAGTCATGTACAGTGATAAATTATCTTTTTGCTTAAGCTGGTTTGGGTTGGGTTTCTTTCACTTGCAACCAAATGGGTCTTATCTAATATAATTAATAAAAAGCTTAAAGCCCTAGAGAGTTTTGGTTTATGACAAGTTAAATCTCTTTCTCTGGGCTAAGGTAGGGAAGGAGAATTGAATCAACTGAATCTAGACCATCTGGCTCTCCTTAGTTGATGTCTATCAGTAACATTATGTGAGGACTCTGAACTCCCAACGCGTAGGAAAGTAGTTTTCCTCATCACCATCCTATTTAGTCACTAAAATCCTCTTTCTCCTATGTTGCCAGTTAATCCAGTTAATAATATCCCTGCTATGGAGATATATTTTTAAAAGTACATAAAACATATAAAAAGTGAGGAATCAAACATATAAGGAGAGAGATAAAACGAAAGAAAATATTTCCATAATTAAAATATATGATCAGTTGTTTTTGATTTAAGCTTTAAACTGGAAACATTTTCAGTACTAGTTCTGAGTAAATGATATTATTACTAAGCAGCCTACATGCTAAATAGCATACTTTTCTTGGTGTAGATTTCTGGAGGGATATGCAGGGGATTTGCATGCTTAATTCCCATTAGCACCTGTCACTGGGATTTATTATCCCAGAGTTAATTCTCCACTCACTGCAGCCAAGAAAAAGAAAGCCCTTGTATACGGATTTAAATGAAGCTTTTCATTTTTCAAGATGAGATGAATTTTATGTCTGTCCCTTAAACACCTGCAGTATTCCAACCTTAAAAAGTCAAATTTCAATAAATTTTTGTTGAAAATTTGTCAAAACTTGATTTTACTCAACAACTAGGAAAGCCTACTCATAATTTGATAACTTGGGAGGCTGAAGAGGAGAGCAAGAAGGTTCAGTGAAGGACTTAGCTCAGTTTTAAATCCATTGGCTCTGATTCAGTCCATTCAATATTCAGTAAGTATTTATTGATCACCTATTATGTACAAAGTATTGTTCCAGGTTCTGGGTATAGAGCACTGAATGTATTAGAAAAAAAATTCCTCCTCTGAGAATTTTATTGGAGCGTGTGTGTATACATGTACATATACCTATATACATACACACATATATGTACATATATAAAATAAGTGTTATGTGGAAAATCAAAGCGGCAAATAATACTTTGGATGGTAGATTGTTGCTATTTTAGGTAACTTGGTCAGTGGATGCCTCCCTAAGCAGTGTCATTTGAGCCCAGATATCGGTGACATTAGTAAGCCTATTCTCAGGAGCCTATAAAACACTATTATTGCTCTCCTGAGGAAAAAATGTGATGATCAACAAAAGTAGGCAGGATGTTAATCCACAAGACAAGTTTCATCTGTATTTGTAGATAGCAGGAAACTTGCCTGCTGTGTAAAGCTGATCTATTGCTGGTGTTTTTCCTGTCATTGGTGTGGTGCTGTCACTCTCCTCTCCCTTTTCTACCTCATCACTCTATACACTTCTCAAACCATTCTGTCATCTTTAGGCTGAATTTCAGTATTTAACTACATTTCCTATTTTAATCTCTTATTTATTTTAAGGAACTAATTGCATGTGGTATCTGTCACTGAGTACCTCAATGCCCCAAAGAGGAGTAGGTGACAATTTCAACCTTCTTTAGCTGTCCTAGACTTTGAGGAGTCTTCCCCATTGAGCTTTTTTGGCAGGAAATCAATCAATATTGATTGAGTACCAACTATATATCAGGCTCAGTTTAGGAGCTGTGGTTGAAATAATGAACAAAGGCAAAATCTCTGTCTTAAGACAGTTAAATTCTAATGTAAGATGACAGGCAATAAAATTGTAAATAAATAAACAAATAAGTTTTGGATGTTGTTGATGTGATGGTGAGTATGTGTGGAGATTTCTTAGTATTTAAGCTGTTGTCCTTCTTAGTAAAATTGTACATATAGATAAGTATAATAATCTTTGTGAAGTCATTCTCAAAATACTTGACAAGTTATTAGTGGCCTCAATACACCGTAAAATATGGTAGCCGCTGGCCACATGTGACTATTTAAATTAAAATTAATTAAATAAAAATTTCCAATTCACACTAGCCACATTGCAAGTAGCCACATGTATCTCATAACTACCACCTCAGAAAGCACAGATATGAACAAGTTCTTCATTCCAGAAATTTCTGCTGAAGAGCACTGGTCGAGATAGCATGAGGCTAATGGGAATTTTTCATGAATAGTAAGAACAGCAGTTTACAATTTTGGTGTAAGGCATTTTACATATGTTTAATCTATATAATCCTCAAATAACCCTGTGAGATAGTTCCTGTTACTAGACCCATCTTACAAGTTAGGGAAGAGAGGCACATAGCTTTAATGCTCAATATCAGTCAAGTAATAAGAAATGCTAAGAACTGAAGGCAGACAGTCTGGTGCCAGCACCTACCCTATTGTCAAATATCATGATATCTTGGTATGGAGAAGATGAAGAGAGTGAAGAAGAGTTTTGTGTGGTGGACAGAGTCTCCACAGAAATAAGAAGTGGCCGGTTTTGTCAATGTCTTTGGCAAATACTACCTTTGTGGATCTCCCTGATTCATCCAAGACAGGTGTTATTGCCTAGATGGGGCTGTGCAGGCAGAATCATAGAACGCTAGAACTTAAGAGAACTTTGAAACTATCAAAATATTTCACAAATGAAGAAACTGAGACATTCACAGGTTACCTGACTTACCCACGGTAACAGTAGTTATGACCACAGCCAAAATTAGACCTCATGTTTTCTGCGCGTGTGTGTGCATGTGTGTTTACACGTGGCCCCCTTGGCACCAAGAACAGAAAATTCCCTGATGTATTATTAGTTTAAAGACATGCTAATCTTGGAAAATGGTTTTCATTCTCCCAAAATGCTGTCTGTGTCTGCGTGTTGACCTTTTAATAAATTCACTTTCCTTCCGTCTAGTCTTTCCTTATTTTACCCACCCAGTCTTGCATCCCTCCTTCATCATGACAACAGGGATTCACAACCCGGCGATGTAGACAATTATTTCCCATAGAAAGGTAAACAAATTCATAGCAGCTCGAGTTCTTATACACACTATTAGAAACTTAAAAAACATGTTATAGGCTCCATCATCACTTTGAATATCTACAAATTTTGCTTTGCATTTTTTTTTCTAAGAGAGTTTCTTCCGGTATCGCCTCACCACCCTTGTCAGCCACCAAGATGCACGCAAAGAAAGCACTGTTGCAGAATGGGTTTTCATGGAGCTTTTAGTTTCTGTTCCACTGCAAAGGGGTCACACGCGCTCAGAACATAAAGCAGTTTGACAGGCGCTGACAACCCCAGGACAGCAGCGGGCTGGAGCACTGAAAAAGCTTCATGCCTTCTTCCCCAACCAAGAAGGACTTCAGTTCGAGCCCGCACCGGCTTCGTCAAACGCAAGACCCGAAGTCGTAGAGCTAGTCCAGTCCCAGGGAATACGGCTCAAGCTTTGCCAGCGCGGCGAAGAAGGTGGCAGGCGGCAGGCTGAGCTCCACCGGGCACAGCCAAGTGGCCCAGGGCGCATCCGCTGCACTCCCGGCGTCCGGGTCTGGCGCACCGCGGGAGGCAGGCGCGCGGCCACTCTCCGCAGCCGCTTCTTCCTCTGGTCTCTCTCTCCTCGGCTTCAGCGGGCAAACCCACAGCTGGTCTCCACCTTCCGCCCTGGGCGCTGATCTCCCTCCAATCCTTGCTTACATAAGGCGGGCGGGCGTGCTCCCGCCCCCCTAGCGGAGTTGTGCTGCGCCCTCTACGCCTCCTTGCCCAGCGCCTTCGCGCACCCGTGCGCCCTACTCTAGGATGTGACCCTCCTTGGCCACCCAGCAGCGACAGCCGGGACATCTCTCCGCCGGCGTGAGAACACTGAGATTGGAGACCAGAGCGCCTGACGGCGCCCAGGCTTCCTCCCTCCGTTCCCTCCTCCTCCCACTCCCCACTTCAACCCCCACCCCCACCCCCGGTGTCTGTGTGTGTTCCTCACAGGCGAGGGGACCCGGAGAGCAGTCCAGACTCGGCGTGCGGCGGAGCTGCGGCTGCTCCTGCTGCTGGGGGGAGCGGTGGTGGTGGCCGCCTTGCGCCTCCCTGGACTTCCCAAGTGGGGGCAGAGCAGTCGCTCGCGGGAGACGTCAGTTAGAAGGCATTGGAAAAGAGGGACCTTCAAACTCCTCCTCGGCGTCTCCTCTCCTCCCCCTTTTGGCCCCTGCCCTTGGAGAAAGTGGAGTGTGGCGCTTGGTTGTCGTTATTTCTTCGGACTGCTTCGCGGTGCACGGATTCAGCTTCTGCCCAGTGGGGCTTTCAGCTGTTTGCGCGTCTCTCTGTTCCCCCCTCCCCCGACACACCTCTGTCTACGATGAGGAAAGGTCTGCGGGCGACAGCGGCCCGCTGCGGACTGGGACTGGGATACTTGCTGCAAATGCTCGTGCTACCTGCCCTGGCCTTGCTCAGCGCCAGCGGCACTGGCTCCGCCGCCCAAGGTAAGGGGGTCCGCCAGGCTCCGCGGCCACCTCCCTTCGCTTCTTCCTTCCCTGCTTCCTCTCCTCCTCCCCAGTTCTCCTGACTTCCTCAATTTGCCTCATTGCTCTCAACTGGAAACCACTCTAAATTCCACTTTCCCAACTAGTCAAGAAGCTTTATTATTATTATTATTATTATTATTATTATTATTATTATTAATGTTTAATCTATCTTCCGAGATGGGCACGAATGGACCGGGGACGAACGGGGTGTGGACACGCATCCGATCCGTCTCCATACGTGTGGGAGCCTGTGGTGTCTTGTGCACTTTCGGCTCCGCAAACGCACGTTGTTGCATATTGTACACACAGAGGTTTGGAGAGACTCTCGGTGCGGGTCGCTGTGTGATATACCGTAGATGCATCCCGAAGCGCATAATGCACAGAGGCTCCTCGCGCTGTGCCAAGGCTGGGGCAGCAGGATCTTCATTGAGTCTTTGAGCACACTAGACCCCGAAGGGCGCTCAGCTAAGGAAATGTGCCCATTACTGTCAAGGACTCGAAAGCATCCGTCCCCCTCGCCTGCTGCTTCAGGTGCTGTGGAAATTCACAGCCCACCCGAATCCGCGTACCGGGCTGGAGGCAGGCCCGGGGTGTGCATGCCTCTGCACTCATACATACCCCAATTCATGCCTGCCTCCCACCAGGGGACGTAGAAATGAAAATCCCAGAGCTCTGGGGGAACCGACTGGTTGTTCAAACCGAATCTGAAACTCCCCGGGGTGGCCGACCAGTTTATAACTCTGACATTTTAATTTAACGCCTGTGAGCTTTAACATAAGTGACCGGAGCCCTGGGCGAAGCCGGGTTGGGAAGTGTGTGGCCGGGAGTTGGTGATGGGTAAGGGAGGAGGGGAGCCCGCTCAGGAGCTGATCGCCCGGCTCCCTTCTTGTTCCCCTAGTTTGAAGTGTTTGCAGCAGCTCCCAGCCTTTCAAGCCAGGGAAGCTGACTGGAACGGAGCGGAGAAGAAAGAGCTAAGGCAGACCCCTCTGCGGTCTCTCTCGGGTCACCTGCGCCCCAAAACTTCTGGCCAAGCCCAACTCCTACCTGGGTCTCTTAGCCCAGTTCAGTGGTGATAGCCGGCTCAGGCGAGGCGGCTCAGGCGAGGCAGCTCAGCTTTTCCTGGAAAAAGAGAGGATGAAGGAAGCTTAGGCAGCATTCAGAGGCAATTCAGGGATTCTCCCCTCACTCTCGGTTACTATTATTTCCAAATTTGGAGAGTAAAGGGAGGTTCTACGGTATCCCCAACTCCCCAGGTAACGTTCAGACACCCTAGGGGTTCCGGAGAGCATTCCCTCTGATCTTAGAGAGGCGCTGGGGATGGGGGTGGGGTTGTTGGAAGTGGAGGAGAGCGCCTAGCATAGGAGTGTGGTCTGGGTGGGGAGGTACGTGATTAGCAAGGCTTTGTGAATTAGCGATAGCTTCTTTGGGAGTAAATTTTCCTGCTGCCCTGCTAAGTGGCCCTGCTCATAAATCCTTCCTTCCCTTCTCACCAGATGCCTCCCATCCCCGAGGTTCTGCTCTTGTTTTCTTATGCACACTTCCAGAGTTCATCTGTCTGTCCATTTAAAAAGGAATCTCCACCAAGAATCATGGCTTGTGGATTTCCTAAAATTGATAACAAGTTCTCAGGGCGCCAGCCAAGGATGCTTAGTGGGGGGTGTTTGGAAGCTTAAGTGAACAACCTGATGAATAGTCGTGGAATCAACCGCGTGACTCCCTGTGGAATTCGCCTGCTGTTATTGGGCGCACAAAGGACTGAGCCATGGAGGTGGGTGGTGGGAGAGAGGGACGGGACACGGTGAGAGAACTGTTTGGGAAAAGGACAAGTTAAAGTCCCCAAAGATGTCAAACAAGAGATAGGATTCCTGCTGAGAGCTTACAATAACCAAATTAAAAAGACTGGGTAGAAAAAGGATCAATAAAGATAATCAAACAGGAGATTGTAAATGGATTAATATTGAAAGAAGAAGGGAGAAGAGATTAAAAAGAAAAAATGCTTAGGATAGACTGTTTTCCTCTTGCACTTTTTATAGAGTAGGCAAGTTAAAGATTGGAGACTGAGTCTCCTCTTAAGTGGAAAAGAAAACGTACTCTGTTGGGTGTGTGCATTTCACTGCAGTTCTTGTCCATTTCGTTTATTTAGTTCCTTCAGTTCTTGATTAGCGAAATTTTTGTTTGAATCTTATGGTCTGTAAAATGCACTATTCTACCACTTTTGTCTTTGTTAGCCTCCATGTTTCAGGGATACCAGCTCTTCCTGTGTTGTCTGTTAGTTATCAAAGGAAGGATAAAGCACCAAACTCCACTATCAGCTACTATCATCACTGCAGTACATTACCCCAGCCTGTTTATCTTGAGCCACTATTAACACTTTCCTCTCAGAGTCACACATTTTATAAATGGTCTGATGGTCAGACCTCCTTTCCCTTCTTATTCTTCTTCTTTCTGCTTTCCTTGGACTAGAACACTAGCCCATACCCTCAAGGTATGATTTCCTTGTGATGATGACTTAAAGATCCAAATGAACTATTTCTTATGAATGAAAGTCCAAGTGCAATTAACATGGGAAAGTTAATTTAAGCACTTTACAATGTGGATGAGGTTTTCATTCTGTTGTTGAAGTACTGCAGAAATTAGAAGTATGTATATATCTTCAGATATGATCAAGGAAACAACAGATATTTAAGATAAAACATAGAATAGGCATTATTTGTGAGTGTACTGAGTTTTGTAACTGTGGTTTAGACAGCAGTCATTTTAAATAGGTCCTTGGGAAATTCTCTAGGCTGTAGGCAACAACCTTCTCCTTTCTGGCTATGCTCTAATTGTTTCATTCAGGATTGCTGGGAACTCCTAGCTCCAGGGAATTTGCAGTGTTTCTGACTTCCAAGAATGAAAGATTTTTACTAGTAAAAGGCAGTGTGTGTGTGTGTGTGTGCGCGCGCGTGATCAGTGTGCTTCTGAATTAGGACCCTCCTAGTTTATAAATGCATTTTATCTGGGCTACACAGCATTGGTATGCTGCTTATCTAGCACCAACTAGTGTTTGAGTGTTAACACCACCAAATTCAGGACAAAAAATTACTGAAGTCTCTGATCAGATTGGGATAATTCCCTATTATCTTAATTCATAGTTTAAAAAAAAAAAACATGTCTTCCTACAAAAGAGTAAAAATTCCTTTATGCATGTTTGCATCTTGGTGTGGTATAAACAGACAGTCAACAATGAAGACAACTAAAGTTCATTACAATTCTGTCGTATACGTTTCCATTGTAGGAGTACAGAAAATGTATGAATTCACATTAGGAATATACAATAAGGAAAAGCAGGCTAGTTTACTTCTGTTTAGAAAAATAATTTTGTGTATTCTAGCTTAGAGAATGCTTAAAAGCTTCAAAGAATAAACTTTCCAAACACTTGCAAAGAATTAGGAATCATTAGATTATAACTGACATTTATTGACTCCCTGTATTCTGGATACTGAGGGTAAAGAGTTAATTAAGGCAGGGTCCTCAAACGCCTCCTATTGTAGTTTGGGAGCTGGTTGTCCTAGTCAGAATTCGTACAGGTCTATTTTAAGCAACCCCCCTAAGGACATGAACAGGGCATGAGCTCTACTAAGCAAACCCTCTTAGCTTATTTAGAATTATTGTTGAGACTTAAATATAACTGTTCTCTAATGTATGCTAGGTTCTCCAATTAGTGCAAACAGCAAGTGTGCTCTATTAGGCCTTAACTGCGTTTAGCACTTTTCTGATTTAGGTCATGGCTTTGCAGGAGCAGCAGAGGGAGTCACTCTCAGAAGAAACATTAAAATTACAGGCTGCAACCACTTCAGGAAGATAATGGGGAAAATTGTGGGGCTTGAGATTGAGCCAGTGCTATTGCCTTGCAGTTTTAGCCTACATATTTTTTTTAGTTTGACTTTTGTATTTGTGGCAGTTAAAAACAAACCTGTTCACATTTCCTCACAAATTAGAAACAATGTTTTCTTTAGATAAAGCATGGTATTAGAAGTAAAGTTCTCAAACAATTATTGTGCACTCATATTGCATCCCAGACTGAATGCTATTTGTTGGAAATGGAATGTTGTGAGGCAGTTTCAGCCCTACAGGAAGACAGAAGTAGAATCATGGAATTATAATTCACTTTCTTAAATATAAAAGCGGACACAGATATAGTACTTTCTGGATTCAGACATCCGAAGACAGTAAACATAGGTCAAGCTAGGATTCTAATGTGAGTGGTGGTGAGGGGTTCTAAAATTTCTACACAGAACTCGTGAGCAGTGATTTGGCTGGAAGTTGTATGTTCTTGAAGCTAAGTTTGTGTTGCAACAGCATTTTACTTAGATTTAATGCAAGTTTCATCTGGCTCTGGGGAGGCAGGAGCTAAGAGCTGTTAGTGGTATATGCCCATTCTGTCAGTTAACATGGTGCTTACCAATGCTTCATAATACTGCTTCCAGCACCTCCAGCTGTGTGACTATGAGCAAGATATTTAACGTTTCCATGCCTTAGTTTCCTCACATATAAAAATGAGGATAATATATACTACAGGTTACAATTAGAGAAGCATTTAGCTCATAGAATATAAGTATTATTCCTTAACTTCCAATTCTACAAACCATTGGCAAAGAAATCTAGATGTAAAAGAAACTAAAGGTCAATAATTTTGAACTCAGAGTCATGATAGCTGCTGACACTGCTTCCCCAAAAGCAAGAAATGGAGCTGTCTGAAGAGATGCTCCAAAGTAGATCATTGTAAACTCCTGAACAGAGCACAGTTCTCTGAACAGCCTGTGGGAATCTCATTCCCTTCCACAGCCTCTTTTCTTCCCTTCTGTTCTCTCTGGGAAAATTAGCCTCCTATTAGTTCTAAAAATGCCATGTTAAGTCACTGCCAGTTAAGTCCTTGCAAGAAGCTTGTCCTTGACTTTCTGTTTTCTCAAGGAATACTGCAAGATAACTTTTCATAAATCCATGAACACTATTACAGAAAAAAGGTACACCCCAGGGTTTCTGATAAGGGTTTGGGGAAAATCAGACCTTTATGTGAATGTGGACAGTTTTTCTTTAAAAGAAAATGGACACAAGTGTATACTCTAAATAACATAATTGGTTGTGTGTTAAAACAAAATAAATAAAAAATAGGTCAACATGAAGGCAAAGCAAATTCACCAGAACCTTCATTTATTCAAACTATATTTGCAATAGGAAGTTTTGTTATCCTAATTTAAAACAGCATAGATAATCTAGATGACATATATTTTGGTGAAATATTTGCATTTAATTCTTACTGTTTAATGGTTATTGCTATTCTTTGCATGTTTGGAGCAAATGTTTTTTGTCAAACTTTTGAGATAAAATAAGAGATCTGTAGGGCATTTTATTTTACTTACAGTTTAGATTTTTCACCTACAAAATTGTCATTCTGCTTCTATTATTGGTTCTGGTTCTGCACTCTTTCTTTTTTAACCTGACTTCTTAAACATATGTATGGATGCTTCTTTGGTTTCATTTCTTGCTTGGATTTGTTATTGCTTATGTATTTGCGGAGGAGGGCTACATGAATATGAGACCTTTGGTATTATTTCAGTATCTCTTAGCTCAAGGATGTTTTACGCACAGAAACTCGGTGCTGTTTTTTATGCTACTTTGAAGCAGAGTAAGTTTGCTTTGAGCGATATTCAAACATTAATGTTTCCCTTTTTTCTAGTTTTTGAAAAAGAAACTCAGTAATGGGATAATTTATAGTTTCTCTTATTTTGAATATTTGTTATTTTCAAATTTATGGAGATTTTAATAAAAACATTTTATAGTAATACTTTTATGAGCTAACGCGATCAGAAATAGAAAACTTTTTTTTTTTTTATCCTGTCTACCTCTATGGAACTACCAGAAGAATTTCTGCCTTTTCATGAAAACCCAAAACATATATCATGGTGCAGATATTTGGACTCTTTATGAACAATATGTTTGAAAATATTGAGCTGAAATTTCAGAATTAAAAAAAAAAGTTTTGTGTTGAAGTTGTACTGTGGTTTTTTTGTTTTGAGCATTGCTGCTCCCCCAAAAGTTGCTCACTTAGGAATATATAATGAGGTTTTGAAATACACAGAAGAATGTTTCCAGATTTTATAAGTACCTAAAACATACCTCCCCTTCTACATGGAGTATATAGTGTTAAAGTTGCCATGACATTAATTAAGTTGAAGTTATAATTTAGAAAGTGAGCTATAGCTTTGAAAGTGCCAAATATGCAGGTATTTGTCCTTAGGTCAGTATAGTTTTTATAGCAATGAGCAGTGATTCAAAAGTGCTTTGTGTGGCAAAAGTGAAGTGTAACATCTGAAAGCCCCCATGTTTGGGGAATACCCTCTTTTAGTTAAATAACTAAACACATCTCATTGCCAACGTGGCAGTGGAATGTGAGAGTGAGGGGAGCCAGGTGAAACTTCAGTATATGGATATGCCTGTTAGAGTTCTTATTTTAAATACAATAATATATTAACAGAATATATTGTGTTAATAATCATATTAACAGAGGATATTGATTACTCAGTTTAACAGCAGAGTGACCAGTCTTACTTATTTTAAAGTGTTGTGAGGATAGGGGGTTTTACCTTCATTAATCATGTTGTCATGTGGATCCTGTGGCTAGTTTCATTTCTCAGCAATTATGAGAGCTATAAAAATGCCTCATGTAGATGAGCATGGATTATATCCCCTTCTAACTGAGGATGTGAAACAACAGAAACTCCCTGAGCACACTTAACAAGTTCATTGATGCATGCTAACATTTCTCAGTTTTAGTCAATCTCTTAATTGATTATTTAATCATGGACTGCCTGAACTCTGTTCTTATTTATTGTTTTCTCTCTCTTTTTTTCTGTTCGGAAGAACCACCTTATATGTTGATATTTCTTTGCAATAAAAAGAGAGTAGTGCTTGTTTATTAAAATGCATCTACATACAGTCGGAAGGGATATATCCGTAAATAGAAATATATCCATAAATAGAAATGCAGGTTTTCTCAAAATTTAAAAAACTTAGAGTATATAATAATATAAAAATGTAGTATAGAAGTAAAGCACAGCATTTGTAGATAAAAGTGATCATTTTAAATTAACTCATAATAGACATTCTCTTAGATAATAGAAGTTTAGTGCAATGTAATAGGGTACGTGATATAAAAGTATCTACTTACAATAACAGGCAAAAGAAATTCATGTACAGCAGTCCTCCCTTAAATACAGGAGATATTTTCCAAGAGACCCAATGGATGCCTGAAACTACAGATAGTATGGAACTCCCATCTACACTGCTTTTTTTCATTTGATAACCAAGATAACTACTAAGTGACTACCAGACAGGGAGCCTATACAGCATGAGTACATTGGATGAAGGAGTGATTCATGTCTGAGAGATTTTGTCACGCTACTCAGAGCTCCACGCACTTTAAAACTTATGAATTGTTTATTTCTGAAATTTTCCATTTAACATTTTTGGACCACAGTTGACCTCAGGTAATTGAAACTGCAGAAAGTGAACCACAGAGAAGCAGGGGGACTACTTTATAGAACTAAAGGTAAAAGGAGCAATTTGGGACTCTTCTATTCTCTATGAATTTGCATATTTGTTACTTGTATTCAAATTCAATATTTTAAATAATTCTAATATCTTTTTGGAACTTCATATGGCCTCAAAAACCCATTGAAGAACTAGATCAAAGATTATATTTTAGCCAATGATATTCCATAACTTTTATAGAAACTAAAAATGATAATCAGTGACAAGAGCACTGTTATTATACATGATTTTCGGAGATCTGTGTTATTACTAATCAAAATCAAACAAGTAACCAAATTATTACCACAACAAAATCTTTATGATTGGAAATACAAAGTAAATAATGGTAATTTCACTTTGAGCTGTATGTCTGTGTGAAATACGTTGACATTAGAATTTCGCTTTTGATTAAGGGAAAATGATACATTTTATCTCAATGAATAAAGTGTTTGGCAAATATACACATTGTAGCCACCCAGTGGAAGTGCTCAAGTTTAGCAAGCAGCAATCTTGAAGTCATTCTAAATGAAACATTGATTATGGTGCCTGTCATTTTATTTAGCAACTTTCCTTTTTCCTTCTGGATCTCCTCTATGAGATGATGAAAGAATAAAGTTTAAAAATGTGTTAGGGATCAAATTCAAGGATTGAAGGAGGCTCAGACATTTCCCGCCCTGCCTCCCACAGCCATCACCCACAGAGCATGCAGGGTGGTGGAAAACAGAAGCCCATTTCAGTAACTGCTCTCAGAAGCTGAGGAAAAACAGACATGTTCAAATGATTTATTTGTGCTATCTGGAATAGAGACCCTAAATCAGTATTTCATCATAATATTATTCAACAGGCCCTCTGACTTGAAATTTTTATCTAAATAGAATCTTGATTTGCACATATTTCAATTAACATAGCAAAAGAATTTGGAAAGTATTTAAAAGGTATAAACTTGTAAGAAGTTTGAATTGTTTTGGAACTATTTGGGCGGGATGTGCTTGTCTGAGAAATCTAGACTTAAATCAATGGTGTACCAGTATCCTCCAGGGGTTTTATAAAATGCTACTTCCTAAGCTACTCTGTTAAGTATTGTTGTCATTTGTATTTGTGTTTATTTTTATACACACATATATAAATCTGTATAGAATTAAAATGACCACAGTGAAGAATGTTATAGTTTACTTACTATAATATGGTTTTAAAAAAAAAAAAAGTAGAAGGATGGCTAGGAGAAGTTTTGGCAGTATGTTTTCCCAGTAGCAAGGGAGAGCAGATAATTTTATTGGATTTATTAGAAATGATGATCACATGAAAGATACACGTCATTTTTTATTGAATTAAATAACTATGGAAATATTTCCTAGGAGGGTGTTTCCAGGCCGACTCTTAATGAAATGAAGAATGACAAGGAGAAGGCAAACATAGTTCCCTAATTCCCTGTGAGCATATATGTGCTTACACAAATTGTGAGTGTGTGTGTGTCTGTAGCTTTTTATGTTTTAGGAGCAAGAGTTGATTTTCAAACAGACTTGACAATATTCTCAAAAAACCAGTGGAGCCTATCAAACAAATGAAAAAACTTTTTAACCTGTAAAACGAATTCATAAAGGTAGTCAAGGACTAAGAACTCAGATTTAATCACTGATTTCTAAATGAAGAATTATATCTTAACTTTTCTTAGAAAAGTCGCCTTGCTCTTGGCAAATTGCACAGTCATTTCCCCAGTTTCCAAAGAGATGTTTCTGCCTCGTTAGTGCAGTGGCTTATCTGATGGAAACAAGTTCTCTCCTGTCATCCAAGTGACAGAGACTAAGGGATCTCCACTTTCACTGACTTATTCAAAGCCGTGGAGGAGAGCTGCTGTTGTTTTCCTACACGGTGGACTATAATTTGTTGACCAAAGGAGACTGTCCACTTTTATGCCTGCAGTGCACGCAGGGGTAAAATGCTTTCTTCACATTTATGAACCCCTCTCTGGGTGCTGCTCTCTGGAAGAGACAGCATGTCCCTGGTAAGCACCCTGCGTGAGGTGACCTCTCATGTGGGCTGATTGAAGAAGAGGTCAGTTGTGCTGTTCTTCTCTGACCAGAACTCAGTGATGGTTTGTTTCAGCCTCTTAATCAAATGGAGTTATGTTTGATTTTCTTGGATACCCTCAGATGCCATATTGGTGGCTTTGTTTCCAGGTTTATCCATTACATCTATTTAAAGCTTTATTTAAATGGATGAAGATAAAGTTAATTGGGAGGAGGGAAAGGTTGTTACTAAGGAAAGAATAAACAGAATTTTATTCAGTATATAGTGATAATATGCTTCCCTACTTATATTCACTAGTGTGTTAAATGCAGGCTAATTCTATAAATATTTACATAATACATCAACATATAAACATATATTGATTATTATTGTCATACATTCCCACATCACTTGGCATTTTTGAACCAGGATTTTTAAAGTGCGTAAATAAATTCTAGGATTAAGCAAACTGTTTTGAATGTTTTCTTTCATACATATACCATTCATCAGTGACGTGGGGTTTTCATAGTGAAATATGTAGTGTGCTGCTAAGAATGGCAAAACAAATAATAATGCATCACACAGTTTTCAGATTACAAGTCTAAATACTAATGAGGAAGGTTGCCTGTTTAATGCTGAATGAAAGGTTAAAAAGAGGGTCTTAAAGATAACAGCGGACTCCAGAATTCTTGAGTTTGTTTTGCGTTCAGTGACAGTCACTAAATTAGGGAAAGGAATGTTCAAACAACACACTTGAGGAAAAGTGATTTTTATAGAAAGGAGCCATTTCTGCTAATAGCCAGTAACTGCACATAACCCTGCTGACATTAAAAGTCCATTAGCTAAGCCCAGTTTAAATAGCAGCTGATGCAGTGTCAGCTAAATGTACATTGGAATTTTTTCATATAATGCAGTAATAGCAGTTCTATAATTTTTTTCCCCTAAAACTACGTACATTAAGTAAAACAAATGTCATCTGATAGTGGTGGCAGGGCTGCTAATAAACAGGCAGAGATTTGTGATGAAGCAAAAGTAACAGTCTATATAACAAGAAGATAATAAATAGTAGTGATGGTTTTTAAAGGGAGCCTTTGAGAAAAATCATATGGAGAAGCTTAAGCTGACATTCAGAAAGAGTTGTTTCCATAGAAGCACATATTAACATGAGCTACTTTGAGAAATTCACTTAAAGTGAAGTGATTTTTTTTTTTTTTTTTTACTCTTAGCTGAGTGTCTAGTTTTTCAGTGTATTTTGAAACTATACGACACTCCCCCCACCCCAAACACTGTTATGTGTCTAAATGGGAGAGAAGGTAAGGAAATTAGAAGAGAGAGGAAGTAAAAAGAGAGGAATGTGTCCTGATATTTTTAAGGTGATTACTATGATAATCCTTTTGAAAGAAGTATGATGCATTATTGCTGTCTGAAATGAAATTGAAGGTTGAAATGCCCACATTATCTCCCCCAAGAGAGTTTCTTACATGTACATTTTTCCGTCTTTTGAATATTTTCCAATCTTCATTTTAAACATCTGAAAGACAAGAAGTTTCACCGCAGATTTACACTAGTATCCAAAGATCATTAGTAAGTCACCTTAACATATTCTCTAGGACAGTGTTCTGCAGCTATGAAGCCATTGTGGAGGCAAACGGGATTGCTCAGTAATCTAATGTGTGTTGAGAACAGGGCAGTAATTAATCAGTGGCTGTCATGCTTAGACCACTATAAAGTATTACGAGAACCTCCATGCCGACCTTCCCCTCCCCTATTATCAGACCATTAGTGAAGCTCTGTACAAGTAACAACGGTGGAGCCCTGCTTAAGCATATGACCCCGATAGCTTGTGCATAAGCTTTGTGAGCATTTTCACAATGGTCTTGAATTCTCATTATACTTTCTAGTAGTCAGAATTATTTATTCAATATTCTAACCAGAGGCATCACATCTTTTATTTATTTAGATTTTAAAATTAAGTCCATATTTCCTTATATATATATTTTTAAAAAACTCTCACAGAACCCATCATTTGTTGGAAAAAGAGAAAGCAAAGAAAGGAAAAGGAAAAGCTTACTCTTTACTGTAGTGGGATGGCAGAGATCTCCCCCTATATTAATAGATTTTCATACATGCATTTCTTAATAAAATCAAGAGGTACTCTTTGGTGTTATTAACTGTTTTAATTCAGTCAGGCCACTGTAAAATCTTATTTTGAGTGAACTGGGAGTTTGCATGGTCAGGGTTTAAGCAATTAAATTACTAACCAAAATCCCATTTACTAACATATTGCATGAGGGACTTGATGAATAATCTCATCTTTAGTATATAGCTCAAACATTAATAACAGATGGAATATGCCTCAGTTCAAGCCATGGGCTTTGATTTTTAATTCTAAATCCATTTTATTTTTTTCAGACTCAAATATCAATTAAAAGTGACTATTTTCCATATGTTTTTCCTTTTGTATTGCATAAAACTTAATTCCATTGCAAGATAAATAAAGAATGTCATTGTGTTTGTCCACATAATGAATGTACACACATCTATGAACTAGCATTATGAAACTGAATTATGTTGAAAATAACAAGATGATGCCAGACTGATTGAAATAGGACAATTATTACATTGGACTTTGGAATAGTTTTTAGAAACAAATTACCCTGTTAATGTACTGTTACTTTCATGGATAACTTTAGAAGTGTGTTCTTTTTTTTCTGTATGAATGACATTTAAAAAAATGTATGGAGTGGCCAGGTGCAGTGTGGCTCATGCCTGTAATCCCAGCACTTTGGGAGGCCAAGACCAGTGGATCACCTGAGGTCAGGAGTTCAAGAGCAGTCTAGCCAACATGGTGAAACCGCGTCTCTACTAAAAATACAAAAATTAGCTGGCCATGGTGGCGTGCGCCTGTAGTCCCAGCTACTTGGGAAGCTGAGGCACGAGAATCGCTTGAATGGGAGACAAACGTTGCAGTGAACCAAGATCGTGCTATTGCACTCCAGCCTGGGTGACAAGAGCGAGACTGAGATCTCAAAAAATATATATATATATTTATAAATATGTATGTATATATACGTATATATGTATACACGTATATATACATACATATTTATAAATATATATGTATACATATATACACACATATATCCAAGTATATATACATACATACATGTATATATGTGTATATATACATACACTGCCAACATATTATAGTAGAGTATGGATTGATCTTCACTTGATTATTTATTATTTAGGCTTATAAAACTTTTATTAAAGGCATCTTTAATAATTTTCATTTTTTAAAGTGTATCATGGCTGTGTTCCTTGAGTGGATGCTGTAAATCTCTCTTTTTTTCCAGCTTAATCCTTTCTTTCTTTAACTGCTAGAGAATTAAAAATGTATTGGATGTGTGCATGTATTTGTATGTATGTGTGCGCCCGTGTGTGCGTGTTTGGATCTGATAATTTCCTGATATAGGAAATGAATCAAATTACTCTGAAAAAAATATTAAGATGTACAACCAAATGTATTCCTCAGACACCTGTGCTGGCCAAATACTAATGGCAGCCTTTATATAAGTCTCTTGGTACAGGTGAATAAATTGTGCTAAAATATATGCTTTGCAAATTGAATACCAGTTAAAATCTCTTAGTTTCACTCCATATTTTCTTTTTCTTTTTTTTTTTTTTTTTTGAGACGGAGTCTCACTCTGTCACCCAGCCTAGAGTGCAGTGGCGTGATCTCGGCTCACTGCAAGCTCCACCTCCCGGGTTTATGCCATTCTCCTGCCTCAGCCTCCCAAGTAGCTAGGACTACAGGCACCCGCCACCTTGCCCGGCTAGTTTTTCGTATTTTTTTAGTAGAGACAGGGTTTCTCCATGTTAGCCAGGGTGATTTCGATCTCCTGACCTTGTGATCACTCCATATTTTCAAGGAGAAGATTCCAATAATAATAATAGTTACATCATAGAATTGTAATTAACAGGGTCATCAAAAGTGAAGAACTGAGAGTAGCTCCTGGCACCAAACAACACTTAATGCGCATTAGCAATTGTTGCTGTGCTGTTTTATTCTCATCATATAAGTCTATGCCATACAATGATTTTCACTTGGCATTATTATGAAAATAATTAGATAAAAGAATGACAAAATTGCGTTCTGTCGGGGGTACCATCAGGTGAAAGAATGTCATATGGACCAATAAAAGCATGTTGTCAAAGGTAAAATTCTTAAAATAAATTGGTACTTTTTAAAATCACATTTTTTTGTAACCAGTTAGATTATGAGATTCTGATTTTACAATAAAACTCTTTGAAAAGTCAACCCACTTTTGTTTCAGGTTTATGAATAAGCAAGTTTAGGTAATTTCTTTTTTTCTCTGCCAGGTTCTGAATCTAGAATATATTTCTATAAAACTACTACTTGATAAACTTTAATGAAAAAAATAAGTTTGTGCTTTTCTCTACTATACATTTGCTGTATTCATAAAGACAAATATAATTAGAAATCAGGAAGAAAGGAAACTTGTTACCCATTGCTAACATTTAAACTCTTTATGAAGGAAGAGAAACAATTAACCTTCCTCACTATATCAGAAATTTTAACACAACAAAGTCTTTACTGATACTAATATAAAAGCAAAAATTAATTAAACTGAAATTTCCAAGCAAGGTCAAATTTCTACATTTGCAAGGGGACACATTATTGTATAAGCGAAAAAGAAATTAATTAGGTACCCTACTGTTAAATATATATGTTGCGACTGACACATATTGCATTTAATAAAATATTCCTAAAATGTACTAATGAACAGACTCTAGCTAAACTCTATAGTTTCTAAAAGGCATATATATGTTAATCATGATATAATTAAGGAGAAGGGAATGGAAAAAATATCCAAAGATCACAGTTCTACTTGAAAATGTTTTCCAGTGTGTATTTGTAAAATGAAAATGTATAGTTGCATAACTAACAACTTTATTTTGAAAAATAATATGAATAAAGAAAAAACTTTTCAGCTACAAAGAATATTCATTATTATTTGTTTTGGTTCACTGTGACATTTTTATATTCTTTAAAATGTGTCATTGTAAAATTTAAACAAGACAAAACATAAAAATATCTTGTCCTCAAAATGTGTCAACTTGATAGGAAGAACATAACCCAAAATATTTATAACCCAAATTAATGCAATTGTGGACCTTAAGCAAACATAATGTAATAGATGCATTAACTAACTAAATAAACAAGGACAACTCAGTCACCACTTCAGGATGATACCCCCACAGGAAACATTTTAAGTAGGTCTATAAAACACTGATTCACTTGTAATTTTCTCTGTCCGAAAATCAGGTTAACACTCTTTTATTTTTTTTAGCCCAACCCTCCTCCCCAGCTTCCTCAAGTGCTATGCTGCAGGGAATGTTCCATGTTTAAAATTCTGCAATCAACAGTGTGGTTTAGTCCCTACATAATTATAAAATATTTTATCTTTATAGGATATTATTCCATCTAAAGAATTCAACAGAAGCAACCTAGAATGGTTTTAATGATTGCTTAAACTGCTTATTTGGGGTTTTATGCTACCTAGAACATTGAATTTGTAGGAATTTTTATTTGAAGATTTCCAGGGAGGGAAAAACGAAACAACAAAAAATATGAGACTATTTAGAATCCCTTCTTTCAGGCTGTACCTGTGTTGTTTTCTGAAATAAAAACATGCTTCTCAAAAACTAATTTTCTGAACATTAAACTGTCTTAGGAAGTTCTATTGAATGATTACTGCCTTTTTTGTTTTTGTTTTCGAACTAACAAGAATGATATTTATTTTGTGCCATAATATATTATTTATTTGCTATTATTTCGTTGAGGTGTAGGAGAGCAATTCAGAGAGCCAAGTTATTCAAACAAATAAACAATTAAATTATTTCCTGGAGTCCCACATATTTACATGTTCACAAAAAATGTACACATATTCAAACATTTGATGGTGTTGTGTTTAATGATGTATTATTCAATGATATCACATTAAATGATAAAAATTGTTTTATCATTTAAAATGTTATTAAATAATAAAATATTATTCATATTATTTTTCTTTTTTTTTCTTTTTTTGAGATGGACGTTTTCTCTTATTGCCCAGGCTAGAGTGCAGTAGTGCAATCTTGGCTCACTGCAACCTCTGCTTTCTGGTTTCAAGCAATTCTCCTGCCTCAGTCTTCCAAGTTGCTGGCATTCCAGGCGTCTGCCACCATGCCCAGCTAATTTTTTTGTATTTTTAGTAGAGGCGGGGTTTCACCATGTTGGTCAGGCTGGTCTCGAACTGTTGACTTCGTGATCCACCCACCTTGGCCTCCCAGATTGCTGGGATTACAGGCGTGAGCCATCATATTATTTTTCAAAATAAAGTTGTTACTTAATGATTAAATGATGTTACCTAACTACTTTTAAAATATGTCCATTTCTCCCAACTGGTTCACTGAAGAAGGTTCTTCCTGCTTCCTGTCCTTCCTCACTCTCCTCAAACCTCCACCTTCAAGTCAGGAAAATTCTAATAGACACCATCAGTAGAACTTTATTTCTTAAAACCTTTTTTTTCACCTTTACTCAACAGTTACCTTTAGAATAGGATCTGAACATCTTACCATGAGTGACAGGAGTATTTGTGCTAACCCTCTGACTCTCTTCCCTGTCATCACAATCTTCCGGACCATGAACTCTCCCAAATTTGGCACAGGCTGTTCCAGTGCAGCCCCATTAGATGACATCCTTTAGGGTTTTCTCACAAGCTATCGTGCCCACTTACTATCAGTTTCGCTTAAGCTCTTTCATTTGCTATGAACAAGTGTTAATTCCTCAGGCTCCCTAGTTCAGATCTTCACCCCTTCTTACAGCAACCTTTCCCATCTCACAGGAGCACTCTTCTTTTCCCTGTGTCCTCAGTTGGTAGGCCAATATGAGAAGTACAGGAATTGATGAGTTGATTCTGGTGTCTCCAGCACGTGATACAGCTTTTGGCACACAGCCAGAAGGTAACCGGGATTTTTTTTTTTTGAATGATGTTGGATGAATGCATATTTTGTTGATGCATAAATAAAGCATCTTGGAAGGACTTTGTGTGAGGACTCAGGGTGGTAAAGTTCATTGAAACTTCCCAGGTTCTCTTCATCACCCACTTTGAGAGTTACTGGACAGAGCGAGGTGAATGTGAAGTCGTAGGTGGAAATCAAGACTATCTCAGGAGTGAGTGCTTCCCATCTCTTAGATTCTAGCTAAAAGGCCAATCTCCTCACCCTCAGAGATCCATCTCTAACTTCAGACTTTCTCTCCTGTAATTTGGGACCATTAACTAATGAAGAACTTGGATTCTGTTGCAGTTGAGGAAATAAACCCCAGACAATTGACGGGTAAGCATTAAGAGCACAGTTGGGCTCTAACTGGTTTGGTCAATTTACCTAAAGACAGAATTGGGAATTAAAGAGGTGTGCAAGTCAAACAGCACTGCAGTACTGCCAGAGAATCTTTCCAATTATTCAACTGTAGAATTCTGTCATATGGAATACTGACAAAATGCATTGACTTTCAGGTTGAGTGATGAAATTTTGTTCTATATTGGGATTATTGTTGGGCCAAAAATCACCCCATGGCATATTTTTCATTTTTCTCCACTGTAAAGTCAACAAGTCTTGTGCATGGCACAATGGTGTGAGTGTGAGGTGGTGGGGAAGGGTGGCTATAGGAACAGGGGTA
The DNA here is from genome assembly GCF_000951035.1 of Colobus angolensis palliatus. Taxonomy (NCBI): domain Eukaryota; kingdom Metazoa; phylum Chordata; class Mammalia; order Primates; family Cercopithecidae; genus Colobus; species Colobus angolensis. The sequence goes on along the minus strand of NW_012113475.1, from coordinate 7,333,646 downwards.
GAATGGTAAAATAAAGAAAAATAAATATGTTTTGGAGTACATACTAAACCAATTGTTTCCTTGTAATTGACTATTGTCTGAAAATTCTTTTGGTAGGACCACAGCCTATTATTTTTGGGCAGGATATTTTGGTTTTTTGACAAGGAAATAGTATAGTGAAATGTATCATTATAAGGTGTTATTGAATAAAATATTCTCATAAGCACTTTTAAGGTAACCAAAATATGTTATGGATTATGCTACACTGCTAGCAAAGAGGAAATTGTAACAAGTAACTGCTTCTTGTTTCCTAAGACTTCAGTAAACACAGACCCAACTTGCCCTGAATAATTACCGCAGAGAGCTGTGCACTGGTCTTTAACTGGTAGTTGTTTGTAATCAAGCAGCCTGAATCTTGCTTTGACATAAAGCAGAGGAAGTGGTTAGGAGACAGACCTGTAATTATCAGCAGCAGGTGCCCATAATGGAATGCCAGAGAGATGTTTAAACATTACTTTAGGAAAGACTTCAAGACTGTCAATTTAGACCAAAAAGCATTTAAGGAAAAACTGGCTTGCAAACAGTGTTAAAAGAATACTTCTCTGGAAACAAAGAAAAGTTTAAGAATCCCATTAATGTAAGTTAATCTAGTTTTTTTCCATACACCCAAATACTATAAAGTTATGAAATCTAAAACAAGGCTGGATTCCACTTTCAGAAAAGGGATGATTTAACAACATTAGACATTCTGGTTATTAAAAGGTTTATGATGTAAACAAAAACTTTTCTCTTTAGTAAGAATCACATGAATATATTGAATGAATGACACACTTCCTTTTTAAAACTAATTTTCATGGTTTCAAAGGTCCTCAAATCTTGATTTCATATTCATATATGACCAAATATATTTACTTGTCAATTACTGAACAAAAATGCACCTTTCAGCAGCAGTTTTCATTTTTCACTTTTTTACTGAAAAAAAGGTCCTCTCTAAATACAACTTATAAATAATAATAAGCCATATGATAAGATGCTGTATATTCAATAGAAACTTGTAATCATGTTATAAAGGAAATGTTAAATGTCAATTGATGATGCCAGCACCACTTTTAAAAATGCACTTAGTGTTGTTATTTTGATAGTGCAATGTACTTCAATATTTCTCTCAACTTATGCACTACTGTGGTTAGTATTAACTTACAGGAAATTCTATTATATGAGGCATCGACTAAAGAAATCCAGCAAGGGCCGGGCGCAGTGGCTCACGCCTGTAATCCCAGCACTTTGGGAGGCCAAGACGGGCAGATCACGAGGTCAGGAGATCGAGACCATCCTGGCTAACACGGTGAAACCCTGTCTCTACTAAATATACAAAAAATTAGCCGGGCATGTTGGTAGGCGCCTGTAGTCCCAGCTACTCGGGAAGCTGAGACAGGAGAATGGCCTGAACCTGGAAGGCGGAGCTTGCAGTGAGCCAAGAGGGCGCCACTGCACTCCAGCCTGGGGGATAGAGCGAGACTCCGTCTCAGAAAAAAAGAAAGAAAGGCAACAAAACATAAATGCTTTGGTAGTGTTTTGAATTTTTAAACGAAGAATTTTATTTTTCTTTCTTTTCCAAGTAAGAGTACACTTTTGTGGTTTTCTGTTGTGGGAGTGAATGTACTTTGTGGAACTGAATATCTCCTAATGGAGAGGGGAATCGTGATATATCTGTATGACCCCATTCATTACCAGATGGCCTTAGCATACATTTTTGGAAATATTTATTTTCCTGCCTAATGCTAACCATATATTTATCATTACGAAAACAAGTGGAAAAGTCAGTCATTCACTGCAATTGCCAGAAATGCCTTTAGCTCCCACAATAGTTACATGTCAGCATCTTGCCCCACTTAAAAGCAAGACATAAAATTTATTCTGGAAATTTACCAGGAGAGACCAACCCTCAAAAATGTAAAGTAAAAGATCTCTGTAGCTAAATAAAAATATACTTAAGTCACACTTGATGCATTACACTTAAGATAGCCCCATCTAAATCTACATATGCAAGTTGCAGAGGGTTTCAATTGTTGTTCAAAGTGGACACCGAATACGGAAGACAGATTCAAGAATTACCTAAACTTCGGTGGATGAAAAAAGGAGTGTAAAATTTTTATGATTTGTAGTTTGTCTGCATATTTTGACTTATTTGGAATTCTTTTTTCTTAGATTGTTAAGGAAATTAAATTAAACCTGATATTAGGCCCACAGATTATGTAATTGTAACAAAGCATCAAAGTAATTGAATTCTCGCTAGAGAATTTTTTAATTAATTAATTTTTTTTTTTTTGAGACAGGGTCTCACTCTGTTGCTCAGGCCGAAATGCAGTGGTGCAGTCACAGCTCACTGCAGCTTCAACCATCTGGGTTCAAGCAACTCTCCTACCTGAGCCTCCTGAGTAGCTGGGACCTATAGGGATGCACCACCCTGCCCAGCTAATTTTTTAGTTTTTTGTAGAGATGGGGTTTGCCATGTTTCCCAGGTTGGTCTTGAGCTCCTGGTCTCAAGCAGTGTACCCACCTGGGCCTCCCAAAGTGCTGAGATTACAAGCATGAGCCACTGCATCTGGCTGGTATTTTAAAATTTATATGAGGATAACTGTGACTAGAAGGATAGATGTGGAACTTCGAATATATATATACATATATATGTATATGTATAGTGTATTCTCTCAAATCACAATTCAGTTTAGCTTTTTTAATGGAGGAAAAAAATCAGTACTGCTGAGATGAATCCAATTCTGGAAGCATTAATTGGTATATCCTATGGAGATAAATGAGACAGAATAGCATAACATATGGTACCTGCCTTTAAGAAACTTAAAATCTTGTTAGGAAGATAAAATATTACAGATAAAATGTATAAAATCATAAGCTGGTCAACTGATATAAAAAATGAATAAAAATATTTTGGAAGAGATTAAAGGAGAGATAAATGTGCTTTGGTAACTTTCTGCTGGAATTAACTATTACCTAATTTTCAGAAAAAAAAAAATCAAGCAACAACTTTCTTTGCCTTTAATAAGGACTGTTCTTTACTTAATTCAGAGAGGCTACTGGAACTGTTTTCTTATACCCATGCACAGTTATATCCTCTCTTTGCCTCTTTCCATTTTCTTCCCCTTTCAACTTGAGAGCAAATCTTCCCTGGGGCCTCTCCTTTTAACAGCTCTTGTCTTTACCTTGAAGTGGGGAACTGCAGAGAGTCCCTGTCTCTAATTTCTCGAATCGCTCTCTACTTGGCTCTCCCAGGGTTAGACTACATTTCTGCAGTGCAAAATGAGTCTCCAATCCAAATTTAGCTGTTTTATTACACACTCTGTAGCTAAGCCACTTTAGGCCAGACATTACCACATCTCTCAGCAACAGAGTTTCAGTTTGTCAAGTTGTGCACGTTTGTTGACTCCTTTAAAATACAGTTTTACATCGTTTAAAACTTGTTTGGATTTTGAGTAATGGTCTCCTTGGTCCCCTGTTGTTTACAAAATGATGTCAGTGCTTAAAGGTAAATGGTGACAACGTTAGATATTTCTCCTTTTCCTTGAAGGCTATATGAAGGGAAGGAGACCCTGTGCATGAATCTCCATGGGTGCGAAAATTGATAGAGTTAAGCATAAGCAGCCTGTAGAACTACTTCAAAGTCAGTTGTAGAAATTTCTATAATTAACTAGAATTCTTCAGGTAAGTTCATATCGAAGGGGCCAGAGGTCTTTGTATGAAAGATTCTGAAAATCAGATTTTAAATTCAAAACATAAGAATGTTTTTGCCTAACAGCTTTCACAAATCAGTTTCAAAACATAAACAGATAGTTAAAAGATATATATTAATTTTAAATTTGATCATGTAATAATTTTTAGAACTGGAATTTCCTTACTCTGTAATCCTCCCTCTAGTAAAAGCTTTTTGAACTTTTTCTTATGCCTTTAGTCGTTTGGAAAAACTAAGAGTATTGTTAGAGTAAACAGTATATAGGATGCCAATGAATATTTCTGAAGCTCTGGTGTTTTCTAGTTTCAGGAATAGGAATGTTAAAAACAAAAATGTGGGAGGAATATGGGGGAATAATGTAAAGTGATTTTGCAATACAGTGTCAGAGTCATGCCTGTGGTAGGCTCTTATTAAAAATTTCTGCATCGATTGCATTAAAAGTACATGTAAAGGAACTTCATATTATAGACTAATAAGAAAATCACCACACATGCCCTCAAATAAAGTTTGCATAATTCTTATCAAATTCCATCCTTTTCATTTGGCATAGAAATTATATGCCCATAAAAAAACTTCATTTTTCTTAAAATAGGTAAAAATAGTAATTACAAAAGCAGTTATAAATATTTACTATGTTAAATATATATACACACAAATAGATATTGAATTGACAGTTGTATGATACCAACATAAAGACCATGAGAAAAGATAGAGGCTGAGAAATATTCCAATATTTAAAAAACCTCAGGTTTGCACAGCTTACCAATGAAGTATCAGGAGTCTTTCTTTAATTTATCAAATCAGTTTGGTCACACTAATCAGAAGTCTTGATTTGCAGTTGTATATCTTTGTGATTTAAAGTGAGTTAATTTATTATTTCCCAATAAAGGCAATTTATTAAGCATGAAGTATAAAACAACGTCAAAGGCAGGAAAAAATGTTTCAAAATCCTAAGCAAAGTAAAATTAGGAAAATATTATTAATGTGTGTGATGCGTTTTTGTCGTTACTAATACATTTGGAATTGAAATTGACAACATTTCTTGAGTTCAGTTAATTTTTATCATTGGATTGTAAAAGTAACTTGTTTGGGGATCTTCATTTTTAGGAAGTTTGTAAATAGGATAAATGCATGGGTATATTAAATAATTTAAATACAGACTTTTGCATTTGATCTTCAAAATATTGTCACTTAACTTGAAACTTTATCCTAAAAGCTATCATACTATGCCTGTATTAAAGACATGTTTTTGCTTTGTATTATTGGTTTTTTTTAGTGCTACATATTATTTTAATAAAATTAAAATTCAACTTTCAGCTAATTTTATTTATTAAGGACTTAGTAGAAATAATTATTCTTTTGTGTTTTTATTGTTCCTTTGTAGTTTTGGTAATATAACCATGTCAAAATCATTTTTTTTTTCAATCCACCTGAGTGGTTTCATAGCAATACAGAACAAAATTCACATTGTGAAACATACCTTAAATATGGGCAATAAGAAGACCATTTATGCCCCATATTCCACTTTTTTTTTAACTTTAATTCATTATACAATGTTTAGAAAATAGGTTTTTTTGTGGTGATTATTTAAATACTCTGGGTTTTAATTTATCTTTGAAGACATGAATTAAAAACTTGATAGATAATGGAAATTACACATTTGTATTACTTACTAGTTTTGTAAGTTTAACCTATTTCTGACCATGTTTTGTTATTGCTCAGTAGAGTTAAATTGAAAGTATAGCTTGACTAAAATTAGTGTAGAAGAATATTTATTTACACTTTGTATTGTAGATCTTCCTTTTAGAGCATTTTCTTCAACAGGTTCAGTCTTATTAAACCTTCGTCTCTCTATCTACAGTGTTGCATGAGAGACTGGGTGCCTTATAGTGACCCAGAGGTAGGGAGACCACATAATTTGTTGCCTAAATTGGGTCATTTTTGTGCAGGAGAGAGAAAGTTATTAATAATTGTTTCTTTACAAGTATAAACTGGGATTGTCCTGGGTAAACAAGATGGATAATCACCCAACTGGGACACTGCAAGATCATGTAATACCTTCTTAATCACTAGGGGAAAAGTTAGATCATGCTCACAGCGAATTTAGAAATAAATGTACTATATTCTGTGTCTTTGAAAAATTGTTGCCGTTTCATGAATTTGAATAAAATAATTGATTAGTCAGAGCAGTTACCTCCTTGCCCATGTCAATTAACAGAGTATGCTTTACCTGTGCACCTTTAGTCTTTCATTAAGCCTATTTGAATTTTTAAAATTAAATGTGTTTTAGAAAGTAAAACAGTTGGCTTCTTATGACAGATGATTTTTCGAAAAGCATAGAAATTAAGATTTGTTACACCATGAACAACACAAATCTATAATCTATTTTGCCAGAGTTGATATAGCCCCTTACCTCCCATTCTTGTTAGCTGTTATTCCACCACTGGGAATTGTCATTAATTGACTATCACTTTTGAGTAGAGTAGCTACTCTATGCAACACCAGAACACAAAACAGAAAACCTTGACAGTAACTTTCTGTAAAGTTTATTTGCTTGACACTTCCAAATCCAGTATCTTGGACTTCAGCAAGATATATTAGCTGCGTATGTCTTTTTTTTTTTTTTTTTTTTTTTTAAGAAATAGGCTTAGCACACTGCTGTGAAAATTGAATATGGGTTTTTTAATGTACTATCTTAGGTGAGAACTTGAGTATCACATTTTGAGTTACATGTTTTTCACATCTTTTTATCTTGTGGGATTTACAAAAATCATTTGATTAAAAATTTCTAGAATGAAAAACACCAGAATAAATCTTAACTGAATAGAAAGAGTGAATAATGATACGTACCCAGAGTCACGAGTTTCAAAACGTAGTTCTACAAACTTATAAGAGTATATGGTTGGAATTTTGCTTAAAGAGAATTATAAAGCAGATATAATTTATTTTAGTACTTGAGCATTCCTAGGTATTTTAGGCAGAAGAATAAACTTGAGGGAAACAATTAGTTCTATTTACTCAGTTAGAACTAATGCATTAGGCCAGCAACACAGGGGAGTGCATTCTCAAAATTGCTGCTCTTATGTATGTTAAACTTCCTTTTGGCATTTGAGCTTCCAAATATATCCCATCAACTCTGTGTGCAGTGTTTCTTTTTTTGACAGGAGCATTTGGAGGGAGGGCTTTCTCGAATTCAACCAGGCTTCGGTGACCCACTAATTTGGCATCATTTTTTAAAAAGAACAAATAAGAAACTGAAACCCAGATGGGGAACTGACTTGCCTGTGTTCAGAAACTTGACCTACCCAGAACATATATTTTACAGATGAGGAAACAGTCCCCCATAGAGCCCAGAGTTCACACAGGTGTTAATGTGGACCCGGGGCTACAACTCATGCCCCTTGGCTCCTCGTTCCAGCTGCTTTCTACCACGCAGCAATGCATCTTCAGCTGCCCCCATGCAGATTTATATTTCATGCCTCTGGGTCTTATGCTTCCTTGGCAAACCAGGCAGTCACAAGCTCCAGTGGCTACTGGGGCCAATGAGGTTACAGGAGTAAGTGGGCTGAGTGTAGGACAACAGATTCTGCTGGGAAGTGCGGTGAACTGGAGAGCACAGGTCCTGTCTAACACAAAAGACTCCAGGATCTCACTGCAGGAATATGGGCCCAATATGGTGGCAGCTTCCAGTTTTCCAAGAAAAGCCAGATCTCAATTTTTATTTTAAATTTCTTATGCAGGACAGGCCAAAGAACATGCATGCAGGTGGACATTTGCCAGCTGCCTGACAGATTGCAGCCTTCACTTAAGTGCATGTTTCTTATCTCCCTAACAGCAGCAATAATAATTGCCCCTGTTGCATAAAACAAGCAAGGCATCATTTATGTCTTATCTCTTTTAATCCTCACAAAAACCCAGGGAAATGTTGAAGATGAGCCACTGAGGCTGTACCAGTTTGAAGTAATATGCCAAAGTCAAACTTAGCTAAAGGCAGGGTTAGGATTGAAATGCAGACCTGTCTGATCCCTCAGCTTTTAATCCTATCCTAACACCCTTAGCCTTCCTGTTGCTTCATCCATTGCTGGTTGAATTTAAGCTACCAACAAATCTATAGAGTTTTTCAAAGTCCATTTCAATTCAACTTTTCCAACACATTTTTAAAAACGTATTGAATCATCACTATGCAAAAAGTGTTGTGTGCTCTGAAGAGGACCAAGATAATTTCTAGAATTTAAATCACTTCTCTCGTGTATTAAACTTCTAACTGCTCATTTTGTTGGCTTCTACTTGGGTTGACATCTATTTCTTCTTATTTTTCTTCCAGGAAAAAAAATCAATAAATTATTTGTGAACCTTTTATAGAAACGGAGTTAAAGCTTTTAAAATTTTTATTAGGGGACTGATACATTTGACATTTATTCCTAAAGGTAACATTGTTTGAATTATTTTTATTATGCATTTGGTAATTGGAATGCTAAGTGACTACGTTTACATGTGATTTTTTTGTAGTGTATGGTTTTAATGGCAATTATAAAAATTATTTTGTTCTTAATTATTTTGTTCTTTCAACTTCCAACATAGCAGCATCCTTGTCACTTTGGTGAAACTAGCAGAATAATTTTTTGAAAATTAGTTTCTAATATTTGTATTATTATCTCTCTCTCTCCCTCTCTAGTACAACCATGCATTCTTTCACAAACTATACCCCTAATCAGTTGCATAGACACATTTCATTCCAACTACAGTCGAACTTTTCATCTATCCTAGTGCCTGTTTCTGCTACATGCAGAGATGATCAGTTATGTCAACAGAAAGGTGATGGGAAATCTCTAAGGAATGGGCACACAGTGGATGCTGTTGCTTTCCTGTCCTGATCTCCTTTACTGGCCCAGTGCACACATCCCCCAGCTGCTGTCCTGTTGGCGGCTAAAGGCTTACAGCTGCCCCCTTCTTCCTTCTCCAAGGAATCTCCTTTGACTGAAGCAAGAGCTGCCCTGCCTGGTAGGTTTCCTCAAAGTGAGAACAATTCTGTTGGGCAGTTCATGCCCCAGAGGCTCCAAAGGCTTGGTGAGGCTGAAGCTTGCCTCTGATGGAGACCACATTCTTGCTCAGCCCCTCCTCTGCCCTATCCTGACTATCTCACTCTCCCCCTCTCCTTGAGGGTGTCCGTTGGCGAGTCACCTGCACAGACTCCCTCTGTGGAGCTCTTCTTTTAGGGAATCCAGGCAAAGATAAGACAAGATACCCATCAGTATTGATGAAACACACTAATTTTCTAGAAAATGTGCCTACAACTGTGGGGCCCTTTCCTTTCTTGTGCTTTGCTCTGGTCGCCGGCGTTGCAGAAGACCAGAAACCACAGGTCTTGGAGTGTTTGAATAGAACAATTATGAGAACATGTGACATAGAATACAGGATAGTCTCCCCAGCAGTTCCTAACACAGATAAAAAACTCACAATGAGGAGAAAATGAAAGAAGAGGTTAAGATTAAAATACTGTAATGATTTCAAAAATTATTCTAGGGATTATAAAGCCCTTTGTATTGAAGGTTAATGGTGATAATAGAATTTACTGAATCTACTGTGATTTTAGAGGTTGACTCTCAACTCTGAACTTTTACAGACTGATTAAAAAGTCAGGACACTTTTTTTTCACCATAGATTTTTTAAGCTTTGTGTGTGTGTGTGTGTAGGTTGCTTTTTCATGTTAACTTCTTCATAAAGATGAAATTGTTAAAATTTTACTATAACCTCTCATTCTGTAATTTCTCTCCCTTTCTCTTCCTCCCAAACCTCGTCTCTCTCTCTCCCCCATGTCTCTCTGCTATGCACACCTGTGTTTGTTTTTACTTTTATACCTTCTTTCAGAATAGCTTTCATCCAGCCTAATCTATTTTTACTGAAAGAAATATTAGCATTGCACTTTACAATCAATTAAAGCTCCTGCCCATTTGTAGGGTACCAAAGTATGAACAATTGAGGATGTTTTATTTTAAATTATTTTATAGGAAGGGTATTTTCCAAACTTTTAAAATATAGAGTATTAGAGTATTACTTAGTATTTAGAAATGAATAATATAAACTATACCTTTATACAATGCTTAAATAATGTCTTTTTTCACATGCAGCTGTTCAGCCAGGGACTTATTTGTAGATGATCTTGGAAAATTGAATACGATTTACTATATACAATTATATTAAACTAGAAAGAAATTAGGGAAATAAATGTGGTCATATTTTTTTCAGAAAAAAGAAATGCACGTTTCTGACATTTATTTTCAGTTCGATATTCATTAAGTTGAATTACACAATTTGTAACTGCCAGTTTTCTCATTCACCAAGCCAAGACCAAATTGAATGATAAAATGAAATAGAAAATTATGTTTACTTTTTCATAATTGTACTCATTTAGTATTATCTCTTGCATTCTGTGATATATAAAAATGGATAGGAACTTTAAAAAATATACAATAATTTCTTTTTTAGAGTCTACATATTTGGCAAGTATTTTGGAAAGTTTATGAGTATCTACATAGCTTTCTCACATTTTTCCAATGGATGTTTGCTATGGACTGAATGTTTGTGTCCCTCCACAATGTAGAGTTGAAACCCTAAGTCCCCAATGTATTGGTATTTGGATGTGGGGTCTTTGAGAGATAGTTAGGACTAGGTGAGATCATAAGGATGGACCCCTGATGATGGGAATCAAAGGCCTTATAAAAAGAAGAAGAGGCTGGGCGTGGTGGCTCACACCTGTAATCCTAGGACTTTGAGAGGCCGAGGCAGATGGATCACCTGTGGTCAGGAGTTCGAGACCAGCCTGACCAACATGGTGAAACCCCATCTCTAATAAAAATACAAAATTAGCCAGGCATAGTAGTACATGCCTGTAATCCTAGCTACTTAAGAGAATGAGTGAGGAGAATCGCTTGAACCCAGGAGGCAGAGGTTGCGGTGAGCTGAGATCATGCCATTACACTCCAGCCTGGGCAACAAGACCGAAACTCCGTCTCACACACACACACACACACAAAGAAGAAGAAGAGGAGGAGGAGGGGGAGGAAGAGGAAGAAGAAGAAGAAGAGGAAGAAAGAAGAAGAAGAAGGAGAAGGAGAAGGAGAAGGAGAAGAAGAAGAAGAAAGAAGAAAAGAAGAAGAAGAAGGAAGAAGAAAAGAAGAAGAAGAAGAAAAAGAAGAAGAAGAAGAAAAGAAGAAGAAGAAGAAGAAGAAGGAGGAGGAGGAGGAGGAAGGAAAGAGAAAAAAGAAAGAGAGAAAGAAAGAAAGAGAGAAATAAAGAAGAAAGAGAAAGAAAGAAAGAAAGAAAGAAAGAAAGAAAGAAAGAAAGAAAGAAAGAA
>NW_012113475.1:7289102-7322375 GCF_000951035.1 Colobus angolensis palliatus | reverse complement strand
AAGAAAGAAAGAAAAGAAGAGAAGAGGGAGAAAGAAAGTAGAAAAGAAGAAGAGACACTAGATCTCCGTGTCTCTTTTTCTGTATGTACTAAGGAAAAGCAATGTGAGGATATAACCAGAAAGAACTCTCACCAGGAATCTAATCATGCAGGCACCCTGGTCTAGGTCTCAAGAACCGTAAAAAATAAATGTTGTTTTAAGCCACCTTGATTATGCTCATTTGTTAGAGCAGCCTGAACCTATTTAAGACAATGTTTCTTGGAGGGGTACAAAGAGAGGGGCATCATTATTTTCACAGGCGACATAGGAACAGGAGGCAGTCAGGTTACAATACGGAGCATATACTTGATAGTTTTTCTGAAAAATAGTTTTTAAATGTGGCTTTCTTGATGGCTCAAGAAATTGCAGTTTCTCTTTGTTCCATTTTAGTCATTTATCCAAAGAGATAATGAATATCTCCTTAAGCAAAAGTATTTATATCAGAGTTCAGATATAAACTTACTCATAATTTTCACCGTTATGCACTTTGGGGCTTGTCACACCAACTAATATAACCTGACAAGTACAATGAGTCAATCAGTGTTAAATTAAAAATGAAAAATTTAAGTGTTGAATTTTACTCTTGACTTATATTTGAATCTTACATTAGATAATCCTTGTCTTTTAAAATTAATTGGATTATTTTGAAAGAATGACACAACAAAATATCAGTATACCTACAAATATATTTTATATTCTATTTTTAGAGGTGATGTGATCTGTAGAAAGATCTAGAGATCTCTTCCTAGGTTGAGTATTTGAGTATTTAGATAAGCTCTGTGACCTTGGGAAAGTCATTTTACCTTTGTGGAGGTTCAATTTCTTCATTGATCTCAAAGTGTTTGGAGTGTTGCTAGAGGTTCCTACATACTTCCTCTTCTCTGAAAGCATAAGAATCCATCTTGCATTGCTCATTGGATGGTTTTGTATAATTCCCAATGGTTCAGGCACTGAATGTCTGGGTTAATGACTCTTTTGGGAGTACAGCTTCTTCATTATGAAGTCAGCATGTTCCAAAATGTCTTTATAAATCATCTCTATTAAAGATGCAGGCATTTGCAGTTATGCAAGACAAAAATACCTTCAGCTATGTTAGCAGTTTAGGTTTGAAGGAAAGCAGGGCAGACAGTGGGAGAAATGGGAAATCCATAAAAAGTCTTCCCTTTCTGTTCCCTTACGCACACTGGGCAATTAAAACACATTTAATGAATACTCTTCCAATTAATTCCATCACTTTTATTGACAAAGGAAAGTGTTTGCTGTGAGGCAGTTAAGCAGGTAGGTTGAATTTACTTTAGTCCAATGAGTTACAGTCAAAATGTTGTCCAATCAGCAGTTGAAGTAGGAAAAGTTTTTGTTTTTGTTTTTCTTTTTAAAAAGATTGTGTTAATGTGTGTTTATGTTTGCTTTCCTGTTGAAGTGTTCTGAGTTAACAATGCAGTGTTTCGGGCCATTGGGCATAAATAGTGGCGTTGGCATAAACAACTTGGAATAGACCCAAGTTGAAATAAACTTGGGTCTATTCTATGGGTTTATTAAGGGGGAACATCATTTAATCATTCTGGAATGATCAGAGTGGTGTGATGGCCTCTAAAGAGGTCTCTGGTTTCCCCTCCAGATGGATTCTTATTCCTCTGGGGGCTTCAAGGCCATGCTGACCTTATTGTAATAGCTAGATACCGGGTCCTATGCTCAAGGGGCCTCAGGTGTCAATTACTACTCCCCTAGAATTTTTTTTCTTAACCCATGCTTGCAGTTTAGCAGACTACTCAATCATCATAATAAAATTTTCTTTAACTCTCTATACTCTATGTCTTTGAAGCAACGTTTCCCAGATGTTGATTTAACCATGAAGCAAGTTTCCCAGAGTGTGGTCCATGGAACACTAGTCATGAAAGGTGTAATACCTAATAATCCATAGAAAATAGAGACTTTCTCTAGTCAAGTCCCTGCCCAACCCCAACTCTGAGCTTCAAAATGAAATTCAAATAAGACACTTTGGGAAGTAATACTTTCACTTTATTCCTCTCTCTCTAGTTCTCCAGTACCAAGGCACCCAAGTCAACATATTTCTCACTAGATCCTCCTTTAAAAAATATTGTATAAGCTTACTTATAAGGACTTAAATATTTGGGAAGCAACCTCTTCATCAAAGAGATGTTAATGTTTTATTTAATTATACTTTGAAATCAAGTAAACCTCACACAAAATAGATCTTGTTTGATTGCTTCTTTACAAATGAAATGAAAATATGTACCTTAAAGATAAATGCCTGTAAAGCACTTTAAAGTGAAATGATTGTTATTCTGCATATTGAAAATGATGTAAAAATCTCTTCCAAGGTGAGCTACTGGAGTTGCAGTTAATTTCCTAGGCCTTCCTCCATATTTATCTATGTAACATTGGGACTTCAGATAGTTTTCTGTATAAATATGCATAAAGTCAATTAAAAATATTTTGACTATATTTTGCAGCATAATTATGAAATCAGGTTTTTCCATTTATGTTATATTTACAGAGTTTACATCTTCTCATTGTATATGGAGTCTTGTCTTTAGTGACCTCTTCTTTAGGTTACACAATTAACAGATAAATGGGGTGTTGCTAGAAGAAAGTGAACAAGGATCATCTTTTTGTTCAATGTAAATATTGGGTGCTAGATAGTCCATGATTTATTTGGAGTGAGAAAAATGGGCCTTGTTTGTTCAGACACTCTCCCCAGTGACACATAGGCCAAACATAAAGGAGATTGCCTACCCTTAGTTCTGGAATTCTGATGGAGCAAGGCCTTCTCTCTGGTGCTTTATTAGTTCTTGGACAAGGACTGCAGGGTTATGTTGAATAACACATTCACTATCTCAGTCTTTTTTCCTCATTAAGGAAAAAAAATCTGCCATAGTGTGATCCATGATTAGAGTTAATGCAGTCTCTAACGTCTCCCAGATGTTTTAACGTCACTCACGTCACTTGCAGAGTTTATAAATGTGATTTGTCTACTGGTTTATTCCTTTTTGTAGCAAACATTATCTTTCCGCTTGAGAAAAAAATCCAAATCAGAGACCCAATGAGTTACTTAACATAATTTACAGTGTGTTTAGAAACAGTGCTAAGATGCAGAGTATGTAATCAATGGCACGTTCTCATAAAGAATGTATTTGCACTTCGTAACAGAAATGTGATCATGCCAAATTGACCAGATGTCTCTTCTTAATGGTATCCCTTTTTTTGGTACTGTGCCTCCATTCCAACTTTTCATGTCCATAAAATATTTTCCGTTTTTTCAGTACAGGGTTGGAAATGCTGTAATCCCAACCTGGAAGAGTATATCTTCGCAGTATTGGATTACAAGTTTAATTTTCAAAATTGTTACCTTTATCCTGATTTTTTGGGAGCACTTCAATAAGACTATCCTCTTTTGCTTTAAATTTCTGCATATATTGGTTCGGTTTTTAGTTTTGTGTATATGTGTTTATGATACAGACGGGACCCCCTGTTTTTCCTTTCATTGTGTGTGCTAGGCACCCTACCTCAGGTAGTCAGATATTTATGCATAGTCAGCCTGACTCCAGTATAAGGTCAGTGGGAATTAGAAATCCCCTAATTCACAGATTAAAACATAATTGAACAACAAATGAAGAAGATGCAAATTTCAAGAAGTAAGAATTGTATTTGGAGGAAGCAGGGATTTTCTGAGTTGGATTTGAGGAATAAGATAACAGTATCTTACATTTAAATAACAGTTTAATATTTTTATCATTATTATCATTAATCATTGTTTGTATCTAGCTTTACAATTTTTAAAGCACGGTTCATATGCTATGACTTTGGCCTTCACAGTTAGTTTTTGAGAAAAAGAAACAAAATTGATACTATCCCCTAGTTTACAGAGAGGAAACTGATCAGTGAGGGAGCCATGAACACATCCTTCCCAGACTGTGCTGTTGCATGACTTCATGCTCCCTGTAAGCCTCTGTCCTGGGGACTTCAGATCCCTCTCCATGTGTATGTACAACAGGAAACACAGTAACTTGGCACTCACTGTAGGTCCTTTAGGGCACACAGGAAGTGTCATTCCAAGAAGAGATTTTAAAAGGCCTGGTCGAAATGAGGCCTTCTGTTGCTTGGCTCTCCAAGATGATAAACACCAGATGCAGACATTGATATAACAATGATTATCCAGGCTGATGAGCATGTTACTTTGATTACAAGAGCCATGGACTTAGAAGCAGGGCTTGGGAAAGCTTCGGAAGCAGCAGGAGATTTTGCAAATCCATTACTCCCTCCACTCTAAAGGCTCCTGTGTCCACCATGAACAGGGCGGCCGACTGCCACTGGCATTTACACACACTCCGCCCCAAGCTTTCACCATACACCAACCAAATGTCTCTGAAAACAGGGAATTTGGTCTTCATAATCTGAAAAGCCAGCCCAGCTTCGAGCAGTTTCACTAAAATTGGGGATCATGGGTGCTTTCACTCTTCATTGGACGCTCAGTGCTCAGTATATTTTGGTTGAAGGAATGGAGGATATTCCAAACCAAATAATATTCTGTCCCGGTCAATACTGTTACCATTTGCTTAATATTTAGAACCTCCAGTCCACAAGGTTCACATTCAAGAATGATCTGTGAGGAGCCATATGCTGGGACAAATGAAGATATCATATTTTAGTTAAATATGTGCTAATTTAAATCACACTTTATTTTTATTCAAGTAATATAATTAATTATAACTGAATTATTTGTAAGGATTCAATCTGAAAACATAGGTAAACATTACTACCATATTTTTGAGAAAAAAACAATAAATATTTGTTTTCTACATGGGTGATTCAGTCCAAAAGCATGTACAGTTACAGTTAATTTTTAATTGATTTGTCTTATTTCAGTTCACTTTAACATTTTTATATGGAATTTAATATATTCATATATGCATGCACATAGAGCATTAATATATGCATACATACACAATACTACATCATTAGGGATTGTTTGGTTAATGTGTACACAAATTTCATGACATCTATATACACTCTTTAGACTGCCAAGTTTCTCTTTGGATGAAGCCAGCATACAGCCCTAAAATAGGAAAATATGATGTCAAAAAGTAAGAATTGTCAAAATTGTTTGTGTGCCAAAATTGACCTTTGTTTTAGGACTTTGCAAATAAAGTCCTGTATTAGGTTAAATGTGGTAGATGTTTTTTTCCCCTTAGATCTGTTGGATCTATGTTGAACATCTGTTGACTATTGGCTATGCATAGTAGATGATTACAGCTATTTAGCTGCATTATTCATACTTAACATTCACTACTCTCTCTAACATAAGGGAAAATTTTAGATGCTTTCAAGTATCCATTTTACTCAGCTAACAAAAACTGAGGTTCACTAAGGAAAACCTAATACGTTAAGCAGAAATACCTTAAGGGTCAAGCTATTAAAATACTCATTAAGAATTCTGTCATTGGGATTTCATTCAGACTATAGGACTGTGCAGATTCAGTTCTTTCAGTAGTACCTACCAAGTGTTTAAATTTGAGCAACCCTTAACATTCTGAGCCTCAGTTTGTCCATCTGTGAAACAGAGGCAATAACACCTTACCCAAAGACTCTAGCAATTATTTATTGAGAAGATGCATGTGAAAGCAGCATGTACTATAATTAATAAATTACAATTATTAAATTAATTACATATATACTACTAGAAGCATATATTGTATAAAAAGTGAGATATTCTTGATGCTATTTCTAAATCATTGTTAGTTTTCCATGTTACATATATAAAGTATATGTAAAGCAGTTGATTGATTTCCTGTCATTTAAGTAGTATAAATAATCTAGTCCTTCTTTGCAAATTAGATATATTTAAGATCTTTCATTATGGAGATGGGGAAATAGCAAGGAATAGATCACCATTTAAATATTTCCTCATTTAGGGCCAGGCATGGTGGCTCATGCCTGTAATCCCAGCACTTTGGGAGGCTGAGGTGGATGGATCACGAGGTCAGGAGTTCAAGACCAGCCTGGCCAACATGGCGAAACCCAGTCTCTACTAAAAATACAAAATTAGACAGGCATGGTGGCACCCACCTATAATCCCAGCTACTTGGGAGGCTAAGGCAGGAGAATCACTTGAACCCAGGAGGCAGAGGTTGCAGTGAGCCGAGATCTCGCCGTTGCACACCAGCCCAGATGACAGAGCAAGACTCCATCTCGAGGAAAAAAAAAAAAATATATATATATATATATATATATATATATATATACGTGTGTGTGTGTGTATAATATAAATGTATTTATAAATATATTTATTTATAAATATATGTTGCTACTCTTATAGAACACACAGGCTAGTGTAAGAGATAAACACTAAAGTGATATATAGAAAGGAACTTAATTGTAATTGTGATAATTGCCTTTAAGGAAAGATACAGTAAATTATAGAAGTATGTGATAACTTGTGGAGATTGCCAAAGAAGGCTTCTCAGAGGAGATTATTTGATGTCTAAAAGATTTCAAAGAATGAAGGCCAATAGAACTATAAAATTTTGTAAATTGGTCAGAGCATGCCAAGATCACACACATTTCTAAAATATCTCAACTTACTTTATACCTAATTAACTAGCCTGAATTATTTCTGGTCTTCCCTTAATTTATATGAACAAACTGAATATAGGCATTTAAACATAAATGCAAATTTTGTTAGTATTCCTTTACCAGTCAAGCTTATCTATAACAGATTTGATACTGGGTTGTTATTTACTATTGACAATTTGTTTTTTTTTTGTTGTGTTTTTTTTTTGAGAGGGAGTCTCACTCTGTCGCCCAGGCTGGAGTGCAGTGGCCAGATCTCAGCTCACTGCAAGCTCCCCATTCACGCCATTCTCCTGCCTCAGCCTCCCGAGTAGCTGGGACTACAGGTGCCCGCCACCTCGCCCGGCTAGTTTTTTGTATTTTTTAGTAGAGACGGGGTTTCACCGTATTAGCCAGGATGGTCTCGATTTCCTGACCTCGTGATCCGCCCATCTCGGCCTCCCAAAGTGCTGGGATTCCAGGTTTGAGCCACTGCGCCCGGACTATTGACAATTTTTGAACAATTATCTTGTATGAACATGTTCTGTGGAATGAGATGATGGAAAAATGAGGAAAATGTTACTGTGTGAATGACAACACTGGTTATTCTCAGAAAGCTGCTTTGAGAAACAGGGAATTTATTTATGGCTAATTTAGCGAATTTGATATTGATTCTGAAGTATACCATCTGCCCAGAGCATGGGGTAGCACAAAATTTATATAATCCAAGATTATTCAAGTGATAGGCTTTAAAGTTTAAAAGAAAGTTAGGTAAAGCAATTTATGAGCTCTAAAATTAACATCTATGTATTCACAAAACAAATGAATTTCCCAGATAAGTTAGACATATATTTAAGAGACTTGTCACGATGGTTGACAATATATAAGTGTCCAAGAAAAATATACCGAAGTTTGAATATTTCAAACTCTCAAAATATTCAAAAGGCTTTTGCCAGGCTGCTCTAAAACTGTTGCGTTAATGTCTGCCCCTCCTTCACCTGTTTCTCTCTTAAATTTCATGTAATCTATCTATGTATGTGTATATATTCAGCAATACAAATAAAATAATTGAAACATACATTTTAATGTGTTGTCTTCATGTGTCTTAATAATATATATTAAGCTTGAATTTTGTGAGGAAATTAATATGATTTACTAAGAAAATTTCAGCAAACTTTGTCTATTAATGAGGGAAAAGGAAAAGTAGAGGTTATACTTAATAATGCTGGCAGATCTTTACATTTCTATAAGATTTAAATCTACATCAGTGGAAGCAATGTATATTAGAAAGTATTTGTTTATCCAACCATTACCTTCTTATCACATTAGGAATGAAGGCACCACTTAGCACACTGGGCTGGTGTGCGCCTGGCATTCTGAACCTTAATCTGACTAATGCCCCCATTGCAAGATGTAAATAGATTACAAAGAAAAATTCAATATTTTCTCCCTTCTCCCACCAGAGCAGCCCACATTAGTTGTTTCCTGCCATATAATTGCATTACATGCCGGGATGTGATCCATGGTTAATGGCAGTCACAGTCAACTGTCACTTTGCTTTTAGCCTCGGTCATTCAGTATGATTTACATATTTAGCAACCATGACGAGAACTAGATTTGTCAAACCACTTGTGGAGGTTGTGATTCTAACTGCTACCAAGAAAATTTTTGTTGTTGTTGTTGAGGGACACCTTTGCAGGCGGTAATGCACCTGGATACAGAGCATCTGTAATGTAAATTAATTAATTCATCAAGTATTTTTATGTCCTTAAAAATATTGACTACATTACTGGATTAACACTTCTGATTAATACTTTTCATTACCTGGAAGTTAATTTTTATTTTAGTTTCTTACCAATTAAACAAACTTTTAAAAATAAAAATAATTACTTTTGCTTAGTAGTAACAAATATATAAGATTGTTTCCATAAATCTGGCATAAAAATGTTGAAAAGCTAATTTATCATAGCTATTAACAAAACATATAATTGCATATAATGAATCTTTGAACTGTGTTGAAATGTCAGAGATGGTAAATTTTAGGAGATTTTGTTATGTATAAATAGATATCAATTTAAATGCACTTAAGTCATTTAGTTATTCATATGAAACTCTCCTCCCTGGGGTAACTTGAATGTCCAAAGATTGGCAGAATGAAAGGTGAAGGCCTCTCATTGCTTTATTTTATACATGAACTCTCTTTTCAGAACCATGCCCAGTTTCCCATAACACATTGTTCTGGGAGAAGAGGGTTAAACAATTATTAGCTGTGAATGAGGAATTCTCTTTATTGTTTGGTTGAAAATAGGCCATCCAATTTCTTTGTAAAAGTCTCGATCTGTAAGCCTAAGAATAATTGCCTTACTCCAAGCCACTTCTCATACTTTCATCGAGTGGTGTGCCTGTGTGTATGAATATGTGTGTAAAATACAAAAATAATGATTTTTTACTTTATTTTTGCACAGTTTTCCTGTGTTCCCTCATCAAGTTCCAGTTTGAACCTTTAAATGTTTCCTATCACCAACTTAAAGGAAATCATAGTTCCCTGTAGGAGTGGGGCATGACAGGTCCTCCACCTTCTCGCTCCTGCCTCCTGCCTCCTTCTCCAGCTCCCTTTTCATTTCCATATTCCACTTACAGTGCCATGTTCTCCCACCACTTGGTGTCCAGTGCCTCATGTGCTACTTCCTTCGCATCTAACAAGCAGTCACATACCCTTCAAGTTTCTGCCAAAACAAGATGATCTGAACAAACAACCTTCTTCCCTTGAATCTTCTTCCAGACAATACTCAGAATTTAGCTCCTTCCCCAACTTCCTCAGAAGAAAACTTCCACCTCTTCGTTTCCACAGTAATTGGTACATATTTAAATTTTTATTAATTTTTTTTCCATCGCATGGGTCTGAATGTCAACATCTTTCTCCCACATGTAAGAGAAAACTCTTCAAGGGAAGGGAGTGTTGATCAGCTTTATCTTCTATGCATCTAGCAGGGGACCCTAACTAAAATGAAAGCTATGTGAGAGCAGATCTGGTTACTGTTGTAACCATGGAACCTAAATAGAGGTTATGCATGTATCTGCTGAATTAATGAATCAGTGTACCTACTAAGTGAAGAGATGTGGATTGTGCTCTGGTGGTTCAACATTTCTCTATCAATTTCTATATCTTGGTGTTCATTGTTTTCCTCCATGTAATTTAGTTATGTTGGACATTTAACACTTTTAACACTAATGGCATCTGGAAGAGAGGAGGCTTTCATTTTT
Organism: Colobus angolensis palliatus; assembly: GCF_000951035.1. NCBI lineage: Eukaryota > Metazoa > Chordata > Mammalia > Primates > Cercopithecidae > Colobus > Colobus angolensis. Next base: position 7,312,502 of record NW_012113475.1, on the reverse strand, counting down.
CCTCATAATTCGGCACAGCATTTCTAGTATGTCTAGCCTGCCGTAAAAGTGTTGACATTAGAAAACACTTTGATCCTGATATTAACACTTTTATCCTGATATTAACCCTGATATTAACAAAAGCAATCTTTTGTTAGAGAACTCCCCGACAAATACAATTAAAAATATGCAAGGGTTGCTAAACTCTCCTTTGTGGTGCTTAGGTTTGCCTTCTGCCCTGATATTATTAGCTTCTGCTAATTTGACAAGGTCAGCAGTGACACTATCTTTCTTGCCATTATCAAAGGTTGTAAGGCGTTTCTCTTGGATGAATCACAAAATCATTAACTTCTCTATCACTGAAAGAGCTTCCCAGCTATTCTTTCTGTCTTTCTGAATCAATATCCCCATGGTATCAGTGTCCTTTTATATTCAACAGAAATTATGAAATCATTCCACCCGTTTCTCAGGGCACTAGCTAATGGGGACCTGAAGAAGACTTTAATTGTCTCTGACAACAACTCAACCAGTTTTTTCTTCATATGTAGATCCTGGTCTGCCCAGTAAAAAAAGGGACAAACCAAGTTAGGAAAACACTGAGGCAAATTTCGGACAGTGTTGAAGAATATTCCACAGGGTTTTATTAAAATCCCATTCTATGGAGATTATAAAACATTCATTAATAGACTTTACACAAAAAGCTGTTCTTTGATTTTCAGTGTCAGAGATGTCCAAGTTACTATATGACAACTTGCCTGGGAAAGTCTGGTTATTTGATTTTTCTACACCACACTACCCTTAAGATAAAAATTTAAAGATAATACATCCTGAAGGAATAAATAACATTAAAGGAATATATTAAAACCATTTTCAAATCTATATGCCTATGTGTATAGGGAGAGAGAACTAGGGATATACACACACACACACACACACACACACACACACACACATATATGTATGTATATGACTTGCTTTAATTCTGTATTCACAGAGGCTGGTACACAGTGGGCACTGAAAAATTAGTTTTGAATAAAAAATTAAGGCAAGAAAGAATGATTATTAGATATAGCTAATGTTTTTAAGGTAGCTATATTCATTCACTTATTTATATCTGAGATCAGTGTGTGGCTTGCCCTCTAGCGGTCTGTTTTAACGAACTTTAATCCTGGCCTTTGAAAGATAAATATTTACTTGATAAGAGTAAAGTATTTATAGTAAAATATTTACAAATGGATGGTAAAATAATTTTCATTTTTAATAAACATATGTCTAATAAAGCTTTCTTTTATCCACTTTAAAACTTTGTAGTGAAACATCAAAGAGAATTTGGAAAACTAGAAATAAAAGGACTTTACCTTTTAGAAAAATGAAAATATTTAATATATGACATTGATATTTTAAGCCTGATATTATTGTTTTTTAGTTATACTTCCAATTTCTGTGCCTTAAGTAAAATATGGAGAGGACTCTAAATTGTTTTCCCTGTCTTCTATTACATGTCAAGTGTTTCACAGATGGAAAACAGAATCTATCTAACAATATTGCACTCATTGGCGTGAAATGCAAACATACTCTTCTTTTGGAATATTCCAATTATGGCTACTTAGGAAACTACTGAAGATTTATATACCAGTGTGGCTGATTAATACTTACTTTTTCATATTATTTATATTGTTTATATTTGATTACTATTATGCAAATAATTATTTGAATTAAAATGGCCTGCTACTCTAACATCAAATATACTAATATACTGAGAATACAATTAAATGAACATACATAAACACATTTCAAGAAGTGTATTTTCCTCTCAAGAGTTCACTGATTGTTTAGTAATTATGTTCAGTCTAGGTGGCTGCAGTTATTTTTAAATGAATTAATAACAGGGTACACACATTTTAAATAATATTTTACAACAAACATTTAATCAGTTGTGTAAAAGAATCAATGTCAAGCTTCAGATTTTTATTAAATTTCTTCATTTTATTTGTTGATTTCACCATCTCTTCTTTCTTTGTTTTACTTTATGATTTATATAATAGAAATAAAGGTCGGATTTTTCTAGCTACAATTTGGGACCTAGAAATTAGGAGTTGAAGGCTGAAATGTGTGCAAAGGAGCATAGAATTATAGACTAAGATTCTGTAAGGAATCAAAACTTTAGTCTGTATTGCACTATACTCTTTGATTTACTGTCATCAGATACAACATTAATAGTTATGTTGAAAAGTATAGGTACAGACTGCAAAAAATTTTATGATTACTAGAAAAAAAGTATAAAAAGTTTTTCTCTGGGCTTCAAAGTTTTTAATTAATAGTGATATTAATCAAGAATAAACTTAATCAGATGTTATTAAATATTTTTTATTTTTGGTATTCCACTTACATAATGTGTCAAAATTCCTACTTGTTAGAAAATTAAGCTTTTCACTCTCTCAATTATCCCAGATTTACTTAAAATCATTTTTGAAATTTAGCATTATGGAGGAATGCTACATATCATTTCCATAGGAAATTGTGACTATAACACCAGTTTCAAAATTAAAATGATTTTCAGTTCTCTTCCTGAATCTAGAATATTCACGCCTAGATTTCTAATAGTTTCTGGAATAAAAAAGATGTTTACTCCTCCAATAAATTTGGGATACTATATTAAAAATATTCTTTACTGTAGGACATCTTAAGGTCCATTAAAATTAATGTGTAATATTAATCTCCAAGATAGGTTATAACATATAGCTCGTTCTCAGTTGATTTGAGGATTCCTTTTTCTAGAAACTTTGACCAGTACCAAACGGTGATCTGGTTTTCCCTCTTTGGGAACAAACTAGACTTGAGTAAGTCAGTGAAAAATGAGTAACACAGTAAAAATGGAGAGAAACAACAACACATCAAAGAAAGAGAGGGACATAATGAGTCACAGCATGAATGAAAACATAATTTCAAAGGGTGTTCTTTTTAATTTACCCCTTCTGGAGCAGAGAATTCATATTGACAAATACTATTTATTGAATTTGAGCCAATAGCAAGATCAGATTGTACAGAGTCTAATTGCCAGGTTAAGGGATTTAGGCTTTATTATATAGTGTACAGGAAGCCATTAGAAGTTTTTCATAAAATAGATGATAATGGTAATAATAACAGTGTCCATCATTTATTAAGCACTTGTCTTAGAAGCTTTTCTAAGTGCTTTCCCTGTATTAACTCATTTATTTCTCTCAACAGTCCTTTGGTGTAGGTAGAGAATAAGGGAACAAAATGTCAAATAACTTTTCCAGCGTCTATAGTGGATGTTGGAGCTGGCATATGTAGATCCCTAAGTAGTGTGATTCTAGAATTGTTGCCCTTAAACCCGATTCTATGGTATAAAGAGTATCCTGTAAAGGGAGATTTATCTGGAACCATATGAAGGATGGATCCAAGAAGAAGACTAGAAGAAAAATTGGTTGGTCAGGAGGCTCTTGTAATAAACCAAGTGTGAGATCCTAAAGTGTTTAATGGGGTGCCAATAGGAATGGAAAGAAAAGGGTGAGATTTAGACATTCTAAGAAGATAACATTGATGGTAAACATTTAACTTAATTTATGGCTTCACATTGATCCGGGGAAGTGGAGTTCCCTGTATGAGTTTTAGCTGATGGTAGCATTAACAAGATGATGGAAAAATTATGATACCATTGACAAAACTAGGGAACTCATACAGAAGAAACAGTCATAGAGGAAGATGATGAGTCTGAGTTTTAAAGATCTTTAGTTGGAAATGATGTCAGCACACTAGAATTATGTGACTGTACATCGAGAGGAATAAATGGCTCTGCATACAGACTTGGAGTCATCAGCACCAACATGATGGTTGTGATCAGGGAAGGCTATGAATTTTTTAAGGCAAAGGATGAGACAGGAAGAGCTGAGGCTTTAGAATGGGCCTTGAGATCTACTAAGTGCTATAAGTGTGCAAAGGAAGAAAAATCAGAGAAGGAAACTACTATTTTAAAAAGGAAATTGTAATGTTGCAGAGCCATGTAGACAAATATCCTTAAAATGGTGACACACAACACTGTAAAAAAGGACAAAAAAGAGAACCAGGAAGAGGGGTGGCAGTTAAACCATCTCATTGGTTTGGACTGTTTGGATATTGTTACAAAGAATTCAGTGAGTCATTCCAGAGTTAGCAGCTGTCATTTGTCTCTCCTAACTATCTAATGGTGCATCATTAGCTCATTTTTTCTGGTCAGTTTAAATAGAGAAACACTTTCCTTTGTATCTGCTGATTAATTCACGTGGTGTGATATTACATTAGAGAATAATCAAAAATGATTATTCTCCCCATTTAAAAAAGTATATTTGATAGTCTCAAATTCTTGAGAGTAAAAACTTGGAAAACTGAAGGACGCAACACATTTATCAAATTCCTGGATATTTATTGAGTTCCTACTCTGCTTCTAAAATTGTAATGGTTTTCAGGTGATTTAAGTGCAAATTCTAGTCATTTAGTATATATGTGTGTTTTTGTGTATATGCATATACTATTTATTATTTGTTATTCATATTATACATTGCATGTATATTTATTAATATCTTACTTACATTTATTAATATAGATAACCCCCAAAATCAAATATACCCTCAACATCGCAAAGTGAAGGCATTAGAAGAGAGTAATAGTGAAAGAAAATCAGAGGTATCCTGGATATTATCATTGCCATATAATATATATATTATTATCACCATATTATATATATATGAAAGTATTTTATTAGTTTTCTTAATGCAGTATAGCTATTTAACAACCCCAGGTTGTTAACGTTGTTACTGATTAATTTTTCCCAGATTTGCCATCTGTCTGGGCTGACTACATAGCCATTTTGCTAGGGTTTTTTTTTTTTTCCCCCTCTGTAGCAATTAGCCTTACTCAACATGCTGGCTTTTTTAAAAATGTAAAGTAACACGTCATATATTATTACATCAAAGACCATTTAAAATAGCAACTTTTAAATGTGTGAGTGACAGGATAAATTACTACTGAGTATTATGCTTAACATCACTATCACCTAGAGCCAAAAACCATCATGCAGTGTTGGTGGTTTAGTGACATATTTTGACTGGAATGTGCTGTACTATTGGGCATCAGTCAAATGTGGTAATTTATGATAATTACTCATCTGAGGCAGATAAAAAAACAACATCCTAAATACAAATACTGTCATAGCACTATTGCCCTGAACTGGTTGCCCCAGATTTGAATATTCTGCAACTACTTTGTGATTTTGCTTCCAATTTACTTCTGATTGTTTTTATATAATATATAGAATCGTGTCTACTTTTGTCTACATTTCCTGAGAAAATAATACAAATAAATGACCCCACCTGTTAAGATTAAGATGAAAATTGAGATTTCATAATGAAAATAAAAATTAGATGGATGATGTAAATTTTTAAAAACATGTTTTCTCATCCTTTCCTTTTTTCCAGATACTAAGAGAAAAGGGATATGTCAGCATATATTCTAGTCTTCTGGTAGCACTTTCAAGAAAAAAGCCCTTTAAAGGTACTCTTTACCCTTGAAATGAGTTCAGTCTTGTATTCTTTGTGTCTGCTCTTGGTCTTCCTCAAAGATAAGATAAAATCAGAGTTGTGACCTTACTGCTACTCTTTCTAAAAGACAGATTCTCATTTCTTTCAGAAACTATGTTATTTGTCTTTTCAACATCTCCTGTATTTCAAAATTGAGAGTCAGTAGTTTTACTGTTAGATATAAATTGACACATATTTTCCCCCAGTAGCGAAGCAAGTGATCAATTCATACGTAGAGCATGAATGTTTCTAGAACAAAAATGCAATGTGCTTCATAATCTAAATCTGACAAGTGTTGAGGAAGAACTTTTCAAAATAGTGATCAGACCAATTTGCTTTAGTTGCTTAAAATATTATGTCACCCAATGACAGAACAAAAAAAGTGTTTATAAGGCATACTGCACAATTAGGAAGTAAATTCCTAAGATATATGGCTAATACAGCAGGGTTTGAATAGCTCCATTTCTAAAGCTGAATCATGGTCTTTGATGAGAGTGGGTTATAACAATGCAGGCTTTGAGAGCCTTGCAAAATCTCAATTAAGTTGCTGAAATGTTTCCACAGTTTATTTTTCTAGGATCTTTTCCATGACTGCTTGCTCATAAAGACCTGGCTGTGGAAGGAAATTGGACAGGAACTTTTGAATTGGCCTCTTGTTTGCCTAGTTCTATTGACCTGTACCAGGGTAGTTACACTTTAGAGGCCGTAAGTTGTTCATATGCTACTGTTCTTAATCAATAAATTGTTCCTTGCTAATGAATAATTAGAATCAAATTCTGATAATGGACCAATTAAAGCAGGAAGCAAAATTCTGAAATTAAGAAGTGAATATTTGTTGATTTTTCTTTTTGAGCCCCTGTCATATATAGCATTGTCATTTTTATTTAGTAAGAGATTATTGGAATACTTGGGAAAATAAGCTAAGCCTCTTAGTTTTAGATGGGTTGCATTTGAATACCTAAAAAATATAGAAGTTCTTTAATGAAAGCAATTGTATAAAAAATAAAAATTAATATCATAAGATCATAAAAACTATAAAACAGACCACCCCCAAATTTAAACTGCAATGAATGACATCATAGGGCAAAGACATTTTTTGATGATTCATATTAATGAGGGTATGCACACATATATGCATATGTAATATCTTTGCAAAAAGCTTTTTAAAGAGCTGTTAATTTGATTTTGGCACAAAGGTTAATTTTTCATGCCTTGTTATAATGTGTCAGCATTTTTTTGAAACCATAGCTTAATTTTGTTACTATATTTATAGACCTGAAGTGATGTGTGTTTTTCTCCAATTTAAAAAAATTTTCTCTTTGCCTTTAAATAATAGACAAAATCCATAATGAAATACCCCCTGAATTATTCAGTACCTTGATAATGATTATAATTCTTGTTAGCTTTTTCAAGAGTGCTGTTAAGAAGTTTAGTTTACAAAGATGTGATTCATGTAACAAGTACATGTGTTCTTTACATGTATCTGCCACAGACTTGGGTCAAGAGGAAATGATAGTTGCCCCAAATGGACAACTAGAGATTTCAAGACAGAAGATTAAAGAAATGCTAAAAGTGTTGTTTGTTTTTTGCTATATTTAGAACTGAGTGGTGGGTAAGCTTGTTCAGAGGGGAGTGCTGTCTGCAGTAAGTAAGAGGCAGAAGCCCTAAGTGTTCAAAGACAAAGAAAAATGAAACACATTTGCCAAAGATTGGAGGGCCAGGAAGTGCCATCTTATATTACCATCCACTGAAAGTTCATTATTTCATAGAAAATGTCGGTGGGACTTCAAGAATAGGAGTCGTGTTTTACTACATAATGTATGTGGAGTTAAGATAAAATCATGCATTACAAAACTGTAGGAAATAAGTGTTCAGGATTCTTAGTGATATTACATAGTGGTGATTGATTAATGACATAAATTTGAAATTCCTCTTGGACTAATGTGAACTGATAATTAGGGACTATGGTGAAAGAGAAGAAAATGCTGTAGATTTCTGAAACTAGAATTTGTTTTGTTATATCAAGGATACAAGTGAAAAATTTCCACTGAATATAAGTGAAATGGTGTGGCAGCAGATGGAAGCAGTCTTAACTGACAGCCAACAATGAGGAATTTGGAGGAGTGATGAGGGGCCATGCTACTTTATGCTTTTCTAAAGAGTTGGTTAAATGATTTTGAATATTCTTCAAGTAAAAGGACAGAAATATAATAAAAAGTATATAAAGCATGTTGATTATTCTTCTATTATTTTAGCATCTTTTAATAAAGTCGCTGGCTGGGCGCGGTGGCTCAAGTCTGTAATCCCAGCACTTTGGGAGGCTGAGATGGGCGGATCACGAGGTCAGGAAATCGAGACCATCCTGGCTAATATGGTGAAACCCCGTCTCTACTAAAAAAAAATACAAAAAACTAGCTGGGCGAGGTGGCGGGCGCCTGTAGTCCCAGCTACTCGGGAGGCTGAGGCAGGAGAATGGCATGAACCCGGGAGACGGAGCTTGCAGTGAGCTGACATCCGGTCACTGCACTCCAGCCTGGGTGACAGAGCAAGACTCTGTCTCAAAAAAATAAATAAATAATAAAGTTGCTAAAGTGTTTATTTTATTTGGCATCTATTCTTTCAGAAGCTTTGTGTCCTGATGGCAGCCAGATGACATGAGACAAAAGGAACTGAATTTGTTGCATTAGAAGAATTATGTCAAATGACTCTCTAATAGACAATAAATTACAATTACAAATCAAAATAAAAGCCAACTTATTAGTGTTACAAAAGAAGAGATGTATTGTCCAATAATTACAAACTTGAAGAAAATGGGTGACATATTGTCTTAGTTCATTTTGTGTTGCTATAACAGAATACCACAGGCTGGCCAATTTAAAAAGAAAAAAAAGTTCACTGTTCTGAAGGGTGGGAAGCTCAATATCAAGGTACTGGCATCTTTCTAGGGCCTTCTTGCTGTGTTATTCCATGGTGAGAGGGGAGAGGGTGAGAAAAGGCATGAGAGAGAAACCAAGAAGGGGCCTCTCTTTTGTAACAAACCCACTCTAGAAGTAACAACAGTAATTCATTGATGAGGCCTGAGCCTACATGATCTAATCACCTCTTAAAAGACCACCTCTCAATACTGTTACATATGGGATCAAGTTTCCAACACCTGAACTTTGGGAGACACATTCAAACCATAGCACATATGAACCAAACTTTTTCACTGAATAGGAAGTTAAGATATGGAATACATTTAATGAATATAAATAAAAGTTAAAAGAGTGCATTTTGTAATGAACAAAGGGCAAAGGTAAGGTTAGTCAGAGTCCACGATAACATCATTTGAATAATCTTGGATATGATATCTGTGGGATTCTTTGAGGAGAGAAATTTTAAAGATTCTGGTAATAGTTAATACCACATAATATTCAATATAACCTGAACTTAAATCTGTGCTTTTCCCTAAGAGGAAGTTATAGGGAACAATTTTATTAAGATTTTCCTACAATAAAACTATTTTCATTTTTAGTAATAATAAAAATGGTAACTGACACATACTGAGTGCTTTCCACGTGTGTGTCAAGCCTATGCTGAGCATTATGCACTGTCGTATAACTGCTCAGATTAAATGTAAGTCTAGCACAATATGTTGGTCTGTATAAGTCAAAAAACGTTGGCCAGGCATGGTGGCACACCCCTATAATCTCAGCACTTTGGGAGGCTGAGGCTGGAGGCTGGCTTGAAGCCAGAAGTTTAAAGTCCCCTCTGGGCAACAAAGCAAGACCCCATCTCTACAAAAAGAATTTTAAAAATAAGCTGGGCAAGGTGGTGTGCAACTGTGGTCCCAGCTACTTGGGCAGCTGAGATGGGAGGATCGACTGAACCCAGGAGTTCAAGGCTGCAGAGAGCTATGATTGCACTACTGTATGCAGCCTGGGCAACAGAGCAAGGCCCTGCCCCTTTAAAAAAAGGTTTATATGATAATTATTTTCTGTTACATTTCTAATAAAGTTTCTAATCCAGTTTTTACAAGGTGATTGGGGACCAGTCATAATCCATTGTTGTAACCAATCACACTAGAAGTAACAGGTTCTTCATCAAAAGACCAACTGTAAATGCTCCTTTACTTCTGTCAAAGCTAGTAATGAAGTAAAACACAGCACCACAGTAAGAAATTGAAATGTTCCTCAACTAATGGGCTGTAGTTTTTGAAGAAATAAAACAGTGGTCACTTCTTCGGGGGCTGATTTGTCAACATAATACAAGGGAAAAGAAATCTCCTCTCTTCTTCTACTGTGGCTGCATCACCACAGGCTTCCAATCAAAAAATAAATATTTCCAACATAAGAGGAAGGAAGCTTTGGTAAATATATGTATATATTTTTCAAAAACTGTTTTATATGAAAGAGGTCATTCATCACTGTAAGAATATTTTCAAAGGTAACATCAGATGTGGAATTCAAAACTCCCTCAAAGCTGAATCCTGAAAAAGGAACTATAATAGACAAAAGAATCCTTGGGTTTATATGTGTTCTTGGGATTCTCTGATTTGCCTTTATAATATTTGCACAAGCTATAGTTTATTATTTTTAAAACAACTTTACTTCAAAATTATTGTATTCCAGCATCTAATCCATACACATGTAGTAAGAGGAGCCAAATAATTTATTAATTTAACAACACTGATGGAGATTTCTGCACTCATTAGAATGTAACAATATTCATATTTGTTAGGTTGAAAATGACCTTTGGTCTATGAAAAGTTTTGCTAAGCTAATTAGTAACAAAAAATACATTGCAAATGGACATTGTTAGCCTCCTTAAAAAGCAAACTTCTTTTAACTTCTCTTAATTAAATAGCAAGATTATGTGTAAATACTGTATTTGTGGAATGATTGATACTTGTTGCTGACCAAAAAAGCCCTAAATTGTAGTCTAGTTTTCAGAGTTCTGAGCCAATAAAAAAATGCCTCTAGCTAGTTCTTTTAAAGAACACAAGCTCACACTGAACAGAGGACTAGCTCCCTATATATCATTAAAAAGCAAAACTAATTGTACTATCATATATTTCAATATTGCATCTATAAAGCACTTTCCAAGAACTAAAATAAGAACATTAATTTATACTTGTATTTTAATGCAGAAGTAGAATTCCATCTCTTTCAGTGCTTATGAGTTTGGTGTTTTAACTCCATCCCAAATTACCTAAATTCTACAAATGCCTATTAACACACAGGGAGTATATTATTCTAAGAGTTTTTCGACTAATGATCATGCAGTACTATCTAAAATAGCTATTGTTGTTAGAAAGTTGTAACATTTCTTTTCCATGTAATAGCACATGATATGCCCAAGGGAAAAAATATACAGTATTTGTACATAAACCCAATCAAGGTGATATCAGTGGGACTGAATTTTTCCTCCTTAAATAACCAGCAAATGAAAATTGCTTTCTAGCATCTCAAAGGTGAAAGTGCTAAAAAATATTAGCTAACAGAGCTTTCTGCCTGGCTGCATTAATTTTCTATTCATTTTAGTAAAAGGAAAGTTTTGATAGGCCTTATAAATTATAGCATGTTCCTGGTAGACTAATAGCTTGAGGAAGAACATATAATAGCTCTCCTTAATCAAAATAAGAGCAAGTTGTTGTTTATGCAGCTGAGGAACCTTGGATCAAGGGTGCTGATTTTATTATTTCGATGCCAAATCAAAAGTAATCCATATAAACATGACCAATGTTTAGAAAGGTTAGGAAAAAACTTATTAATGTGGCTCTAACAGGCAGAGTTTTTTAGGAACTCATCCATTTTTTATAACTAGCTTGTTTTTTTTTTAGAACTTAGTATGGGCCAGACATTGTTGTATAAGCACAAGGGCCATCGTATTGAGCAAAACACTTCTAGAGTCCCTGTTCTCATGGAATTCATTGTCTGGCAAGAAACTAAATGGGTAGAATAAGGTTTGTAGGATGCTAAACTCCTTCAAAACTAGAGACCATCTAACTATTCATTGTGGCATGATAAGGTGCTAAGAATGAAACCAAAATGGAAATAAGATTTATGTTCTATTGATATTAAAAAGAAAATACTGCAGCACTTCTGTGAACTAGGTGTTATAGGACCAGCTGATCCCAAAACAAAACTCCTAAGTTTTTATCATTTGTATTAAGTTTCCATGTCAATTGGTTTTACTGGCCAAACTACCTTTAGTTCACCTACTATGGAGTCAGACACGAAAGGTGTGTTAAGTCTTCCAAGGATGAAGGGATTTATCCTCATGTGCCTACTGTTTCCTGAAATTTAGGTCTGAACTGAATGGCCTAGGATGTACGGCCAGTTAACCTCGCTGAAACACAGCCTAACCTGTTTTGTTAATTTCCACAGTGAATGACAGTTCTTTAATTTCTATCTTTTCCCCCCAATGTCCCCATCTTACTTATGTGCACATACATTCCTCCAACTTCTAACTGGACGTCAATGTAAACTTACTTTAATAGCTTTGGCAGATATCTGTGATCAAGGGGAGGGAGCTTACTGGAGTGTGTTTTGTCTCCTTGGAAGATTGAAGGGGTTTAGGTTTCCTGTGATTGACTGCTGTGCTCCTCCCTTTGTCTCCCCACAACTTCACCTCTCTGGCCAGATCAGTGTCAGTAGGTAAGTGAATCTGTTATTTGAAACTGTCTGTTGACCTTTTCTTCATGATTGATTGCATGAAAAGTGCATGGGAGTGAGATTTCCAGAGAAGAGAACGGTCATGCTACCTGCCCTTGCCACTTCTCCCAGAATATCGCTGGGGTTTCCCACAGAGGCAGAGGCTGCTTGGGTAGAAGCAATACCTGAGAATGCTCTCAAGTAACCATGGTGAAGCTGAAAGCCACATCCAGCATTGCTCCACAGCCGGTGAGAATTATTTATAAAGACAAGGCAGGGGTTGAGTGGTTTATTGGCCTTCAAAACATTCCTGAAGGGACAGTGACCAGGTCTGCAGTTGCCTAAGGGTGTCAAGCCAACTTTTCAACCTCCACCTATTGTATCCAGAGGATTCCTTCTAACTTGAACTCAGGAGAATAACCAGATTCCAACTTTTTCTCAAGTTGGAAGTTACATAATGAATGATAGCTGTCCTAGAATAAGAAGTATGTTTTAAAACTTTATGCCGGCCGGGCGCGATGGCTCAAGCCTGTAATCCCAGCACTTTGGGAGGCCGAGACGGGCGGATCACGAGGTCAGGAGATCGAGACCATCCTGGCTAACACTGTGAAACCCCATCTCTATTAAAAAATACAAAAAACTAGCCGGGTGAGGTGGCGGGCGCCTGTAGTCCCAGCTACTCGGGAGGCTGAGGCAGGAGAATGGCGTAAACCCGGGAGGCGGAGCTTGCAGTGAGCTGAGATCCGGCCACTGCACTCCAGCCCGGGCGATAGAGCGAGACTCCGTCTCAAAAAAAAAAAAAAACTTTATGCCTTAAAATATTTTTCTTACTTGAGTCTGCATTTCATCAGGTCTCCTGTAGAGCTTTAGTTTCCTTCCATGTCCATGAGGAAAAAGAGGTTTCATTATCAAGACTCTTCCAATAGTGAATATTATAAACTTGCATTGGAAAAAATTAAGCACAAGTACATTTGGAGCAGTACATTTTTATTTGAATAAGATAGTAGATTTACTGCAGCAAAAGATAGCAATGTATCAGTAGTTGAAATAGCGATTATATGTGTCTTACCCAAACTTAGAATCATTATGAAGTTTTACATGTCATTTCATACGAATCAACTCCAAAATAAATTTTAAAGGGAAAATTTGAATTCCGTTATAGCGATATATGATCCCAAGGAAAAAAACACTGTATGTTCCAATCTGAAAATATTTTTGGAAGGAATAAAACGATAAAACAAAGGAGTTTTTCACTGTTTTTAAAATTTTATAAATATGTAGAGATTGGCTTAAAGTTTGGGATACGACAAATCAGTGAAGAAAAAATCGTACCATTATATGTTAGCATTAGCTAACATTTGTATACACTTTTCACTTTTTCGAATATTTTGGTAAGGAGTATCTCATTTGGCGTTTTTAGAAAAGATGGAATTTTTTTTATGTAACACTTTTCAACTAGTCAAAGGAAATATTTAATTTAAAGTACAGCTAGTCTTGCTTTCCTTTGCTTATGGCTTACTGAATGATCTTTCCTTTTGCCAAAATGTAAATGACGAGTTATTGGGTGCAGCACACCAACATGGCATATGTATACATACGTAACAAACCTGCACGTTGTGCACACGTACCCTAGAACTTAAAGTATAATTTAAAAGAAGAATTAATACTATATAATTCTGATTTGAGGCTAGAAAATAAGAAACTCAAAGATTATTATAAGTGGTAAGCAAAGTTGTGCATGGGGCTGAATAAAACAACTCAAAAAGAATGATTATTCAAAATATTGTTACCTAATACTGCAACATTAAGGAAATTATAAGCAATAGTTGCTATTTCCTAGTTCTCTACTGACTTTCGGGATCTATGATAGATGTTTGGTAAATAATAGTCTCTGATGCTTGAAAAACTTCAAAGCTACTTATTATTATCCCCAATTTACAGATAAGAAAACAGAATGTGAAGTGGTAGAGCAATTACCTAACTCTAAACCCAAGTCTCTGAGATTTGGAAGCTATGCAGCCTGTGCATTATGCCATGACTATGATATATCCGCTCACTAAGTTGAATATCATGTAGCTATTTAAAAGCATATTAAAGAATTATGTAGGATTATATGAAAATGCTTGGGAGGAATAAATTAAAATTTTGGTCTCAATAAAATGCATATTTCTTTAAAGACGGTAAAAAACATAACACATAAGATAAAAATGTAGTTTTTTTCTTATTATGTTTTTTACCTTTGCTACAATTTCTTAACTTTCTCTAATACCATTATAATTATATTGTTCAAAAACATCTATTTTTAAATAATAAATGGAACAAATGGTCAAGTAGTAAATGAGTACGTGGAAAATACTAGCTATTAATTATTTTATCTGTGTGCATTTACTACTGTAAGTATTAAATTTATTACATTAGGTCTTATAATTTGTTGACACCACTGGGAGACCATTAGTGATTTCCACACAAGTATAGCCCATGTCTTATCTACACGACTTGAAGACCAGCACAGTGATTGCCCTATAGTGTCTGCTGAATAAATCCCAGGTGAATGATCGTTGAATAAACAGGGATCTTTCCTAAAACTTATTAATAATGAAGAGTTTGTGAAGTAAGTGTAGAATAGAATTAATGAATTTAACTGCTCTTAAATGGCTTACATAGAATATATCAATATGGATTTATATTTTAAAGTAAGTGCAAGCTGTGGTTAAAAGCATACATTTTTGCACTGCTGGTGGGTATATAAATTAGTACAACTACTATGGAAACCACGAAGGAGATTCCTTAAAGAACTTAAAGTAGAACTACCATTCAATCCAGCAATCCCACTACTGAGTATCTACCCAAAGGAAAATAAATCATTATATAGACACATGCACACACATGTTTATAGCAGCACAATTCACAATTGCAAAGATATGGAACCAACCTAAGTGCTCATTAACCAACAAGTGGATAAAGAAAACGTGGTATGTATATACCATGGAATACTACTCAGCCATAAAAAGGAATGAAATAATGTCTTTTGCTACAACTTGGATAGAGCTGGAGGTTGTTATTCTAAATGAAGTAACTCGGGAATGGAAAGCCAAATGTTGTATTTTCTCACTTCTAAGTCGGAGCTAAGCTATGAGGATGCAAAGGCATGGATTTCAGGGATTCAGCGGTTGGGGGGAAGATTGGGAGACGGTGAGGGATTAAAAACTACATATTAGGTTTGGTGTACACTTCTTGGGTGATGGTGCACCAAAATGTCAGAAATCACCATTAAAGAACTTATCTATGTTACCAAAAACCACCTGTACCTCAAAAACTATTGAAATAATAAAAATTTTAAAAGTACAAATATCTATTTCTCGTTATATTTGTCCTCAGTGCTACTGTCATTTAGTGCCCAATATTTATGTTACTTGATCAAATTAGGGTTCTCTTGGATACAAAGAATGTCTGTTTTAAAACCTAGGATGAACTAAAAGTGATTCTTTTGTTAGTGGCACATATTAAAATATTTTAAGGTTAAGCTTAAAAATGACTGAGGATGGGCAGTTCATAATTCCCTAATTAAAATAACAATCTATAATTGTTTTCCCTTCTATATATTTATAATACATTATACAACACAGTTTTAGGTATAGTCCAATTTGAAATACATACTCAATACTCTTAATTTTCCATCAGATACTAATATACTCTTCTTGATCAATCTGATTCACCCACTTGTTTAAAAGATAAAAGTTATTAGACATTTTTGGTTAAATCCTAATTTCTGAGGCTCAGTAAATGTTTATTTTGAAAGTCAGGAAAGATCTAAAATATATAAGTAGTATATACACTGTCAGAAGAGCATGCCACTTGTTGCTTAGTTAATGAGTAAGGATTTATGCAATAATACTGTTTTTCTTCAGAGCAGTGTAATCTCCTAGTCCTCAGATTTTCAGTTAGTTGTAGAAATGTTGACATTAACAAAACACATTAACTAGCATTTATTGAATTGTTTCTATGTGCAATATAAATAGGATAATGTATGTAAAACACCTTAAAAATTGCAAAGTGCTATACATATGTATACATACTATACAAAGTGCTATACATAAAGTGTTAATATTAATATGTATCTCTGAATAATTTCTAATTTGTCCATATGAATTGAATATTGCTTAAAATCTGGGAACTTTGTTATTCATTTGAACTTTAGTAAATCTTTGAATTTTCTTCTCCTTTTTGGCCCTTCAGATTGTTGCTGCTTCTGTAGTCGACAGATTTTTCCACTAATTTCATAATTTTAAAGTGAGGGTGATAGAGTTGGCCTCTAAAAGAAGATGAGTTCTGGAGTCGGAACATGGGGCTTTAAATCCCAGATCTGCCATTTAATAGCCATTTGAACTTAGTTATTTAACTTGCTGAAGCCTTGGCTCCTTGTCTGTAAAATATGGATTTCAACCCATATCCTTATTTACTCACTGATTGTTGTGAAGGTTCAGAGAAATCATCTATGTGGAGTTAATGTGATCTTTATGATGTTAAGTATGTATCAATTATTATCTTTTTATTATAATATGTGCAACTCAATTTCAAATAACATCTGCTATCCTCAGGGATTTCATCAGTGCCACGAAAAGAGACTGTACTTAATTTGGTTTTGAAATTGACCATCTCTTTCCCTCTGGTGTTAGAGGCAATGGTTTTATCAATTTTGGGGGCAGCTTTTATAGACCAGTAGATCCTGACCTCTATACTGGGAACAATTTGTCTTAAAACTGACAAAGTTACAGGTGATAAAAGGAATATAGTGCTGTTGAGAACATTCTTAAGAGAAGGGAGTGGGGAGTATGTTAGAATCTTCTTTTCAGTTAGTTTTAGAAAACAAGTGATTATGTAGAAAGAAAAAATAGAGAACAATAATTTGCCCTTTGAAATAAGAAAAATTAATATAGATATGCGACAGTAGGGGAACATATAAAAATTCCTTCCAACTTAAATACTAGCTGACTTCATTAAAATAATTCAAAATGCCTGTATTGATTCACATGAATAACTGTATATAACTGTATCACTTTGGTTACATTTGGAGACATATCCTATATAAATCCTACTTCCAAATATTCCCTATATATGGTGGCCATATATATTCATGTAAAATACTAAATGTTATTAAAATTTATCATGAAATCAGTTTTTCTCCCATTAATGTTTGCAATTAAAGAAAGGCAATAGTGAGTTACTTCTGGCTACTTACAGTAATGAAAATTTCATAATAAGTAGTGACTAAAAATTTGTATCAGTTCTGCACTTCAAAGGCATGTAAATATGTCACATGAACATCATTTAAATTGGATATTTAAATGTTTTAATTTTAGCTGAGATTGAGTTTAATAAATTTTAAGTTTAGCATTGCCTCCTAGAAACGGAAGACATCTGTCCTCCATTCACCAGATTTGCTTTTTCTTATGTGAACTTTACTTCTCCAATTTTGAGAATTGCATTTAATACGGGAAGGCCTTCTAAACAAAGATATGTCCTTGAGAGGCACTTGTGCCCTTTCTTTCTATAAAAGCATTGAATTCTGTTGGCTATACTTAAGGGGTGGCGAGGACAAGATCTGAAAAATATCTCCGATGAGAAATATGGGGCCTCTTGGTCTAATTTTCCAACAGCTGAAAATTTTCATCAGCACTAACTTTTTTTAAAGGTCCTGAAATCTTTTGAATGAATAACAAGTTGCCATTACTAATAAGCCAGTTGAATATCTGGACATATCAAACCCGCTGGCCATTGTTATTGTATTTTAAATGGCTTACTTTCCTATAAAATGTAAACTGATTTAAATATCGTTTGATTCACACTTTACATTTGCCAAATACCACCACTCTTCAAGCCTTTCCACTGAGTTAAGCAATATCAACTGATCATCTCCTTTTTTACTCATTGATCATTTGAATGATTTTTCTTTCTTGTCCTTTTTAGTCTGGGAAACATTTTTAAGAACCCTGGAGTGAGCCGAAATAACTGATTCCTGTAGCTTTAATATCTCCTTATTGAATTTTGATATCATAATTTAAATTTAATCATGACAAGTATCATATACTTGGCATCTTAGGCAGAAACAATTTTTAAAAACTAAAAAAATGGCATTGTAATTGATAGAGAATATTAACTGTACATAGTAGTGGAGATTTCCTATCTATCATTTGCCTTCAGATTGTTTATTAATATAACAGAATTGGCCTTTAGGTTGGAATATCGTTCATCAGCCAGCTGTTTTTTGACTTCATGATTTGCAAAGCCTGCTGAAACAAGCAGGAATATACAGCCAGCTTTTGTCAGTATTTCTTAAATTCCTAACCCAGTTACTAGATGCCATTAAAAACCTAGACAACTTTTGCCCCACAGTACCTAGTTAGAAATGAGTACTTAAACACACTTAAATTTGAAGGAAAGAAAATTTGAAAGAAAGATTTTTTTAAAACTTAGGGTGTGTTTTTTACCTTTTGTAGTTCTATTTTTCCCAGATTAAAAAAAATTGTTAAAGTTTAATAAAGCTCACCATCTAGTGTTTCCATCCACTGACTGAAAAGTGTATTCTCTCTTTAAACATAGAGTGTACACAATAAAACTTCAGTTCGCAATTCAGTGTTTAAAAGTCTGTTCCTGACTATATTTCCTGCCACCTTTCCAACCGTGAATTCCACATTGTAATTGGATTGTTGTGCTTCCAGTTTTCCAAAGAGGTCTCTTGAATTCCTAATTCAAAGCTATATCCTTATTTCTGGCCTGGAATTCCTTGTAACTCCTTTCCATTCCATTATAACTTCAGATTCTAGCTCCTGGAACATCTCATCCCTAATAGCTGCAGCCCATGGTCATTTCACATTTACTTGAATTTATTATTACATTCATTATCTGTATTTTAATTTGGAATTAAGCTTACATTACTTTATAATAATGTTGGTTGCCATTAAAGCTGCCTCTAAATATGTCATATGTTGAGTGCTGTACAACATACATCCCAACATACAATCGGTGTTTAATAAATATTTTTTAGCTTTTCTGCAGTTTAAAAGGGTAGTCTGAATCAGTCAAAATCAGAATTATATATACATTTTAAAGAAATGTTATTATTTACTACTAAACATATGCCTAGCTATCCAAATATTAACAAATAGGAATCTTTGGATAACTCCTCTGATTAATACATAGATGAGAATGACGTCAAATAAACCAAAAAATCTTATCACAATTATTTCAAAAGTTTGTTCTGTTTAGTTAAACACTGTATTTGAAGAAATTTGCTCTTCTGATCTCATTAGATAATGGATTTCTTTCAGAGTAATAGTAAACTTCATCACAGCAGGCCTCTCCATTAATAACTTAATCTCCATTAAAGGTGAAGTCAAGATTTGTATGTGTGTGATAACATGAATTTTTGTGTGGAATTATTACATTTTCCTTTTGTACCTTGAATAAAATATACTTTTAAATCTTAAACACAGCTAAAAGCATTAATGCATAAGATTAATGCATATAATCAATGCATAAAAGCATTAATGCATAACATAAAGATAAACCTTTAAACTATCTAGTATATATTTTATGAGTAGTTATCACAAAAACAAAGGACAGATAATAATTCAGGCTTCTAAGGCTGGAAGAGAGCAGCTTAGTAACTGGATGCTTTCTGCTAAGATTATTCCATGTTAGGAGAAT
Organism: Colobus angolensis palliatus; assembly: GCF_000951035.1. Classification (NCBI taxonomy): domain Eukaryota; kingdom Metazoa; phylum Chordata; class Mammalia; order Primates; family Cercopithecidae; genus Colobus; species Colobus angolensis. The sequence goes on along the minus strand of NW_012113475.1, from coordinate 7,292,605 downwards.
TAACAGGAAGCAGAAACAACATTCAAAAATCGATATAACATGATGCTATGCACATTCTAATTTTTTAAAAAATTTACAATAAATGGCAGAAGCAGCATGATAGAAGTGAACACACATAAAGAGTTATGAACTATCATAATCTTGGCTACTCAGGGCAAGGAAACAGTAAATTAATTAAGATAGTGTAGCTATTCATAAAATAAACGTATAATTCCTTCCCCAAACTATACATTGCTATTTAAATAGCGTAGGAAATATAACCCATTTTACATTAGAGATTTATTTTTATCATCCATCTCCCTATTTCTTTTCCTCACAACTACATACACCCCCTCACACACACAAAGCAAGCTTTCTTGTAACATTTTGCACAATAAATAGTATTTAGATAACTAACACACCACACTTCAAGAATTTCAGTATATTTCCCATGTTTTACACATACATTTTTATATAAGCCAAAATCGTGGCCGGGCACGGTGGCTCAAGCCTGTAATCCCAGCACTTTGGGAGGCCGAGACGGGCGGATCACGAGGTCAGGAGATCGAGACCATCCTGGATAACCCGGTGAAACCCCGTCTCTACCAAAAATACTAAAAAAAAAAAAAAAAAAAAAAAAAAAAAAAAACTAGCCGGGCGAGGTGGCTGGCGCCTGTAGTCCCAGCTACTCGGGAGGCTGAGGCAGGAGAATGGCGTGAACCCAGGAGGCGGAGCTTGCCGTGAGCTGAGATCTAGCCACTGCACTCCAGCCTGGGCGACAGAGCGAGACTCCGTCTCAAAAAAAACAAAAAACAAAAAACAAAAAACAAAAACAAAGACAAAATCGTCTGGCTGTCCTTGATGCTCCCAACCAATGGCAATGATAGTGACATTATAGAGTTTGGACACGTATTGATATTTAAATGGAAATTTCTGTTTGAGAATAGAACAAATCAGTAATGTCTCAAGAACGCCTTACTAAAAAAAAAAAAAAAAAACACAATGCAGAAATAAAATCATCATTTATTTGGAACACAACACATTTTACTATTGCTTTATATTTTATAGAGTATTTTCAAATACATTGTCCCATCTGATTTCTGGAACTATCTGATGTGGTAATTACTATCATTTGTAACCCTAAATGGGTTGGGTATCTGTTCCATGTGACTGTCCAGTGAATTCCTCGCCATGTAACAACTGCACAGTAAGCAGAATGAATTATCCCAGAAAACTGAATGGCTATTTTACTGACTTGTCTATATATAGATGGGCAGTTTTTCCATATGTAAGTCTTTAAAATGTTCATTAAAATAACTTTTGTTTAGTCTCTTTGCCTAACACCAAATGTTTCTAATCCTAAATTCCACATTTCTTTCTATCAGTAAGTAAACATGATCACTTTTACAAAATACTGTTTCTTTTCTATCTTTAAAATAGCAACAGCACTATATTGAGGCATTTTTCCATTTGTGCCTGTAATTATTTTGTCAGCCTCTAGTTAAACAGTTTACTATGTTCACACTTTCTTACTTGTGTCATGCAAAGTTCTAATCTATACCCACTTTTTTGGCCAGTCATTGAAAAAGTTTTGTTTGCAAAAATTTTATTTTAGAAGGGGGCAATTTTGTGTATCTTCCCCATCTTACTTTTCTGCTACCACCTTCCCATTGATTTGTTCATTCAACAGACGTGTATTAAACTCCTACTGTATTCCATGTGCAAGGCATTACACTAGGTAAAACCATTCCCTACTAGAAGTTCTCTCTGTCTAGCAGAAACAGGAACTATATAGAATTAAAGCAATCAGTTATATTCTAAACTTGACCTAGTAAAATGAAATGAGATCTGCTTGGATATATAATAATTTGATAAATTATTTGATAAGTTATTCTATTTAAATCACTTTTTATTTACAGCATATTTTACCTTTTAAAGTATTTTACTGTTTGTCCTTTAGCACAAGTGAAAAACTTCAGTTAATGGACTATCTTTAGATGTTCTCTTAATCAATATGACTAAATGATTAAGTGTATTGAGAAACAAAATTTTATTCTTAGCAAGAGGATTATTGAGAGAGAACTATTGAATGATAATTTTTTTCCATTTATATTTGTGGTTATGGTGATCTTTTAGTAATGTTTTACTGAAGCAATAAGGTCACTCACTAAAATGCAGATGAATCTATTATGTGCGTTCATTATGCCTTATTTCATAGATATATACATGGAGAATCTGAGACATAGTCAAGATGTTAATTATTTATATATTAATTAAAAGGTCACGATGGGAGTAGCTAAGCAATAAAATGTGATTGAATGCTGATTTTACTGTGAACTTTAGGTTTACTGGTATCTTGAAAAGTTCAAACTTTTTAGAGTTGTCACTTTTTAATGCCTTTTTTCCTTTCAGTGATTTCTCTAAGGATTTGTGATAACTTGCTATATTTGATTTTGGCCAACGCGACCCCTTCCATCTTATCGAGATGCATCTCTTGATTGCCATGCAATTATGTTCCGCTTCCCTTCTGCCTCTCTTCCTCTCGGATCTGTCCGTCTCATTCTCCTTTCGTGGCTTTTCCTCTTCTCCACAACTGTTAGGTGTCCAGGCCTCAGGACTCCACCTGGGGTCCCCTTCTCTTCTCTGTGTAAACATGTATTTTCCCCAGTTGTGTGCCATGGTTCTGATTATCCTTCTTAGGTAATCTCATTAAGTTCCATAGACTGAAATTTGACTTATATGCTAATGACTCCTAAAGTCACAATTCCAGCCCTAACTTTCCACTTGCAATCCAGAATCATACCCTCATCTGCATAGTTGATGTCTCCACTTAGAACAGACTGCTCACATACAACCTGTCCATAAAACGAAAGTTGTTTCTCCCCCTTCTTCCCTCACCCCAAAATTCTTCCTCTGCATTCCATTCCATTCCTCAACTTCTCACTGTGTACTCCAATTATCAACATGTCCTGAGACTGATTTCACAGCATATGTAGAATCCATTTACTAACAGTCTACCACACATACATCTCTCCATCTCTCTGCTCCCTTCCAGGGCAGGACTCTCACATCTAGAGTATGGCAATAATCTGTTTCTTGCTTCAACTCTTGCCCATCCAAAACACATTCTGCCCCAGACAGTGAGGATGGGCTTTTAACATCTTTACTAGTTCAGTGACTTTCTACCATGTGATCTTCTAATACCTCATCTCTATCCTCAGAATAAAATTTTAAAAATTACTCTTCACTGTGGCCAGCAATGCCTTGTATCATCCCACTTCTCTCTGCCTCCCAGGTCATATCTTCTGCCGCAATCACTATCACTGAGTTCCACTGGTCTTAATTCTGTTCCTTAAAAATCCCCATGTGTTTCCACCTTAGGGCCTTTGGTTCCTGTTTGCAATGTCCCAACCTCAGAATTGAACAACATGTCCTTTCTTACAGGCATTTGTATTGTATCACCCTATCATCATGTCTGAAATCTTATAACATATATTCTTACCCTTCCTTCCTTCCTTCCTTCC